>NC_090844.1:23226923-23537307 GCF_028021215.1 Eschrichtius robustus | reverse complement strand
GTATAATTGCTTTACAATGGTGTGTTAGTTTCTGCTTTATAACAAAGTGAATCAGCTATACATATACATATATCCCCATATCTCCTCCCTCTTGCATCTCCCTCCCACCCTCCCTATCCCACCACTTTAGAAAATTCACTTAGTTCTAGTTTTATTTTGCTGTAGGTTGAAAATATGAGAACACACATACACACACATTACCATTTCTATTTATGACTTCGATTTCGTGGGACTTAGTATACTTGTAATAATGTGAAAGCATATAGCACTGTGCCTAGCACAGAGTGAGTGTTCTAGAAACCTATCACAGTTTAATGAGGACACGTTCCAAAATGTCTGTAACGATGGTTGTGATAGTTAGATTATGTGTCAACTTGACTGGGCCATGAAGTGCCCAGATATTTGGTCAAATGTTTAGAGTGTTTCTGTGAGGATGTTTGGGGATGAGATTAACATTTAAATTGGAAGACTGTATAAAGCAGATTGACCTTCCTGACATGGGTGAGCCTCATCCAATCAGTTGAAGGCCTGAATAGAACAAAAGGCTGACCCTCCCTTGAGTAAGAGAGAATCTCCTCCTGCCTGACTGCCTTTGAACTGGGACACTGGCTTTTCTCCTGCCTTTAGACTTGAACTGAAACATCGACTGTTCCTGGGGCTTGAGCCTGATAACGTTCTGATGGGAACTATACCATCAACTCTCCTAGTTTGCAGGTCTTCAGACTCAGACTGGAACTAAACTATCTGCTCTCCTGGGCCTCTGACTTGCCAGCTCACCCTGCAGATCTGGGGACTTGTCAGGCTCCATAATCACGTGAGCCAATTCCTTATAATAAATCTCTTTCTCTCTCTAAATGTATATATATATATATACTATATATATGTATGCATATATACACATATACATATATACACATATATATAGTATATATATACCATTGATTCTGTTTCTCTGGAGAACCCTGACTAATACAACCATGCTCAGGAATTTTTATTGACTCTGGTGAACACTGTGAAGCCATTGAAGATTACTGAGCAATAAAGTTCCTGATCATATCTGGGTTTTAAGGAAGACAATTTTAGAAAAGTCTGCAAAATAGATTGAGTGGGAGAATGTCTGGATGCAGGAAGATTAGGGCTATCATACCAGAAATAGAATTGTGGCAGCAAGAATAGAAAGAGTGGGATACTTTGAGAAGCACGACAATGGTAGGACCTACAGGAAGGATTCTGAAGCTATTTGGAGCAGGGGCCGAAATAGAAGAAGGAGTGAAGACAAGTGTCAGGTTTCTAGGTCAGGTACGTGAAAAGGCGACGCTGGTGTGGAAATGGGAAGTCAGGGACGGAAAGAGGTGGGAATGGAAGACCACACATTCATTTGGACCGTTGGGTTTGGAGGGTGGGGTTGGCAGACGGCTATTAATGTGGAAGTGCTTATTTAGAGCTCAGAAGAGAGGGCAGAGCTTGAATGAAAATAAAGGAATTCTCTGACTGAGGATTATTGCTGAAGCCTGGGATTCTCTGTCTATATCCAGGGTGGGAGGGAGAAGGGGCTCCAGGGAAAGAGTGGTTGTAACGGTGCAGGAAAGGGGAGGGTGGAGCATTTAGACAAGAATGAATTGGCCAAGCAGTCACGTGCTGCGCATCCTGGAGGAGAACAGCATCAAGGCTGCTGGGTTTGTAATGAGAAGGCCCCTGGGATCTTTGCACTTTGCAACATCTGCTAAAGAAATGCAAGGATGAGAAATCAAGGAGGGGGAGGAGGCCTGGGTCCAGAAGTTAGTCACTTGCCCAGATGTGACTAAACGTATAGCGGCTACAGGTACCAACAGCTTTAGAGCAGGTCTGCATCTTGCCAAGGACAATACCGTCCCTTCTGGAAGTCACGTGTAAAGGTGGTTGTTTAATGAGACAGTCGGGAGTCAGGAGTCTTGCTCCTGACCCACCGTGTGACGTGGGGCAAATTTTGATTTTACTTTCTTCTCTAAAGTGAAAGAGTTGATCCAGGTCATCTCTAAGATGCTTGAATAGAGTATGACTATTTTAAACTTAAATTTCTCCCTATTGTAGGAATAAAATTCAATTGATTGTATTAAAAAAAAAAAAAGATATCAAGAACCCAAACCCCACCAAGTCAACTGGTTTTCCTCTCTGGTTTCCTAGCCCAGCCTAAGTCAATGTCTGGCTTTGCCCAAGTCACCATGCTGCTTTGTTTCAAAATCTTTAAGATGGAGGAGGGAGAGGGGAGAGGAATGACAGCGTGCCTCTTTCCTTTCCTGCTTGTGCGTTTATTTGGAGGAAAGGTTGTCTGGGTGTATTTGTATGTAGGAGGGGAGGAAGGATAAATTTTATTTGATCCTCTTCTCACAATAATTCTGTAGGGCATATAGACCGTATTATTGTCCATATTTTATAGTTGATAAAACTGAGACCAGAGAGATGAAGACACCTCCGTAAACTCACACAGATAATTTATTAAGCATTTACTGAGCACCTTCTATGCTCAACTTCCAGGGAAACAAAGAGGAATAAGACATTGACTAGCTGCGTGATCTAAAGTAAATGACTTCACTGTGGCTTCCTTTTTTCGTAATGTCTTTATCATGATTATGTAGGAGAGTTCTATTCCCTCATGAAACTGATTGGAAAATATTTCCTCTTCCTCACTTTTCTGAAGAATATTGTTCATTAGAAAATGTCTTCCTTGAACCTACTGTATAGCACAGGGAACTCTACGCAATGCTCTGTGGTGACCTAAATGGGAAAGAAATCCTAAAAAGAGGGGATATATGTGTATGTATAGCTGATTCACTTTGCTGTGCACTAGAAACTAACACAACATTGTAAAGCAACTATACTCCAATAAAAATAAAAATAAAAAAAAGAAAATGTCTTCCTTAAAGTTTGAATAAGTTCAAAAGTGAAACTATCTGGGACTAGAATATTCTTTATGAGAAAGTTTTATGATTGGAAATTTAATTACTTTAATAAGTAAAAGGCTTAGCAATGTGTAAAAAAAAAAATAAAGTGAATGACTTCACCAACCTGGCTTCAATTTTATCCCCTTTAAAAAGAAGGGGACCTCATTCTGTAACTCACTAGATCCTTGCATTTCACACATGCTAGGATTCTGTGCCTAGGTTTCTGCATCCTCCTGTTCTGTTACAGGAGAACATTGGAGTCTTTGCCTGGGCTCCAACTGGGTCAAGGACGTGTGAGCCTCTAGATGCAGAGGTCTTGGGCAAGAGATGCCAGTTTTCTCTGGCAGATATAGTTAGAGAATTGGCTGTGGAAGATGATTTTGCCGCTGTTTCCAAACTCATGAGGAGGTGGGGTCACAAAGGGGAAGATATTAGGATTTCCACCAGATTGCTTTTTGGGGGGATTATTTTAAAGCAAGTACCACCTTCTGCCCAGCAAGCTTGCTGTTAGGGACATTCTTCAGCATCTTTTCAGCCTACGTCTTGCATGGGAGGCAGCAAGTCACTATTAGTCAGTTTCCCCGATCTGTCCTTGCTATTTTAATCTTTATGCTTGTGAATAATCAGTAGTGGAGGATAAGCTTAAAGATTAAAAAGATTAAAAAGATAAAATGATCAATGTCAATATAAACGTACCCATTTGTGTGCAAGTTGATGCACTTGATTCACTGTGAACCCACTAGAGTATCCTGCAGGACCACTTTGCCAGGGTGATGGAGGACTTGGGAGCGTGGATTGTAGAGCCAGATATCAGGGCGTACAGTCTGGCGCTGACACTCCTTAGATATGTGTCATGGTGATGTCTTAGCCTCTTTGTGCCTCTCTTTCCCAGCTATAGAATAGGGATAATTATAGTACCTGCCTCATAGGGTTATTTTGAGGACAAAATGTCCTAATTCATGTGAAGTGCTTAGAGCTGTGCCTTTCACACAGTAAAAACTTAAAATATGAACTGTTAATCCATTCTTATTATTATAGGCAATTAGCTCAATCTCGCACAATGTCTCCACACTGGCTCTTTGAGAGTCAGTGATTGTGATTGTAAGTCAGCCTTCCTTCTCAGAGTAACTTGAGAGCCTGACATCAATTTCCTTAGACGTTTCAGAGACCACCAGGTAAGAGGTTGTTATTATCTCTTTTTATCAATGAAAAACTTGGAATGAAAAATTAAGTATCGGATTATCCCAAACTCCCTTGTATAAGCAGACCTCTTTTTATGACGCTTTGCAGATATTGTGTTGTTTTTTTTTTTTTTTAACAAATTGAAGGTTTGTGGTAACCTTGCATCGAGCAAGTCTATCCGAGCCATTTTTCTTACAGCATTTGCTCACTTTGTGTCTCTGTCATATTTTGGTAATTCTCACACTATTTCAAACTTTTTCATTATTATTATATTTGTTATGGTGTCCTGTGATCAGTGATCTTTGCTGTTACTACTATGACTTGCTGAAGGCTCAGATGATGGTTAGCATTTTTTAGTAATAAAGTATTTTTTGACTAAGGCATGTACATTGTTTTTTTAGACATAATGCTATTGCACACTTCATAGGCTACAGTATAGTGCAAACGTAACTTTAATATGCACTAGGAAACCTAAAAAATTCATGTGATTCACTTTATTCTATTATTATTTGCTTTATTGTGGTAGTCCTGAACCAAACCTGCAATATTTCTGAGGTAAGCCTGTATATCCATAACTCTGGTGGTGGTAGAATGCAGCACCTTTACTGACCTAGCTCATCTTATTGTCAACCCATGGTGACTGGCCAGTGCACAGTGGGTTTCTTATCATGTTCAGAGGTCCTGTCCTACCCCTGAAACACAGCCGGCCTTTTCAGCTAAAGGACCACACCTGAAGACTCCAACTGGCTTTCCCTGAAAGTCTCCTTAAACTTGGAGTCCTCACAACACTTTCCTGTGTCCAGGTGGCCCTTTTCCCACAGTCCCCAAGTTCACAGTCAACCGGACCAGTGCTGATTCTCAGGAGGCCCAAGGCAAAGGAAGTGACTGTGGTCCTTCCTCTCTACAGCCAGGAGAGGTCCCTACACATTCAACCAGCCAAATCGCTGCTGTTCTTCAAGGCTTGGGGGAGGGAGATTGTTAGGACCTGTATTATTTTTTTTCTTCAAGCAAAATACATGTTCCTTATAAAGAAATAAGTTTACATTATTCAAATAAACAAAAAGAAGAAACCAAAGTTTACCTATAACCCTACATATTTATTTATTTAGTACTCATAAAAGCCCATCAGGTTAAAAAAGACACACAGAAATGAAAAATCCAAAAATTCTATATTGTGAGGAAGAATTACTGGTCCTAGAGGTGACTAAAGAAACAAAAAATTTTCACTGTTCAGTTATCTTTTTCATTTTTAACTCCCAACAAAGGGAATTTGAATTGGAATAGACATAGGCAGACTTTCTGGCTATTTTCAAAGTAAAAACCACTTCACTTAAAATAAGAATTAGATTTGCTGTATTTAGAACAGAAGGGTGGATGTTATAGGGGAAAAAAGCTTGGAGTCAGTGACTATGTCATACAGGAAACTGTGATCACGTGACTGCATCACAGGAAGCTGTGATTCCAACCGAATTCACTGGGGTTGTCAGGTGAAAGCCATAGCCCAAGGTCTGGAAGTTGGTAGAGCAGATATATCAGCAGAGTGGGGTAAGTAGTGTGTCTGTATTGTAGCAAAGCATTTGATAAACTTTCTCATGTCAAGTTAGGTGGATTCTTAATTCATTAAATGATCATAAATCAAAGGCTCTAATTCATGGATAAAGGCAAACAACTGCTTCTTTTAAATTCCTTCTTTTTGAATTAGTCCCTTCATTCAGATTAAGATATTTTTGGATCCTGATTTTGTTATTCAGTCTGTTTAGTGTCCTTCTGGGCTTCAAGTCACATGCAAATCTGACCACTGGCCTTCCATTTCTTCTTTTTTTTTTTTTTTTTTTAAATTTATTTATTACTTATTTATTTATTTATTTATTTATGGCTGTGTTGGGTCTTCGTTTCTGTGCGAGGGCTTTCTCCAGTTGCGGCAAGCGGGGGCCACTCTTCATCGCGGTGCGCGGGCCTCTCACTATCGCGGCCTCTCTTGTTGCGGAGCACAGGCTCCAGACACGCAGGCTCAGTAGTTGTGGCTCACGGGCCCAGTTGCTCCGCGGCATGTGGGATCTTCCCAGACCAGGGCTCGAACCCGTGTCCCCTGCATTGGCAGGCAGACTCTCAACCACTGCGCCACCAGGGAAGCCCCCCATTTCTTCTTTTAAATCATGGGTGAATGTGTTAAAGACAGGGCCAAACTCCAACACCACAAAGGGTCAGCAGATACGTCCCAGGAATTTATATCATGCAAAATTCTTACTAATGAAGTGTAAAGACAAGGGGTTACTAGGCAAATGAGAAATAGCATACCATGCTTTTAATCAGGAATTTATATCATGCAAAATTCAAAGGTAAATTTAAAAAAAAAAGGAAAACTGTTTTGGAAAACGTGGCATAAGGTTGGAATTCAGAATGTTTTGAATTTTAGGAAGGTGCACATACCCCAGTGGGTTAGAGGGCACATGCTGTAATCAAATACATTAATATTTCTGTAGCCATAATGCCTGGATAGTCACACTTAGTGGGATAAGTGAAGACTACTACTGAATAGCTTCCTGGCAGCTCACATCAAGTTTCCCTGCCAAATGAGTGTGTTTCAATCTTACGGCAAACTCAGTTTTCAAAGCCGTTTTGATTTCAAAATTGAAGATATGACTTGTGGACCTGTAGGGTCCCCACAACCACACATTCAGGCATGAAGAGGAGGAGAGAGAAAGAGGGAAGGAAGGGGAGTGAGGAGGAGACTGTGTGTGAGAGAAAAAGAGACAGAGAAAGGAAGCGATTGAGAGCATGGAGGTTGGAGATAGGTCTACAAAGCAAAGTCCAAGTCCAGGTACCCAACCACCTGCAGGGCTGAGGACCAGTTCCTAAAAGAACAGGCCAGGCATGGCTGATGTGCTGCCATTCCAAAGCCCTACCCGAACTCCTTCCCATGGAGGCAGGTACCATGGGGCACTCAGCTTGCAGGAGGTGCAGAGAGCAGGCAAGTGTCCCCTGGCTCCCGAGCAGGGAAAGAGGAGCCTCCCAGCCCGCGACCTGCCTTGGAAGTTCAGTAATCAGGCCCACAAGGAAATGACACCCAATAAGCATCAGGGGCTCACCAATACGCTTATCTACGAGAGAGGAGCGAAAGCTTCTTTTCTGAGTAAAATGAGATGAAGGGGAGAAGGGACCCCTCCCACATCCTATATTATAATCTCAATATGGGAAGGGCTGTAGTGTAGAAGAAGAATCAGCTTGTCTGAAATGTTCCAAAGGAGTGCAGTAATACCGATGGAAGAGTCCTATGGAAATACATTTCAGCCCTTGATAAAGCAGAAATTTCTAGTGGCATGAAAGTCAGAAGAAAAGGTGAGCTGCCTCTTGATGGAATACGTTCCCAGTCCCTGAAGAAGTTTCACCGAATGCAGGGTAACCGCTTCCCATAGAGGAGGTTCAGTTTTTATGGACATCTAAGAATTAAAAGTAAGAATTTTGGAATAATGGAAGAGGCTCCTTTCAAAATAATGAGCATTCCCTCTGTGGTGTCTTCAGTCAAAATATCTGCCATACGAGAATGTGGAGAAAAGGGAACCCTTGTGCACTGTTGGTGGGAATATAAATTGGTGCAGCCATTATGGAAAACAGTGTGGAGGTTCTTCAAAAAATTGATAATAGAACTACCCCATGATCCAGCAGTCCCACTTCTGGGTGTATATCCAAAGGAAATGAAAGCAGGATATCTAAGAGATATCTGTCCTAATGTTCACTGTAGCATTATTCATAATAGCCAAGATATGGAAACAACCTAAGTGTCTGTCAATGGATGAATGGATAAGGAAGATGTGGTTATATATATATTATTATTCAGTCATGACAAAGAAGGAAATCCTGCCATTTGTGACAACATGGATGGACCCCGAGGGCAATATGCTAAGTGAAATAGGTCAGACAGTAAAAGACAAATACTGCATGATATCAGTTATTTGTGGAATCTAAAAACAAGTCAAACTCATAGAAACAGAGAGTAAAAAAGTGGTTGCCAGGGCCTAGGGTGGGTGGGGGAAATCGGGAGAGGTTGGTAAAAGGATGCAAACTTTCAGCTATAAGATTAATAAGGTCTGATGATCTAATGTATAACATGGTGACTATAGTTGATAATACTTACATAACTGAAATTTGCTGAGAGAGTAGAACTTAAATGTTCTCATACACACACAAAAGATAAATATGTGAGGTGAAGGGGGTGTTAATTAACTAGATGGGGGAATCCTTTCACAATATATATGTATATCAAATCACGAAGACATACACTTTAAATATCTTACAATTTTTATTTGTCAATTATACCTCAATAAAGCTGAAAAAAATCTGCCATAAAATTTTTCTGTTTTAAAAAAAAGTTTTTAAAATTAATTTTTATTGGACTATAGTTGATTTACAATATTGTGTTAGTTCCTGCTGTACAGCAAAGTGAATCCGTTATACACATACATATATCCACTCTTTTTTAGATTCTGTTCCCATGTAGGTCATTACAGAGTATTGAGTAGAGTTTCCTGTGCTATACAGTAGGTGCTTATTAGTTATGTATGTTATATATAGCCATAAAAAGCTGCCCCAAACACCTAGTTCATGACAGTGATCACTGGGATTCCTTAAAGGAGGGAAGGGTTGGTTTTAGCATCGAGTTAATCATCTATGAGGGGATCAAATCAAAAGATCTTTATCAAGCATTCATAGTATGTTCCAAGTACGTGGCTGGATGCTGAGGGAAATTGAGTGGTATAAGGTCCAGCTGGTACTCCCAAAGGAGCTTATGGCTGGTGGGGACATAGGGAATTGAGAGGTCAAACCTCTCAATGCTGAGGTGACAGCTCAAGAGATCCGACATTAAAGAAGAGGCAGAGGACAGAACGCAGACAAAGGAAGAACGATGACATGAAAATGCATTTTACTTCTGCCTATTTTTCTTCCTTAATTTTATTGAACTTTATTCTTGACACAAAATGCTTAGATGGAGAGAAATGCCTTATTCTAGAATAATCTCCACCAGAGACCCTGTTTGAAGAGGGGCACCTTGTATGACATTAGACGGGCAATGACTCCATTCCTAATAGTAAAGCAAACCACCACCACCCAACGCCTGATCTAGCAGAGGCAGTTTGTTCCCTTTTAATCAGAATCTAGAAAAGGCAACAACACCTCCGTGTGAGCATGAGTAACGTTACTACCAAATCGCTGAACTCCTCTGCATTCCTCCCACAGGGTTAAGGGCTCCGGAGAACCTGTTTGAGCCAACATTTTCAGGTGGGTCGTCTCGTGTTGAGCTTTGCTTTCTATCTCTTGGATCTTTTCTACACATCAGTTCTGTGGACAAGACCCACCTTTCAGCAAAGGTATGGTTAAGGCAGTGTTATGGAGGAAGGGTCGGGCGGGGACCCACGGTGCCTCGATTTCACCAGCAAAGATCCATTCAACTGGATACCTCTCACTGATCCATTCCAAAGGTTCTTTTTAAAAAACATAAAGTTTTAGAAAGGGCCACACAGGTTCAGATGCAGCTGTGGCAAGGCTGTGTCCCTCCACGTCAGAGGTTTGGGGGTCAGGAAGCTCAGGGAGCCATGAGATCCTAGAGTTTGAGACAAGACAGATGCAGGATCTAGGAACTCTGTGTGTGACTACAAAAGCTGCAGTCCCCAAAGTGCCTGCAGTCTGGCTCGTACTTCTTACTGTCCTTGGGGCACTCTTTTCCCTCATGGAGCGCTGGTGTCCGGGATTAGGATGGGTGCTTAGGCAGTGTGTGTTAAAACTCAATTCCCTTGTCTTCCATCGAAAAGAACTCATCATCTCTGTGGCCAGCTGCAGACCCCCAGATCACCTTTGAACATAAAATCCCAGGTCCCCAGAGATGCAGGAGGTAATAATCAGATTCTGTATAGGCTGAGTATGAATCTCCTTCTTAAGGGGCCCCCAGAGCAGGCAGCCACCTGCCTTGAAGGAAGTGGATCATGGCTGGAACCCCTTGCTTGGAACTGTTTCTAAATGCACAGCGTGACTTCCACTATTCATGTGACCTCTTTCAAACCCCAGCCTTCTGTTGCCCTGCAATCAGCCTAGCCCCTTCCATCATCCTCACGCCCATGGACTCAGGTATGCTGGTGCCCTCTCACTGATTCCTGCCAGGGACAGTCCCCAGGGACAGAAGAGCAGGTTTTCATGTTGACCCTGAGATGCACTCACTTAGAGGTAAGTCCACAGACAGGGTCAGCTTTGGGCATAAATAGTGATTAAGCTTGTCTATGGCAATCCCTGCCCCACTGCCCCATATGCACCTTTGCTTCTTTTGCACTTTTCCTGTCTTTTCTCTCCTGCACTTATCGCATTTATTCTCCTAGGTCAAAGATGGCAAATACATTTCATTTTGAGTGCCAACTCTGATTAATTAGTAGGTACTGCCTGGACCACTCTATCGAGATAGATAAAACAAACAAAAACAAACAAACAAACAAAAAACAAAAAAAAAACCACCTGCATGTGAACTCTGTGATTTTTTAATGTCTGCTCTGGGGACATTATTTGCCGTCTTCTCATTTGTCCATGAGTTTTTAGAAGGCAGAGACTGTCTTATTCAGCTTTGGATCTCTAATTATCAGCCTTCAATAATTTTTATAGTTGAACTGTGCCTGTAGCAACTGTGGAATCTTTAATCCCCATCTTGCTTGTTCCCAGCTCTGCCCAAATTTCAGCTATCAAAGAGTGAGTGACATGGTGTAATAGAAATGTATCATTTCAGTTCCCCATGGCCTGAAGGTACATACAGGATGAGAACCCATAGAGGAAGAATGTGAGGAGTTTTTTAAAAAGTGAGAAAGTGGGGAAGGAAAAGGAAGAATGCTGGGGAAGATGAGGGAGTGTGTCAGAGATCCTGGCACCAGCGAAGAGAATTAGAAGCATTCCCAAACACGCAGCACCGAGTGCTATTAAAGAACTCTGTAGCACATACACGTAGGAAGTACACGCAGTACGATGACGCAGCAGGCTTGAACAGACTTGCAAGAGCTGACTGTTAAATTTTCAGGAATTTTGCCAATCAGTTAACATCATGCTGGTAGCTTGAAATTGGCTATGATGGGAGTATTTACACCACAGAAACTGGCAAAGGCTACAAACCAGGACTCTACCCCCCCATCTCCCAACACCCAGAACTGATTGTCAAACATTGACCAGTGCGCCACTGAGTAGATGCCCCCAAACTCTGTGTGCAAAGAGGAATGAGAACATTAAGTGCCAGTCTGTATGTTACCCCAAATGGGCTAATCTGTCCTCAATCTTGAGTCTTGTCCATTCTGATGGGGAGGCAGGATTGGGAAGCTCTTCATGGCCAGTGGGTTGCTGACTGTTTCAGGGCTCTGGACTTTGACTGGTTGACTCATCAGAGGCTCTCCGGGGCATTAGAGTGGAAGAACAGCACCAATCAAAACACAGACTGCGGAAGAGTCAGCTGTGCACAAAGAGGGCTCTTACTGGTTCTGAGATACTCTAAGTTAGGTGGTGGGTTGCATTCCTGCAATGACGTCTTGAAGGGAAAAATGACTCAAGAACCCACTTTTCGGTCATCCCATAAATGAGGAATGCTTCTTAACTGAATTGGGGTGAGCCCTGGAGGACAGCCCCGGGCCCACACTGGCAAGGTGCTGGTGGGGGGAACGCCCGAGGTGGCTCAGATGGAAGGTTCTCTGTGCAGCCCTTTCCCCTCTGCCTATCCATGGTGTCGATGGCAGAGTCTTCTCGGGGATCCCGTGTGAGAAAAGGAGGCTTCAGGATTGCGGCAGCTGCTTTCTTCATGTCCTCAGGCAGGAGCCCATCTTCCCCACTGCTGGGGCTGTTGACCGTGTCATTGGCACGTGGCCCTTCTCTTGGGGGGAGGAGTGAGCTGGGGGATGCTAGAGGAGAGGGCAGGAAGGTCCAGGAGGATGCCCGATTTGGAGACAAGCTGCTGGGGATAGTCTAGTGATGCCCCCTGAGCCTGGACCTCAGTTTTGGAACAACTGCTGGATAGGCCTGGAGAAGGAGGACTGTCCTCCACATCAACATCGTAGTTGGTTCTGAGCAGCGGGAAATGTGTCAGGTAAAGACAGGAGCCAGGCGAACGAAAGAAGCAAAACAGGCAAAGTAAAACATGAGAGGAAATCAGTCTACCGTGTCACCAGAGAAAGGAGAGGAAAATACTTGAATAGCATCTGCTCCTTACAGCAGTGTTTTCCGAACCTCAGTGATTCTGAGCACTCGCTCATGATTTTCACCGCCCCTCCTTTCCACCCATTTCATTATTTATTTAGTATTTGTCTTTAAACTAACTCACTTTGGAAAAAAACGCGGCCTCTTGTTAAAAATGGCGTCCTTAAATTCATGGCTTTGATATGCCAGTTTAATTTTTTTCCTAATACACATTATTATAAACACATGACTATTAAAAGAGAAACTCTTCATCCATCTACCCCAGAAGCCACTGGGAGGCCGTGTGTCCCTCGATGGGAGCAGTGTCTCCCTGAGCACAGAAGTCACTTAGAATGAAGCCACAGGAGGCACCTGGCTTTGGATTTGTGTCATTTGTCAATGTCTCCCGCTCACCCACCCCACTCACACAGTTGCTAAAGCTCTCATCTGGCAACAGGCACACTTTTTCCCTTTTGAAAAGCCCTCAAGCACAACGTGAACAAGACATAGGATGTCTGTTCTGTTAGGTCGGGTGTTGGGTGGTGGCAGTTTGTTTCATTATTAGGAATGGAGTCATTGCCCGTCGAATGTCATACAAGGTGCCCCTCTTAAAACAGGGTCTCTGGTAGGGATTGTTTTAGAGTAAGGCATCTCTCTTCATCTAAAGCATTTTGTGTCAAGAATGCAGTTCAATAAAATTAAGAAAAAATGTATTTTCATCTACTATGTATTTTCATGTCATCCTTCCTTTGTCTGTGTTCTGTCCTCTGCCCCTTTTTTCGTGTATGTTCCTAACTCTTGATCTTTTTCTTGTTCTATCTTCTCCTTCTCCTGACCCCAAATTATGAATCTGGTTTCTGTCTTTTAAGGAAAACCATAAGAGGAACATTTTCCTGGTAGAAGCTTAAACCCAATGTACATTTTTTGGCAGCACAAATGACTTTTGGAAGGAGGTTGTAGGAACAAGTTTTCAAACATGAACACTATCCAACAGCTTTTAGTGGTGGGCCTGGCTGCCTGATTGGATTATACTTCCACTAGGGGGCACTGTTCTCTTTATATGTCAAAATTTTTATGGCAATAGTAACAATAGAAACGCTTGCTTCCTTTTGGAAATAAGGGGAACTGAACACAGCTTTGGCGGGGGCGGGGCGGGGGGGTGAACATTAAGGATATGAAGCCAGTTGCAAAGAAAACACTTGGTTTTAGCAGCAAATTCACCCAGTACTGTAGACATAAAGTCAATTAACAGTGGAGCTGGTGGGAGCTGTGACATTCCTGATGTAGCGACTTTCACGAAATCCTTTCTTATTCCAGTTGTCAGCTGGCAAATTTCTTTCCCTAAATTCAACCTGAAGCTAAGGGATCCTTCTCAATAATGTCAAGACCTAGGTCTGAGCCAATCATCTTTGTAGGATTCATCCCAGGCTTGTTTTAATTTGTTTTAAAGCTAGGTGAGATCTCAGCCATTAGCTGGTCCTAACTCCACATGACAAGGACACAGGCTCAGAGAGATGGAGCAGTTTGTCCAGACCACACAGCGCTCGTTGGGGCAACGTGAATATTCTCTGATACTGTGACTCCAATTTCTTCCGTCCTTACACACCTATGTCTTCCTTAAAAATGCCCTCTTCCAGCTTCCAGTGGTGTCTTGTGTCAGTGGGATTTTTAAAAAGTCTTTTCTGAACTGACAGTGTAACTCAGACCTTGTAATATTTTACTATAGACGCTGGATTACAGTAGCTTACCCATACCTGAGGTTATTGCAAATTTTTCTTTAATAATCTTAAGATATTGAATTCTAATCAATGACTGTCTTGAGCCCCTGAACAATGAGCCATCATGAATAGGAGCTAATGTAGGAGAATGAAAGGGACTGTTCCAGCTTCCAGAGACTCCGGTTTTCATCTAAGCAACACCTTAAGGAGTGAGTTGCTTTGGGCAAAATTGCTTAACCTTCTTCTGGCCTTTATTTCCTTTTCTGTAAGCTCTGGCTAGTGGCAGAGCAGCATTTAGTGAGCCAGAGACTTTGTGTGCATTATCTTACCCATGCTTCAAAATGGTCTGTAAGAGATTATCATCTGCATTTGATGATAAGAGGAAACAGACTCAGAGAGGCCGAGTCATCTTCTCAAGATCCTACAGTGATAAGTAGCTGACCTAGGAGGTGGGCCTGAATCTTTTTGGTTTTGTAAACTTTCCTCTTAAGCATAAGATGAGGCCTTCAGTCAGGAAACATACGGAGAACCTTCTGTGCGCTCGGCAGGTCTTGCTGGCTCTCAAACCCGACATGCTCAACTCAAACCACAGAGAGAATGCGAAAAGGAAATGAAAAACGATACGACATTTGAGAGGCAGCGTGGTGTTGTCAGGGGACGCGAGTTCACGTCCCTTCTCCTCCACACATTGGGCGTGATTTGAAGCAGGTCACTTCACCTCTGACGGCTCGTTTCCTCATCTGAAAAGTGATGGGGTTGAGATGAACTCCAGGCGCTCGTCCTCACATGCCGCATTCTCTGGAGGAAAGGCCCGAAATTGAAATTCCTTCTCGGCGCTCAGGCCGCCGCCATCCGATCTCCAGGTCCCAGGTGCCCACCCTGAATTTTTCCAGCCTGAGTTCTGGATTATTTTGTTCTTCCCTCCTGCCCCTCAGTTTCCGTCCTGGGGAAGCTCCAGCCTGCTCTCTCCGCCCCCCTGGAGCTCTGGTTCATCCAGTGGAGCCGGCCAGGCAGAGGAGACTCCATAGCTGCTTCTTTGTGGGGCTGCACTTGCTCAAGAATTCAGTAGGACTTGCTTACTGCCTGTGATTCCCCGGCGGAACCAGGCGCGGGAATACAGTTCTGAACCAGCTCGTCTGAATCAAGCCAAGACGATGGAGCTAACCGGCCGTGTCACGTTGAGTCTCTGAAGGTCCCACTGATGCCCTCGCTCTTTTCATCCAAATGATTGAAAATGTATTTCTAAACAGAATTGAGGGGCCCTGTCTAAATCAGACTGATGTACTGGCCTTAATGTCCCGGTTTGATAGAGCTCCACGCTCCCCTCCACAGCTGCTTCTCAGTAGAGCTTCCTTATTATTGCTGATAACAACTGTATGAATAAACAGACAAGAAGTTCCTATTCCATGAGAGAGAGAGAGAGAAAGTCTCATTCAAACCGAGAGAGAATGAAAATTGCTCTTGTTCAGCAGCTTTACAATTCCTGCTTTCCTTTTCTTCTGGAAATGAAGCCGAGTTTAAGAGCTTATCTTGGTTTGACTCCTTTTCTTCCCCTCAAGCCAAAATAGAAGAGCTATTTAGCTGGAAAATTCACAGGAGCTCATGTCAATTGGTTAACAAAACACATGCACACACATCTCAATGTCCTCATTATACAAAATCTCAAGCATCAAAAATTGACAAGAAAAAACTGCTAAGACTCCAATAGGCAATTGAGTAGAGGATATAAACAGATGATTCATAAAGCAGGAAATGCAAATGGCAAAAAATCATATGAAAAAATGTTCAACACGCATATAATAGAAGAAATCCAGACAAAAATAACAATGAGATAGGGTGGCCACTCATCAAATTAGTAAAGATTTTTAAAAATTAAAGGCAGCTTTTGCTTTTGGGTAATGGGTTCCTGGAAAATACATATAAAATCTAAATATATAAAAGCCTAACAATAGCCTTGTATGTTATAAGAGGCTGGTATTAGCTGAGGGTTAATATTCCTAAGAACAGAACCTTCCTTAGGTCTCTTACTCCCTCTCTGCCCATTGTATTCTGGTCCCCCCGCCCTGCCCTTCCCCCCCACCCCCATCTTCCATCAATATTACCATCTAGGAAGTGGATCAAGAGGCATAGTCCCAGCCTTGGCTGTGAAGACTCTGCAAATCCATCATCCTCTTTATTTTTTAAGTTCTTCTTTTGTAAGAAACTTGTATTCAGATTTTTAAATTCCACAGTTCTCCCACGGTCTGTTTTTCTTTGCTCCAGACTTTTGTCTTCACTAATACATATGCAGAAACGTGATGAGTACTAGACATGGCCTGTCCTTAAAGGCGTCCAATCCAGGTGGTGCTTTTTACAATAGGAGAGTGGGATGAAGATCAATATCCTCGTGGCACCTGCTTGCTGCCCTTGTTAAAAGACGTATGTACCTGACCACTAGGCTTTGCAGGTTAGAGCCATGGCCTCTCAAGTGTGTAACACAGAATGGTCCCCTTGGGTGAAAGAAAAACGTACTCGGATTTCTGCTCTTTACTTTGTCTTGTCCTTTTAAAATTTCCATTTTTAACATAGTTAGAATGTACAGGTTAGTACAGCAGTTTATTTATTGGGGACGCATGATCAAAATTGCTTTGCTGGTAGCCTATTGTTATTAAAAAGTTTGCAGACAACTGGATTAGAGAGAGGGTACAATTTAGGAAGAAAGAATTAGAATTAGAATTAGAATTAGAACTAAGGGAGGAAGCAAGGCGGGCTGTGGTCGTAGGGAGTGACCAGCAGAGCTCACAGTAAAGGGCAGGGATCACCTCCTTGCCACAGAGGCCACAATGATATTCAAACAGCTGGAACATTCGGCTGAAACACAAGGACATGCTGGCACGCTGACAAAGAGGCCAATGTTTTTAAAGGCCACCTTGCCGGAAAAGGCCATTTGTGGTTGCTCAGGTCATGCCCAGGCACCATAGGCCAAGATTCCAGGAATCACCTCCCCGAGCATGCCAAGCTAAGGGTCTCACTGAGATGGTGCCAGTTGGGACTCAATGGTAGGGAGGCCAAAACCAGCTGAGGGGTGTGGAAATGAAAGCATCTGAGTAATCTAGCTGAAATCCAGGGACAGACGGGTGACCTAGAGGATTTAGCAGTCTTGTCAAAGTGAAAGCAGGTGTCACCAGGGGCCTGGAAGCAAATCCCTATGCTGGATAAGGTGCGTGTGGTGGAGGAGAAGGTGGAGCAGGGCCTGATATTTGGAATACCCTTGAGTAGTCTTGGCCCAACGGAGCTGGGCGTTAGGGAAGATCCAACAGCATGATTCTGAGCCTCATTTAGGTGTCACTTAAGCATCGCAACCTCTGGACAGTCTGATGACAAGTTCATGCCTTTATTCAAAAGGAGAACCATGAGGAAAAAGTATAGACATATCACCCAAATTTATAATCTCTGCTGGATAAAGAAACCCAAGGAGATTTCCCATTATTTCTGGGTGTCCCAACAGCTTCTCTCATGTGTGCAGTGTAAGTGCTCTCATGTGTTCTGGCCTCGTTGTGGGAGTTTAGCACCCCAAACCAGCTGCGGAGGTACCAGTGTTCCAACATTCAGTATCTCTTCATGGTGGTGAGGGGTGAGACTGGCAGAGCTCAACTTCACCCTTCTCCTTAAGGATGGTGCACGCTCAGAAAACGTTGGGAGCCAAGTGGAAATCAAACTGTCAGCGTTATTAATGGGTGGGCTAACTAACTCGCAAAGTATAGGGCTCTCTGGGAAGCTGGAACAGAGAAAGTGGCTTGAGCTTGAGGACAAAGCTGCTGCTTCTCTAATTGCAGATCTTGAACCTGCTTGAAAGTGGCTTGAGCTTGAGGACAAAGCTGCTGCTTCTCTAATTGCAGATCTTGAACCTACCTAGACCTTAGCCCACCTGAGGACAGGGGTGGTGCCTGGGGCAGGTTCAATGCCCAGCTGTGGACATACAGACCCACTAGATGCTGACTGAATCACAACTCATTTCAGTTTAGAACTGAAGCTTTAACATCTGCTCTGCTCTAGAATTTGATGGAAGCAATGCATTGAATTTAGAGCTGATTTCCTTTAAAAATATTTATAGGAACTCTGAAATTTCCTAATTATCTGAAAATGTTATTTTTGTTTAGTTTTGCTTTCTTTTGCTTTGTTGTTATTAAATATTTTATTCTGAGATGATTGTAGATTCATATTCGAGTGTAAGAAATAATATAGAGAGATCTTGTACCTCTACCCAGTTTCCGCAGTGGTAGCGTCTTGCCAAACTATCACGCTGTTTCACTCCAGGACATTGACATCAAGATCCAGGACATTTCCATCACTATAAGGATCCCTCATGTTGCCCTTTGATTGCTACATCCACTTCCCTCCTGCCCCCACCCCTCCCTTAATCCCTGGCAACCACTCTTCTCCATCTCTATAATTTTGTGATTTTAAGAATGCTATATAACTTGCAGCTAGTAGATAAACAAATCCTAGAGATCTAAGGCACAGTATAGAAATGTAGACAGTATTGAATTATAATCATTGAACTTCCTAAGAGACTAGATTTTAATTATTCCCAACACAGAAAAGAAATGATAATTATGTGACATGATAGAGGTGCTAAATATTGCTACAATGGTAATCATTCTATAATATATAAATGTATCAAATCAACATGTTGTACACCTTAAATTTATACAGTGTTATATGTCAAATATATTTCAATTAAAAATACAAAAGAGAATGTTATGTAAATGGAATTATATAGTATGTAACCTCTTGGGATTGCCTTTTTTCTAACAGCAGAATTCTCTGAAGATTCATCCAGGTTGTTGTGTGTCTCAATAGTTGGTTCATTTTTATTGCTGAAGGGTGTCACACAGAATGGATGGACCACAGTTCAACTATTCACATATTGAAGGACGTGTAGGATGTTTCCAGTTTGGGATTATTACAGAGATGCTATAAACATTAGGGTACATGTCTTTGTGTAAACATAAGCTTTTATTTCTCCAGGATAAATGGAGGACAATTATTGGGTCGTATAGTAATTGCATGTTTAGTTTTTAAAGAAACTAGGCTTTAAAGAAACTAAACTACTAAGCCGTTTTCCAGAGTGGCTGTACCATTTTACATTCCCACCAGCATTGTATGAGTGATCCTCACCACCCATTGGTGGTGTCATTATTTTTGTTTTAGCTGTTCTGATAGGTGTGTCGTGATATTTCAATGTGTTTTGCATTTCCTTAATGGCTAATAATGTTGACCATTTTCTCATATGCTTACCTGCCATCTGTACACCCTTTTTAGTGAAATGTCTCTTTTTGTCTTTTGCCGGTTTTTTAGTTGGATTGTATGCTTTTTTAAATGTTGAATTTTGAGAGTTCTTTATATATTCTAGATGCTAGTTCTTTTTCAGATATATGATTTGGAAGTATTTTCTCCTGATCTATAGCTTGTCTTTTCCTTCTCTTCACAAGGTCTTTCACAGAGTAAAAGTTTTTAATTGTGACCAAATCCAATTTTTCAATTTTCCCTTTTATGGATCTCACTTTTGGTGTTAAGTCTATGAATTTTCTTTTTTTGCCTAGCCCTAGACTCTGAAGATTTTTTTTTCCCCATGTTTTCTTCTAAAAGTTTTATAGTTTTATATTTTACCATTAATTTGTGATCCATTTTGAGTTAATTTCTTTGTAAGGATGACACTTAGGTCAAGGGTTTTTGGTGTTTGTTTCTTTCTTTCTTTCTTATCTGTGTATGTGTGCGTGTGTGTGTGTGTGTGTGTGTTTTAACTTGTGGATGTCCAGTTGCTCCAGCACAGTTTGCTGAAAAGGCTATTTTTCCCCCATTGAATTGCTTTCACTCCTTTGTCAAAAATCAGTTTGGCACATTTGTGTGGGTCTATTACTGAGTTCTGTCTTCTGTTCCGTTGATCTATGTATCTATTCCTTTGCCAACACTAAGTAGTTTTTTTATAAAAATAAATTTATTTATTTATTTATTTATTTGGCTGTGTTGGGTCTTCGTTTCTCTGCGAGGGCTTTCTCTGGTTGCGGCGAGCGGGGGCCACTCTTCATCGTGGTGTGCGGGCTTCTCACTGTCGCGGCCTCTCCTGTTGCGGAGCACAAGCCCCAGACGCGCAGGCTCAGTAGTTGTGGCTCACAGGCCCAGTTGCTCCGCGGCATGTGGGATCCTTCCAGACCAGGGCTCGAACCCGTGTCCCCTGCATTGGCAGGCAGATTCTCAACCACTGCGCCACCAGGGAAGCCCAACACTAAGTAGTTTTGATTACTGTAGCTATATCATGAGTTGTGAAGCCAGATGGACTAATTCCTCTCTTTTATTCTTTTTAAAAATTGTTGGGACTTCCCTGGTGGCGCAGTGGTTAAGAATCTGCCTGCCAATGCAGGGAACATGGGTTCTAGCCCTGGTCCAGGAAGATCCCACATGTCACGGAACAACTAAGCCCATGTGCCACAACTACTGAGCCTGCGTGCCACAACTACTGAAGCCTGCACGCCTAGAGCCTGTGCTCCGCAACGAGAAGCCACTGCAATGAGAAGCCCGCACACTGCAATGAAGAGTAGCCCCTGCTCGCCACAACTAGAGAAAGGCTGTGCACAGCAACGAAAACCCAACGCAGCCATAAATAAATAAATAAATAAATAAATAAATAAATAAGTAAATAAATAAATAAATAAATTTTTTAAAAGTTTAAAAAATTATTTTAGCTATCTTAGTTCTTTTGCTTTTACATATAAATTTAGAATAATCTTGTTTACGTCTATGAAAAAAATCTTGCCTGGATTTTGATAGGAATTTCATTAAATCTCTATATCAATTTGGAGAGAAGACATTTTTATTATATTGAGTCTTCTAATACATTAACGTGGTGTGTCTCTCCATTTATTTAGAGCTTTAATTTCTTTCATGAGCTTTTTGTAGTTTATAACATGCAAGTTCTATACATATGGTATTAGACTTACACCTGTATTGGCTTGCTAATAGGGTAACTGAGTGGCTTAAACAAACAGCAACAAAATATTTCTCACAGTTCTGGAGACTAGAAATCTGAAATCAAGATGTTGGCTGGACTCTAAAAAATAAAACAAACTAGTGAATATAACGAAAAAGAAACAGACTCACAGATTACCAGTGGTTACCAGTGGGGAGAGAAAATAGGGAAGGAATTAAGGGGTACAAACTATTATGTATAAAATAAATAAGCTACAAGGATATATTGTGCAATACGGGGAATATAGCCAATATTTTATAATAACTATAAATGGAGTATAATCTTTTAAAATTGTGAATCACTATGTTGTACACCTGTAACTTATATAATATTGTACATTAACCATACCTCAATTTTTAAAAATTAAAATAAATAAATAAATAACTGAACCAAACCAAAGCAAAAAGATGTTGGTAGAGTTGTCCCCTTCTGAGGGCTGTGAGGGAAGGATCTGTTCCAGGCCTGTCTCCTCTCTATCTCTGTGTCCAAATTTCCTCCCTTTTATAAGAACACTAGTCATATTGGATTAGGGCCCACCCTGATAACCTCATTTTGAGTTGATTACCTCTGTAAAGACCCATCTCCAAATAAGGTCACATTCTGAGGGACTTGGGGTTAGGACCCCAACATATCTTTTTTAAGGGGACACAATTCAACCCACAACACCACCTCTCTCCTAAGTGAGATTCTGGGTCGACAGTTCTTTATCTTCATTCTTTCCTTCTTGACTCCATGGCTTCTGTTGAGAAATGTACTTTTATTCAAATTGTTTTCACCATATAGGTTAGGTGTCATTTCTCTATAGCTGCTTTAAAGATATTTTCTTTGGTTTTAGTTTTCAGAAATTTGACTATGATGTGTTTTGGAATGGACTTCTTCAGGTTTATCCTGTTTGGGATTTGTTCAGCTTATTGAATCTATAGGATTATATTTTTTGCCAAATTTGGGAAGTTTTCAGGAGTTATTCTTTAAATGCTTTTTCAGCCCTGCCCTCCTTCTCCTCTCCTTCCAGGAATCTGATGACACAAATGTTACATCTTTTGTTATAGTCCCACAGATTCCTGAAGCTCTGTTTATTTGTTTTTCCAGTCTATTTTCTCTCTGTTGTTCAGATTGAGTAATTTCTATCATTCTATCTTGAAGTCCACTGATTCTTTCCTCCGTGTTCTCCATTCTGCTCTTGAGCCCACCTGTAGCATTTTAAACTTTCACGTATCACATTTTTCAGTTCTAAAGTTTCCATTTGGTTCTTCTTTATATCTTCTATTTCTTTGCTGAGTCTTTTCATTTCTTTATTGAAACTTTCTACGTTTGCATTTGTTTTGAGTGTATTCGTAATTGCTCATTGTCACATTTTTATGATAGCTGCTTTAAAATCTTTACCAGATCAAGACTATTTATCAAATAATCGTAATACTTTTGTCATCTCAGTGTTGACATCTATTCATTGTCTATTTTTCACTCAGTTTGAAATCTTCCTGGTTTCTTTGCATGATGAATGATTTTCTATTGAAAACTAGACGTTTTTGACATTGTGTTTAGAGATTCTGGATCTTATTTAAACTTTCTGTTTTCACTGTCTGTCTATGACTCTTCTCAGGAAAGGAAGCAAGGGATGCTGCCTCGTTTCTGCCAGGTGGGGGTAGAAGTCTAAGTTCCCCACTCAGTTTCCACTGACACCCATAAGAGAGGGCTCCTCTTTACTGCTGGCAGGGGTGGGAGCTCTGGGTCCCCACTAAGCCTCTACTGATACCCCTCTAGCTGGGAGAAGTAGGAACGCCTTATGTGAGCTCTGTTGGCACCTGCAGAGGGAAATAGCCTCGTTACTGCTAGGCAGTACTGAAAGTTCTGACCCTCCAGTAGGCCTCCTTTGTCATCATTCCAGCAAGGAGAGGGAGGGATCTTTCATTATTCCAGGAGAAGGTGAAAGTCCAGGCCCCCCACATAGTCCAACTTGATACTGCTGTGGAAGGGGACGCCTTACTGTCTGGCAGAGGTGAAAGTCCCAACCCCCTACTTGGTCTTCTCTGACAGCACCTGCTGGGGCTTTGGGATGCCTCATCACACCCTTGCCTGGGTGGAAGTCTAGGCTCCCCCATTGACCGTTGCTGGCATGGATGTCGGTGAGGCCACAGTTCTCGCGGAAGTGTTTGGCTGGAGTAGAGCGGTTATTGCCTAAGAGTTTTCTATCATGCTAGGCTGCCCCTTTCCTGGTCCTTTGCCTAGAGTAAGCAGACTTTTGTTGGAGGCTTTTTAATCTGCCCCAGGGGGCATTTCTGAGTTGCTGGCTATTTTAGCTCTGAGTTGGGATAAGAAGCAAGCAAACAAACAAACAAAAACCCCAGAGAACCCACCATCTTATTATTCCTTGGGTCCCAAGGTCCCTAGCTGATCTGCCTTCTTCTCTCCAGCTTTCGGAGTCTTCTTATGTTTGTTTTATGTACAGTGTCCAAGGTTTATAATTGTTCACAGTGAGAGGAGTAGGGAAGCATATGTCTGCTCCATTTTCCCAGAAACAGAAGTCCCTGGAGACATTATTTTAAGATAAATGTCTTTCAGTGAAAAAGCAAAGTGAAGATGTTGGTGGGGCTAAGGATGTAGGGCAAAGAAAAGGTGATCCCAAAAAGGGTACAAACAACCAGCTATATTTTGAGTCTACTGAAAGGAATCAGGACAAGTTCACGAAGATGTAGCCCACCTAAAGGCACCTGTGGCCACTTCGAATCTGGTAGGCACAGAAAATCTGGTGACTGGTTTCATTTATCAGAGTTATCCTCCTCTTTCACATTTTTTTAAATATCTTTCTCCCACCGGACAGAAAGCACCATTGTACTAGCTACGATGCCTAGTGCGTTAACCACTGTAGCTGAGCTATTATAGGTTCTCCCTCTGTTTATCTGTCTGTGTTGAATTGAAATTAAATTGAAGAGTTTATAATCTTGTAGTACATGCTTTAAAAAATACTTTAAGATACCATTCTTTAGTAATTATCATTCACATAAGGATTCTTTATCTTTCTACATTTTCTCTTCAGTCTCAAAGGGAAAATCCTCAACTCTTTTCTCACTTACCTTAGGCTTGTACACAACTGTCTTCAGCTTGCTCAGAACTCAAATCTCTTTTTAAAATTTTATTTATTTTTTTATTCTTGAAGTATAATTGATGTACAATATTATATAAGTTACAGGTGTACAATATAGTAATTCACAATTTTAAAGGTTATACTCCATTTATATCTATTATAAAATATTGGCTATATTCCCCATGTTGTACAATATATCCTTGTAGCTTATTTTATATCTAATAGTTTGTACCTCTTACTCTCCTACCCCTATGTTACCCCTCCCCTCTTCCCTCTCCCCACTGGTAACCACTAGTTTGTTCTCTATATCTATGAATCTGCTTCTTTTTTGTTATATTCACTAGTTTGTTGTATTTTTTAGATTTCAAATATAAGTGATATCATACCGTATTTGTCTTTCTCTGTCTGACTTATTTCACTTAGCATAATACCCTCCAAGTCTATCCATGAGCATGTTGAGAAAAAGGAACCTTTGTACACTGTTGGTGGGAATGTACATTGGTGCAGCCACTGTGGAAAACAGTATGGAGGCTTCTCAAAAAAACTAAAAATAGAACTACCATGGGACCCAGCAATTCCACTCCTGGTTATATATCCAAAAAAAAAATAATAATAATAAAAACACTAATTCGAAAAGATACTTGCATCCCAATGTTCATAGCAGCATTATTTACAATTGCCAAGATATGAAAGCAACCCAAGTGTCCATCAATAGATGAATGGATAAAGAAGATGTGGTGTGTACAGCTATCTATCTATCTATCTATCTATCTATCTATCTATCTATCTATCTATCTAGTGAAATACTACTTAGCCATAGAAAAGAACGAAATTTTGCTATTTGTAGAACTCAAAACTCTTAACTTCCTTCATAGCTCTGGACTACCTTCACCAGCTTGAGTTCGTTTTAGTTCTATAGCCTAAGCAATCACTGGACTTTGGATTGGAGGGAGACCTGCAGCCCCACTCCAGTCTTTTCCTCCTACTTTTGTGGATCTTCTAACTATATGGCCAGAGGAGACAGTATATGGCTGTAGATTTGAGGTTTCATGCTAATATTTATTTCTCTGGATTTCTCCCATTTAGAAAGATAACACATGTTTGCTCCTCTTAGAGAGTGAATAGTTTCCCTCTAACAAGGTGTCTTCAGCTGTTATCTGCCCATGGAAACCTAAATGTGATAATATTCTCCTATCATTTTTAGTTGTCTCCGGTTTCTGCAAATTTCATGATGGTTTACTGGTAGACAATCTTCTTCTTCCCGTTAGATTCCTATCTTATATCAGAGCCTAGCTTTTAAAATAACATTTAAGCTGTGTGCGTTACTTACCTTGACTCTTAGCTTGCCAGCTAAGACCTCATTCTAGCAGGGCTGCCACAAATCAGGGCAAGCCTCATTTTTCATTGGCTGATTTAGAAGGGCAGCCCAGATGGCATCAAAATGTGTTGTAAACCTGAAAAATCCTGATAGCTAATAAAGTATCACTTTAAACGTTGGTTTCATTTTAGGGAAATTTAATATACTGAAACTCTAACTCATTGGAAAGATGTTTTTAAAGAGTGACTATTCATTAAGACTTTGGGCTGGGATTGTTGACTATTCTAATCCATCACACTGATTTCCATCATACCTTCCTCTTCTTGCACAATTTCTGTCCAAACTGTAGCACAGCACCAGGCACTTATGAATAGTTGGTAAATGTAAAGTCAACAAATAAATGGAATGAATATGAATGAATAAGTAACTGACTAACTGAATGAATGAATGCATAAGTGAAGTAATGTCCAAATGAGTGAATCACACACTATATGCATCTGTCTGTTGTAGCTTCCAGTTTCTATGTTTAAGGACAAATCATTTCAGGCCCACAGGATGCTTGTTAGATTACACTAGATGAAATTATTAAATAAGCAACTGCTAAATTGGTCATCTGTTCCTTGCTGGGCACTGTGCACAGCATTTTTACAATTGGCTTCTTTATGAAGGGTTCTTCACTGAGAATTTCCTTTAAAGAATAGGTCTATATCCTGAATAAAAAATAACAACAAGACAACAATATGTTCTAGATAGTCTATTTCCAGGTCATATTTTATACATGACATATTCTAGGTGAGGCAGAGCCTGGTACATGCCAGGCCTGTTACCAGGCACAGGACATGGAGTGATGAACAAGATAAACAATGGCTCTGCCCTCATGGAACTTATATTCTAAGGAGGGAGACAAACCAGACAGTAGATAGTAGTCGGTTGTGATGAATGCTAGGAAAGAACCAAGCAGGGTGCTGGGATCCAGAATAACAGGGGACCTCCTTTAGATATAGTGGTCTCTGAGGAGGAGACATTTAAGCCAAAAATCTCCATTTTCAAGTGGGTCACAGGGGCCATCATGTATAACTTTTCAAATTTCCACCTCAACGGCACTTGCTAGACTTAACATTACATATCTTCTTCTCACAATGGTCCCACGGGACACCAGTCAACACTCTGCAGAGGGTGTTGACTTTCCAAAATATGTCTACTCTGCTTTATTGTATTTTCTGCCCTTTTCTCTTGAGAAACAGTCCATGAGCTTTACATGCGCTTCCCTGGAGGGATAATTCTGCTTCTCATTAATGGAAAGCTTCATTTGAAATCTTGGTAGTTGTTGAGTAACTGCCACCTCTTGATATCTTGTATAAAATGTTAATTATAAGTTTGTTTGGGGACAACTTTTCCATATAGTAAATACAAAGAAAAACACAAAGACTGTAGGCTATGTCCACTGAATGCAGCAGTTCATTTATTCATAATGTGAGCAGCAGGGCAAGTCAAAGGAACTGAGGTAGTGGGCCCAAGAAGTATTCGTTCCCCCTCTGAAAATGTGTTATTTCTTCCCTTTCCTAGCTTTTGTCTTTGCCATGAGATTGAATGAACTGAATGTCTGGACTCAGAAAGTTGCTTGAACTGTCTCTGCCCATTTCATATGCATTAACAAAAAGAGATAACTGATATTAAAAGTGGAGGTGGGTAGCATATGCGTAAAGCTAATGTAGAATTTTTCTGGTTAGATGAAGTTTTTAAAACAAATTGCAATCTGCAAGTATCATAAAATTGTCTTTTTCCTGACTAGCTAGCTGATGGACAAAAATGTACACACATATACAGATATTTATGCAAATAACCATGAAAATATATGTTCATATGCATACAGACCCATTTGTGTTAACATAGATGCTTGCCCTTGGGGCTAACAGCCAAAAACTATTCATTCTTTCCATGGGAAAAACAATTTTAAAGCTCATTAATTATGCCTAAAATTTACATTTTTATTTTTATTCCAAGCTTTGATTGCAGTCTATTAATAAATGAAAATGTGCTTGCATTTTTAAGTACTTCTGTATTTCACAAGCTTTGTTTCCAAAGAGGGCAAAGCTCAGTCAACACTTTAATTTACTAAGGGAACAATCAAGGGAAAAGTCTTTATTAAATAAAGAAATTGTCTTTGAAGAAGTAGTTGGAGTTGGATAAATGTACTTAATGCCTGCTGAGGCCTTTTTCTCTTTTTCTTTCTAATTTAATTTATATTTTTATCAAACTAAATTAGAGTTTTAAAAAAATCAAAAAAACACTACAAAGCTTATAAAGCAAAAAGCAGTACCTTACCCCAATACTCCCCACTCCCAAATCATTTAATGTCTTATTTTTTTTGAATTTATATCTGTAATTTTCAGTAATATACTTAAAGTGTTTAAATTTTTTTTCAATTTTATGAATTATCTATTGAATTCAAAATAAACACAGATTTACTTCTTCCTTTCCAATTTTTACACCTTTTATCGCTTATTCCTGGCTTATTCCATTAATTAGGACTTCCTGTGTGATGTTGAAGGGACTTTGCCTTGTTCTTGATCTTAGGGGTAAAATTACGTTAATGCCTTCGTTACGAAGTATGATGTTAATTGTAGGGTTTGTAGATTCCCTTTGTCAAGTTGAGGAAGTTCCCCTCTAGTCTCAGTTTGCTGAATTGTGTTTGTTTGCTTGTTTTAATCATCAATGGGTATTGAGTTTTATCAATTTTTTTCTGTATCTCTTGAGAAGATCATATGACTTTTCTATTTTGTTTTGCTGATACGGTGAATTACAATAGTTGATTTTAAAATGTTAAAGTAACCATTGGACCATGATGTATGATTCTTTTTAAATATTCTGGATTTGAGTTGTTAATATTCTGAAAGAATTTTTGTGTCTATGTTCACGCAATATCAGTTTTTAGTTTTCTTTTCATGTAATATCTTTACCAGGTTTTGGTATTAGGATTCTGCTGGCCTCATAAAGTATGTTGGGGAATATTCCTGTCTTCTCTAATTTCTGAAAGAATTTATGTAAGATTGCTACTAGTTTTTTTTTTAATGTTTGATAGAATTCAATTTGAGGCCAGAGGTTTTCTGTAAGGAGGTATTTTATTATTAATCCAGTTTCTTTAATAGGTATAGGATTGTCTATAGTTTTTATTTCTTCTAGTGTCTCTTTTGGCACGCTGTGGTTTTAAAGAAATTTTTAATTTTCATCTAATTACTAAAATTATTGGTATAAAATTATTCCACATATCCTCTTATTAGCCTTTAAATATCCCTAAGAACTGTAGTGATTCTTCTTTATCATTCCTGATATTGGTTAATTTCTTTTCCCTCTCTTTTTTTTTGATTAGTCTAGCTAAAAGCTTATTAACTGATTAAATTCTTTAAAAAAAAAATCCACCATTTACTTCGTTGATTTTTCTCTATTGTCTATTTTCTATCTCATTGATTTCTGCTTATTGTTTCCCCTCCTTACTTTGGACTTAATTTGTTCATCTTATTCTAGTTGCTTATGGTGGGAACTCAGAACACTGAGTTTACATTTTTATAATTTAAGCATCAAAAGCTACAAATTTTCTTTTAAACACTGCTTTAGGTGTTTCTATTATATTACAAAGTACTTTCCAATTTTCTTTTTAATTCTATCTTTGAACCACAGGGTATTTAGAAGTGTGTTATTTTGTTTTCAAGTAATTATGGATTTTTCCAGGCATTTTAAATTATTGATTTCTAATTTAATTCCACGGTGGTTAGAAAGCATATTGTCTGACTTGAATCTTCACACCTACTGAAATTTGTAAGGGTTCCATGTGTATTTGAAGATAATGTATATTCTGCTGTTGGGTGGAGTGTTTTGTAAATGGCAATTAGGTCAAGTTGGTTGATATGGTTGTTCATGTTTTCTCAGTCCTTACTAATTTTCTGTGTACTTGCTCTATCACTTTTTGAAAGATGAGGGTTGAAATCTCTGACTAAGGTTATGGATTTGTCTGTTCCTCCTTGCAGTTATATCAGTTTTTGCTTCAAGTGTACTGAAGCTCTGTTATTAAGCACATAAACATTTAGGAATGATATGCCCTCTTGATAAATTCACCCCTTAATCATTATAAAATGTACTTCTTTATCCCTGGGTGGCAATTCTTTGCTCTGAAATCTATTTCATGTGATATTTATATAACCACTCCAGCTTTCTTTTGATTAGTTAGCATGGTATCTTTACCTTTAGCCTGTATGAGTATATTTTAAATGGGTTTCCCATTCCCCATCCCCAGCTTTCAGCAGCTGCTGCCTGGCACTTGGTGAAGACTTGCATGCCTCAGAGGCCGTTTCTTTCTGTGCTCCTGCCGTGCCTTCAACCCGGGATCTTCTGAATTCCAATCTATAATGGCAGCCCACTCATGACCATTAATTGTCAGCAGTTCAGCTGGCTTTTTCCTCCTCCTGATTCTGGTGGGTTACCTCTTCTGATGCTCTATCAGGAATGAAAGCAGACATAAATCTCTTCACTGCTGCAAAGGGCTTTATTTCCTTCTGGATTTTAGCTCATTCAGGTTTCCTTGTATTCTCAGCTCGATAATGTGTTCAATAAAGCTATGATTTTGTAGCTTATCCAACTTGTTTCATTGTTAGGTTGACGCAGTGGTCTCTTATAGCTGTCTACATCCTAACCAGAAGTCAAAACTTGAATGTTTATTATGGAAGGAGGAAACCAAGTTCTCTTGTTTCCCACTGCCCCTGGAATCCTCACTGCTCCTAACATACATAGCGCCTATCTTTCCTACATAGGTCTATCAAAATTTTTTAGTTGAATCAATATTTTTTCTCACATCATTTTAACTGTGTAACTGTTGTTTGTTACTGAACCACAATTTCTTTCTTCTAATGGACTTAATGATTTCTCCAGAACTTAATGATTAGTGATGAGAATACAGAAAGTTCAGTAAATGAAAAACAAGAGCTCAGATTCTCATAGGGTCTTATAAACTCTACCAAAATTACAAAAATTTGCTAAATCTTATTATTCTCTACATGCTCAAACACATCAAGAATCCTATTGATTCCATTTTCTCCTGGAGCCTTTCCTCCTGGGACCCTCTGTTCTGTTCTGTTCTGTTCTGTTCTGGAACAGTTGTGCCACGCCCAGTGCACAGCTGACAACCTGGGATTCTAGTTCCCATGAGAGGAAAAGATTGTTGCCCCAATTCTTTGTCTTATTTTGTCTTGGTTTATTCTCCTGTTTTGGTGCAGGACAGACACAGTAGCTGCCTGACCAACAGAGCATGAGAGGTAAAAAAAAATTTAAGTCTTCATGTATTTGAAAATATTGTTGGTTGATAGCTTGGCTGACTACAGAACTCTATCAATAATTTAGAAATCGTTATCCCTCTGAATTTTGAAGAAATTTCTCCTTTGCTTTCTAGCGTTGCTAGAAATGTTGCTGTGGAAAAGCCCCGTCCACAGCTTTTTCCTCTTTTGAAGCTTTTAAAGGATCCTCTCTATCTGTAAATGTCTGAAGTTTCATGATGAAATGCCTTGATGAACCTTTTTCATGGACAATTTTAATCTGGAAACCCATCACTTCAGTCCTGGATTTTTTCTTTCATTCTTTTTTTCATACTTATCTCTTTTAATTTTTTCTATTTTACCTTCTCTAACACTTGCTATTTGGTTATTGGAGCAGCTTTTCTCTTTTTGATTCCCTTCTTGCTCCTTCTGATCTACCTCCTAGATTTCATCAACTTTATTTTCCAAACCTTCTCTTTCTCTAAATTTTGAGTTTTGCTATGTTATTTTTAATATAAAGATAAATGGTCATTTAATAGTAGTTTCTCCTTGTTCAATGGATATCTTCTTTTAGTTCTCTAAGGATATTTTAGGGTCTTTTTTTTATTCCTTGGAAGTTTTACTCTGCTTTTTTGTTCTTTTTAAATTGCCTCTTTTTATTCCAAGTTCTGTCTTTCTGGTTTAAATATTTTGGTCTCTTTCTTTCAGGTAAGAGATTTCCTCAAATGTTTGGTTTGTTCTTAGCTGTTGATCATAATTAGAATAAGACGTAAGAGCATTGTGTGGGTGTGGCTTGCTGATTAGTCGGCTTTACTCTAGTGCATTCCTATCCGTTTCTTAGAGAAACCTGGACTTGTCAGTATGTCTATGTATTTCTTCTCCAGTGTGTTAGTCCAGAGAGGAAATATCTAATCTCCTGTCTGGTATGGATATAGACCTGGCTGCCAGCATCTTGGAACTGATCAAGGAAGGTAGGTGGTGGAGGGACTTGGGGCTGAGTGTTTTACTATTCAGTATAGAGACTTTTGGCTAATTCTTTGCCTTACCCGTTTCCTTACTCTTCCCATCAGCTGTCTTGATGACTCAAAGTTCAGAGTCTCTACGGATCAGTTACTCGGGAGGATAAACCTCCTATTACCTGCTGGGTTGGGGGAGAGGAAGCTAACTGAATACACACGGTGAGTGAGGGGATCTGGAGGCCTAATTTTAAGCCAGTCATATTCATATCCACCCCACTTCTCACCCTGCCTTTCCGAACCTACCAGTCAGTGCCTCTAGTTCTTAAGCTGTCTTCGGTTCTAGTCAGAATATTATCCAGCTTTACCTCAGCCTCTTTATCTGCTGACTATTAGATATTAGCTTCCTCTGTTCTGCTAAGTCGATTACCAATGGTCCATCCGCTTTCAGTCTCCCAGAATGTTTTCTATCTCTCATCCGCAATTATCTCCATAGGATTTCAGGAAGGAACAATGATACACGTCGATTCAATCCACCACGTTTAACAAAATTCCCTGACATGGTTTTTTAAATGCATTTTAAAAATCAGGTTTTATTGAAATATACATACAGTAAAAGTTACGCTTTTTACGTGTATAATAGGTGAGTTTTGATAAATGCTCGTAGTGGTGCAACCACCACCATAATCAAGATACAGAACATGTCCATCACTCGCCAAAAGTTTCCTCATGTACATTGGCAATCAGTGCCCTCCCCTCTACCCTGAGTTTCAGGTAACCATTGAACCATTTTCTCTTCCTATAGTTTTGCCTTTTAGGATGTTATATAAATGGAATCCTCCAGTCATACAGTTATTAGCATGACTTTGGCTTCATGACTAAAGAACCAGATGAAGTGTGGGAGATATGTAGCATCCAGCCAAAGGACATGTGCCCAGTCAGATAAGATGGCTAAAATAAAATTTAAAAAAATAAGAAAGCAGAATTCAGGGAGAGAGTAAAGAGATTATTGAAAGAAGATAGATCCAAAGAGTGTAGATAAGTGTAGATGAAATAATTAGGTCATGGCATATGTTGCCCCCAGAAGACATTGGTAAAACCAAGTCTACTTGAAAAGTAAGGACTTTGAATCCTTTATTATTGTAACCACAGAAATGAATCTATGTGTCTGTCAGTGGATGAGAAAATTTTCCTGCCTGTACAAAGCCCCGAGGTTTTGGGTCTCTAGTCATTAAGCCCCTTTTACTGGCTTGAGATGGTAACCTCAGTTCTCCTGGGACAGTTACTACAATTTGCCTGGGACTCTCGCTCATGAAGCCAGGAATCTTTTAACTCCAAGAAGGTTTAAAGTTGAGCTTAGAGGGGATGAAGTAAATAAAATCCATAGTAGTATTACCTTCATGTTAGATTTAAGAAAATTGAAATAATCTTTGTGTGTTTATTGCGTTTAATGTTTAAGACAACTTGAAATTCACTATAAGTTTCACTTATTAAATTTACAAGAATTGGGTTCTTAGAAGGACTTTGGCTAAAACGGAGACATTTGAAGGGCTTGAAAAGGAAATTGAATATATTAAGTTTATAAATAGAGTTTAAGGTGTTTAATTAAGTTGTAAATTGTTTGAAGGAGTTTCAATTGGAGTTGATCAAACATTAATCAAAGGCCATCTTAAACGTGATTGTTGAAATTTGTGGTATTTAGATATAAAATTACAAGAATTTTAAGTTGAATTCAAGGACTGAGAAAAACTAGGTTTTTGGATATGTATTGTAGATAAGTTAACTATTAATTAAAATTTCAAATAGCAAAAATAGTCTTTTCTGAACGTAGCTGGTTGCCTTTATATTCAAAAACAAAAAAACAAACAAAACCCCTCACACTGACCCAGAAAAGGAAACTGAGACACAAGAGAAGATAAGCAATTTGCTCAAGATCACAGAACTACTAGATGGTACATTTGCTTGCCTCCAAAGCCAAAGTGCTTAACCATTGGAATCATACTATACAACCTTAAAAACAAAAAACCAAAAAGAACACTTCTTGGATATGTATAGTTTAAAAATCCCTTTTCAGAGGGGTGCAATTTAGCACATCACTGCAGCTTGGTAAATCTCAATTGTGAAAAGAAAAGTACAGGCAATCCCAGGAGGAGGCTTTTTGTGTGTTTTGCTTATATGGAACATCAGACACTCCTTAGGGGTAACATTAAACTATAGATTGAAAATTAGCTTATTATTGAAATTAGAAGGAACATATATAAAATATAATAATAGCCCTTGGGGAACATGAGCCAGCTAAAAATTCAATGCAGGTTAATGCAGGAGGGGACAGAAGAACAATTAGAATATTCATTAGCTGTTTCTATTTATGCTCCCACCCCTAAACCTTGATATGTAAGTAAAAGCCTCTTCTTTGATTATAAAAGCGAGAAATGAAAGTGTTTGCAATTCTCAACTGGGTTTAAATTTGTGAGTGTTGAATCGTATACCAGGGAGCCTGAGTCAACAGCCCTTTTTATGGCTTAAAAGCACTGTGAAAGAAGGAAAAGAGGATGGGCTTTCAGTTCTCATAGACCTGGGTCCAGGATGGGCTTTTTGTTTTCCTTTTTAATTAAAACCAGGTATTGATGGTTGTGGTGTTAACCTCTCACACTCAGTATTTGTGAAATAAAAATAATTGTGCCTACCCTTTAGAACCACAAGGACTGGAGATGATCTGGTAAATCACTTAATCCAGGACTTGGAACAAGCAAGGGACACCATAAATGATAGCTATTGTTATCATCATTATAATCTTCAAGAATGAAGACCTTACCTAGGGCAAATAACTTGACAACCAGAAGAAAATACGAAACTGAGACAATGCGTTCATCTACGCATTATAGTGTGTGTGTGAGTGTAAGTGTGTGTGTATCTGTAGTATTGTTATCGTTGATTAGAGGGAAAGGAGTCTACCAGATCCATTAAGTTTCAAAAGGAGCAAACGTACCAGTGGGTGAGGGTGTAGGATCTGATCAATTTATGAGTGCAGGCCTTCACTCATTTATTGCAGTTGACCACGTGCTGTGTTCCAGACACTTTGTTAAGCACTTCAGCTATAAAGACAGTAAGACGCAAGTACTGTCCTCAGATCCTGACATGGAGGAGCTCATAATCCAGTGGGGGGTACAGGCGTATAAATCAGTAAATTGGATACAACATGCCATGTGCAGTGATGAAAGTGGTGTGGAGCAGTTTCCTGGAGGAACTGACATCTGAACTGAGTGATAAAGAATGAATAGGAATGAACTGAGCAGAGATCGGTGGAGCCAGGTTCAGCAAGAGCGAAGAAAAGGCACAGAGTAAGGAAAACCATGGTGTATGTGCTGGACTCTTCAAGCAGTTAGTGTTGCTGGAAAGTAGGGCAGAAAGCTGGAAGGGGTGAGAAATGGGGACGGTGGTGGTATCTGCCCTTTTAAGAAGCACGAATTTTATCTTAAAAACACTGGGCAGTTTGGCAAAAATGGGAGTAATTACTTCCCTTTTAGGACTCCCTTTCTGCCAAAAATATATATTTCTACAACGACATTATAGCGTTCTCTGTAACAGCAAGACATTGAGAACAACCTGCTTATTGGTTAGAAATAGTTAACTAAACCTTGGACCATTCAGACTATTAAATATCAGGCAGTCATTAAAAGAACAAAGTATCCTCATAAGGAATGAAATGGAAAGACCTCCAAGATATATTGTTAAATTAAAAAAAAAAACAAAAAAAAAAAAGATGAAAGAACAACATGCATGGTCTGATCCATTTGTGTAAGAAAACAACAACAGCACAGGATTCTTTCTCTCCATTTCGCTTATCCCGGTTCTGTTGTCAAACAAGTCCATGTGCACAATGCACAGTGAGGCCAAACAGACTGAAACGCTGGAGTTTGGAGCAGAGAAAGGTGTATTGCAGGGCTAAGCAAGGAGAATGAGTGACTCGTGCTCAAAAACCCAAAACTCCCCGATGGTTTTCAGGGAGAAGTATTTATAGGCAAAATTTGGGGTGAGAGCTGCAGGGTGTGTGACTTTCTTCTGATTGGTTGGTGGTGAGGTAACAGAGTGGTGTTCCAGGAATCTCAACCATCAGCCGTCTGGCTTCAGCCAGTCCTGGGTCTCAGCTTGTAGTTACCATCTTCCACCTGGGTGGGGCCTTAGTTCCTGCAGAAGAGCTCAAAGATATTGTTATGTGCATCCCCTGTGGAGGAACCAGGACCTTGCCCCATCACTGCACTATTGTTTCTTGACTGTTCCTCCTTTGTTTCTGCATTCCCTCCCTTCCCTAATTAGCAACTGTTTGAATCTGCTAATTTGGAACTCAGGGAAGGTCAAGGAGGCTGGATGAAGCTTATTTCCTACAAACAAGAAATGGGGGACACAGAAAGGCTTTTGTGCCCAGGAGCCCCACAGGGCCCTGCTCAGTTTCAGTAGCAGACATGGGAGAAGGGGGGAGTCTGAGGAATACTCAGGAGGTAAAACTGATAGGTCAAGGTGGTTGACGTAGACAGGAGGTAAAAGAGAGATGAAAGTCAAGGATGACACCAAGATGACACCAAGGTTCTGGCCGAGATAACTGTATAATGAAGTACAGAAAATAAAAGAACAGGTTTGTGGGGAAGGTTTAATTTTTTTGGACACGTTGAGGCTGAGATGTCTGAGACACCTGGGTAGAATTGTGTGCCCCTGATGGCAATTTGGGGGAGAAGTCTGGCTTGGAGAGCTGGAGTAGAGAGTAATGGACATGGAGTGGTACCTGGAATTCAGAACATGTTCATGTACCGAAGCAGAATATACGTGACTCCCAGAAGCCCTCAGATCAGTGGCTGCCAGTGAGGGGAAATTAGAAACTACGCTGCCACCTTCTTCTCCTTCTTTTTCTCCTCCTCCTCCTTCTCCTTCTTCTTCTGTTACTGAGTCCAGGCTCATACTACTCACTGCACGACAGGCCAATAAGAGACAAGTTGTTGGGACAAGGAATAGTGACTTTATTCAGAAAGCCAGCAGACCAAGAAGATGGTGGATGAGTATCCCAAAGAACCATCTTACCTGAGTTAGAATTCAGGCTTCCTTTATACTAAAAGGGGAGGGGATGTAGTTGATTGTTACAAACTTCTTGGTGTCAGAATCCTTTGTTCTTGGCAGCTGTCCACATAGGTCAGTTCCTGATGTTCCTGTAAGTCTCCAACAAGACAAATGTCATCTGTGTTCTGCAACCGTTTTATCTCTATATGAATGGAAAAGTGTTATACCTTTAAAGGTCAGAGCCTTGAGAATGGGCTCTCCTGTATATTTCAGGCTATAGGCAACATTCTTAACTTGTAGCAAAAGCAATAGAATACAAAGGTTAAAGTAAAAGTAACAGATCCAATATGGAGTCAGATTTGTTCTTCCCTATTACACTTCCTCTTCTTTTTCATATATAAATAGACTAGAATATGATAGGGACAAATGCCCAATAGTCCTTCCCATTATAATTAGCAGCTAAAACTAATCAGCTCAGGACCATCCCAGGTCCTAGAGCTGTGTTGTGTATAAGTAGCCCCAAGCTAGAACACTGCCACCAGGCAGCCAGCAGTGGGCCTGGTGAGCAGACACACAGGTACTAGCCCAGGTTGTGTGGGTGGAGCCTAACCCAGTGAAGCCTGAGCCCTTGGGTTCCCCATTTCTCCACGGAAGGTAGCACATCGGGGACTGAAAGAGCACTTGCATTTCCTAGAACCAACCACCCCTGGCAAAAACTGTCTTAGGTCAGGTTTCCTGGAAACAGACTCTAAGACAGAGATTTTTGTGCAGCAGTGTTCTTGAGTTATTATATAAATTTGTCTGGTCTTTGTCTCAGGTTCCTGGCACAGAGCTTCAGAAACGCTTGTAATTTCCGAAGTGTTAGGAATGTCTTTGTTATGCTAACGAGGTGACTCAGGATGGGCCCCTAGAGCTTCAGGATGAGGGCTGGTTACCAGAAAGACCAACCATGTGATTAGAGGGCTGGGGTTTTGAGCCAGCCAGACTTCCAGGAGGGGAGGGGGGGCTGGAGAATGAGTTTAATCAATCTCACCTATATAAGGAAACTTCCTAAAAACTCTGGACCAAAGCTCAGTGGAGCTTCCTGATTGGTCATCGCACATCGTAAGTCAGACATCCATGTGCCAGGAGGGTGACGCACCCTCATTTCACGAGGAGAGGGCATAGGAACTCTGCATTCCTTCCCAGACCTCACCCTATGCATCTCTTCATAAAAGCTACACGTAAGTGTCTTGATCCTGAAGGGCATTTTGGCGTGGTAACCACAGCATTCAACATACCAGCTCAGTTATATACAACTGTCTATGTACTGAACATTCATGCTTGGATTATTAAGCATCTACACTCTACATCTTTTCCCCATAGTCTGAAATAAAGTCAGCACCTTTCCTTGCTCTCTCTCTCAAAGGATGCTGAGCCAAATTCTCCTCAGAAAGAATGTGAATGATTGCTGCAAGTTTTTCTCACTTATAAGCCAGCCATAATTGTGTTGATAAAAGAATGTCATTCTTCCTGTAGTCTTTTGAAACTTAACTTTTCCAATTAGCTGCATCTTACTGTAGTTCATTTGTTTTTACTGCTACATAATATCTGTTTGTCTGACTATATTACAGTTTATTCATCTGTTTCCCTATTGATGGCATTTTGGATTGCTTTCATGTTTTTGCTACGTCATGGTGCTATGAGCATTGTTTATACATGTCTCCTGTACGTGTGCAAGAATTTCTCAGTATAAGCTGAGGATGCATTGCTGCATAACAAATAGATTGACTTAGACAAAAATGCCCGTTTTCCAATTGACAGCCCCATCAGCAATGTAAAAGAAAGCCTGTGGATTCACATCTCCTCTGACACTTGGTATTGTCGAACACGTTCTAATTTTTGACAATTGGATGGGTCATTGTGGTCCTGATTTTCATTTCCCTGATCTCTAATGATGTTGAATATCTTCTCAGACATTTATTGGCCACATTGCTTTTGAAAAATGTCTATGTGTCTTGCCGACATTTAATTCCTTCTTGCGTCTTAAACCTTCCCATTAAGATCACTTTCTGTCACCCTGAAGTTCCTCCTTCAGTGTTTTCTTTAGAGAGGTACTGCTGGTGACAAACTCTTTCCACTTTGTTTCTGGAAATGTCTTTATCTTTGCCCTCATTCATGAAAGATAGTTTCATCTTGAATAGAATTCTAGATTGGCAGTTACTATCTTTCAGTTCACTGAAGATATCACTCCATTGTTTACAGACTTCTATTATTGCTGTTGAGAAGTTAGCTGTCAGTGTAATTGTTGTTCCTTCAAGAGCAATTGTTTTTTCCTCTGAGTGCTTTTTGTACGTAGATAGATAGATAGATAGAAATACAGACGGATGATCTATCTCTAGCTATATATGTTTTGTATCATATAAGACAATAGTAATGTAGGTATTGACAGATGATTCATCTTGTAAACAGATGATGTAAACTAATGGTATTATTAAATACAGTACAGTACTGTAAGTGTATTTTCTCTTATGATTTTCTTAACAACATTTTCTTTTCTCTAGCTTGCTTTATTGTAAGAATACAGTATATAATACATATAACATACAAAAGATGTGTTAATCGACTCTTTATGTTATCAGTAAGACTTCTGATCAACAATAGGCTATTAGTAGTTAATTTGGGGGGAGTCAAAAGTTACGAGTTGAGGGCTTCCCTGGTGGCACAGTGGTTAAGAATCCGCGTGCCAATGCAGGGGACATGGGTTTGATCCCTGGTCCGGGAAGATCCCACATGCCACGGAGCAGCTAAGCCCGTGAGCCACAACTACTGAGCCTGCGCTCTAGAGCCCGTGAGCCACAGCTACTGAGCCCGTGCGCCACAGCTACTGAGCCCGTTCACCACAACTACTGAAGCCCACGCGCCTAGAGCCCGTGCTCCACAACAAGAGAAGCCACCACACTGAGAAGCCTGTGCACCGCAACAAAGAGTAGCCCCGCTCACCATAACTAGAGAAAGCCCGCGCACAGCAATGAAGACACAACACAGCCAAAAAAAAAAAAAAAGTTACGAGTCGATTTTCAACTGTGCGGGGGGTTGGTGCCGATAACCCTCACATTGTTCAAGGGTCAACCATATATCATGTACAAAGAGATTTATTTTAAGGAATTGGCTCACCCAATTATGAAGACCAGTAAGTCAAAAATTTACAAGGTGGGCAGACTGGCTGGAGACCCAGGAAGAGTCTATGCTGCAATTCAAGTTGTCTGCTGCAGAATATTTTCTTACTTGGGGGCAGTCTGTCTTTTGTTCTTTCAGGTGTTCAACTGAGTGGATGTGGCCCACCCACATTATGGAGGGCAATCTTCTGTACTCAAAGTCCACCAATTTAAATGTTAATCTCATCCAGAAATACTCTCACTGAGACATCCAGCATAGTGTTTGAGCAAATATCTGGGCAAAGTGGCTCAGCCAATATGACATATAAAGTTAACCATCATAATAGTTGAAGAAAAGGGGGCTTGGAGGGGTTCAGTGATTTGCCCCCAGTTTCAACTCACACAACCACAGTCAGGGAGGGGGAAATTTCCCCTTCTACCCCTCTTGAGTTCTTATGGCTGGACTAATAATAAAATTGACACAAGACAGGTTAACAGGAGAAAAAGAAACAAATTTTAATTCATGTGCATGGGGGTCTTATGGAAATGGGACCTAAGAAGTGGCCAAAGCAGGCAGCTTTTATACTTTTTAGACCAAGAAACAATAAATTTGTGAGGAATCGACAGGACAAAGAAACTTAGGTTTTGGGTGCTCAATTAGTGAAGAATCTAAACAGAGTTTGGGGTTGGGGTAGTAAATTAAGTCATAAGGTTTGTTTATACAGGCTTCTTGGCCCAAATTCCCTATTTCTGGTGATAAGGGTGTCTTTCTACCTCCAAATTCAGGGAGTGCACCTTTCACATGAGATTTATTTCCTGCTTTCAGAGAGACAGAAAAGAGGGTCAGAGTATCCCTCCTACATTGGCCGTTTCTTAAATAATTTTAATTCGAAATAATCCATATGCCATGTGGCATATTTTGGGGCTGCCTGCCCTTGGACCCAACACCGTTGTAGTACTATAGAAATTGTTCTCCAGTGAGGGGTAGATAAGAGACTTCTACCGAGAGGAGAGGAGTCCATGAGGGCAGGACCGTGAGCCTGCAGTCAGCCGGCCTGGGTTCCACTTCTCACTTTGCCACATACCAGCTGTGTGACGGTAGGGAGGCCACTTTACCCCTTAGCTTCCATTCTCTAATCTACCCTCTAAGTGTACTCATATCTGCCCTCTATAAAATTGTGGAGATTAAATGAGATAACGTTAAGCAGAGTACTCGCCACTTTTAACACACTCAGTCATTGCTAACCAATGTATAGTTTCTAAGATAAGACACCTTGCAAGCAATAAATACTGCAATTCACAATGCAATAGATATGTCATCTCTAAGCATCTGTCTTGAGAAAGATGTGCAAACACTTGAAGAGTAAGTGAATTGGCCCTGAGGTGCTTGGCCACCATCTGCTTGATTATATACATGGATTTTTTTTTTTTCTTCTTCAGAGCTGACTTTGCCTCTATGTATCCATGTGTAAATTTGACATCTCAACCTGCATGTCTCAGAGACATCTAACATCTAACACCTAATACGAGTTGTTGGTTTTCCCTTTGGGAATTGTACTCACAATTCTCAAAGCTGTTGTTCCTGCACATCTTCCCCATCTCAGGAAATGGCACCTGCCAGGTGCTCATCTGGGAGCCTAGAAGTCATTCTTGACTTTTCCTTTACCTGAAGCCCACATCTAACCTGAAGCAGACCTTGTCGATTCTATTTCCAAAACACATCTCAAGTTCATCCATGTGTCTCTGTCTTGCCTGCCACCATCTTGACCCTGGCCATCAATATTGCTTCTCTGGACAACTGCTACAGCATGCACATGGTCTCCCAGCACCCAGTCGGCTCTGCTGCCATCAAGAGGAATATTCTCAAATGCAAATTGAAACCTAACATTCACTAGCTTAAAATTCTTCCTTGGCTCCCCATTACCCTTAGGGTGGACCCCAAGGTCCTGCACGATTTGCCGCTGGTCTGTAGATCCACGCACGTCTTCCTCATGACAGCCCTTCCTCACTAAGCTCCAGGCATGCTGTTTTCTGTTTTCCTTTTCCTTCTTCAAACATGCTAGGCCTTTCTTCGACCTCAGGCCTTTGCACATGCTGCTTCTGCTGCCTGGAACTTTCCCGTGCATCACAAGGCTGGCTCCTTCCAGCAACCTTGTTTCAGCTGAAATGTTACCTCCGAGATTCCGTGTCAGCCACCTCATCTAAAGTAAACCCCTCCTCCAAACCACCTCCCCAACAGACAATCTCCCCTTCCTGGCTGTTTCCTGCACAACACTTATCACAACTGACAACCTTTTAAATCACTTCTCTATTTATTCCTATTTCGTCTGGTCTTTCTTACTAGAATAACTTTTTTTTTTTTTAAAGGAATTCCTTTATTTTTATTATTTATTTATTTATTTATTTATGGCTGTGTTGGGTCTTCGTTTCTGTGCGAGGGCTTTCTCTAGTTGCGGCAAGCGGGGGCCACTCTTCATCACGGTGTGCGGGCCTCTCACTATCGCGGCCTCTCTTGTTGCGGAGCACAAGCTCCAGACGCGCAGGCTCAGCAGTTGTGGCTCACGGGCCTAGTCGCTCTGCGGCATGTGGGATCTTCCCAGACCAGGGCTCGAACCCGTGTTCCCTGCATTGGCAGGCGGATTCTCAACCACTGCGCCACCAGAGAAGCCCCCTAGAATCACATTTGATAAGAGTAAGGATCATTTCTGCCTTGTTCACCATTACATCTTCAGTGCCAAGCACGGTAGCTGGTGCTCAGTAAATACTGAATTAATGAAAAAATGAGGATCTTTTTTTAAAAAAAGTTAAGTCGTACTCCTGAATCACAGGCTTAGAATCAATGCTTCTCTAACTCCATGAGTTTCAGTCATAGGCTTGTTTGATTTTATGAGAGTGGCTCGCCTCTTTTTCCCGGGCGTGTGGGAGGGGGTAATCGACGGCTATAGATGAGCTCCTAAGTCATTCCTGTCCTTATTACAGTTTTCCTAACTCCCAGCTTTTTTTAAATACAAGTGGGCAGCTTGAGCTATAAAAGAATCTTCTACTGTGAATCTTTTTTTTGGTAAATGGAATGACTTATTCCCTAATTTCTTCCGGGCTAGCTTAGAGGCAGGTATACCTGAATTGCGTACATTTGTGTTAGAAAAACTTAGAAATTCATTTGACTTTGTGCAGTGACTCGCAGCAGCCCTTAGCCGGGCCGACTTGATGGCCTTGGGTGCTCTGTTTCTTCCTTGATTTGCAGGGCTCAGCCAGACTTTCTCATCCAGTTCCCAAGACACACGATTAGCCCAGCCCAAGAATGACATTCGGTTTCTCCCCCAGAGAGTCATTTCTCTGCTAACTGACGTGCCACGAAAGGCAAAACGAGGCTTTGACACAAAGGAAAAATAAATATTCGTGACAATATGAGAAGACTTTGTGATCACTTACAGTGAATCGTCATCTGACTCACTCCGGATTCTTTATGCAAATCCATTAACCCACCCCGTTCCCCTGCACCCCCGCTAGCCCTCAGATGCCAGGCCCGTGCCAGCTGCAGGCCATCCCTTCCTGGCACCCCCGTTCCTCTGCCCTGCCGATGCTCAGCCTCACCCGCTCCCGCTGCACCCTGGACTCTTGGGCTGACTTTCCCACCAGGTTTGATGCGTCCCTTGGCTCTCCCATCAGCATTTTGGACCTTGGCTCCCTACGCAGCTCCTGGCCTCTGTCATTCTATTTGCTGGCATCTCCCACGGACAGGGATAAGTAGTGCCCACCCCAGCTTGCACCCCACCTCATACCACTCCTGCACACTCTGCTTGCTTAGCTGGGGCCCCTACTGCACAGGCTCCGCCCACTCTGCCTAGGCTGGGGAACTGGAGAAGACTTCATCAGAGCCGTTCTTAATGTGAGGGAAGAGATAAAAAGAACATGCTGTTTCCTGGTGCTTCAGAACTGCCCAGAGAAGAAAAGAAGGTAAACCTGAGTGCTGGGGAGCAAGATTTCTTACCTAACTGTAACTATGCGTGGCCCAGACCCATCAAATGTCCCCCAGCTGTTGCAGGCCCTTCCATGCCAGGAGGGGGAGGAGTTTCAACATCAACGCCCCTAAGTGCCTGACGAGCAGCCAAACAGCGTAACACCCCCTACGGCAGTCGGCCCTGTGGTTCAACAGGCATTTACTGAATACCGACAAGGTGCCAGGCCCTGTGCTGGTGACAGCCACGTGAAAGACACAGTCTTTGCCCTCAAGGAGCTCATAGTCTGGTCAGGGACTCACATAACAAAGCAAACACATTATAACGAGACCAATTATGCAAAGAATTATCGGCACACAAAGGAAGGGGTCGTGCACTTTGCCTGGGGTAGGGTGGTGGGGATCAGGGAAGGCTTCACAGAGGAGGTGACATCTGAGCTGGCTCTTGAAGACCCAGAGTTTTTCAGAGAGAAGAAAACTGAGGGAATGGCATCACTGAGGCACGGAAGCAGGATGGTACCAGTGAGTTCCTGGGAAGGTGAATTGTTCAGTGTTGTTCAGTCCAAGAGGAAAGGAGAGGACAGAAGTAGAAAAAGCTGATGGACAGGCTACAGTCAGAATAAGGGACGTGTAAGGAGCTGGGACTTCATGTACGGGGAAGAGGGAGGAGGGGACTTCAGGATTTTAAGCAGGACAGTGACACAAGCAGGTCTGGGTTTTACAAAAACCCCTCTGTCAGCAGCAGGGGAAGAGGTTAGGTGGTTGGGGGCAGCATGGGGCAGAGAAAGAGAAGCTGACACAGGAGCAGGAAGGGCAGCTTGGAGGCTGCTGCCTTGGTTCTGCTGCGTAGCGGTGAGCACCTAATGCAGGCGGTGATACTGAAAGTGATGCAGGGGACAGAGCCCAGAAACAGCCTGCAGATAGAAATGCAAGGACGTGATGATGGCTTCACACGGAACAAACAGCAGATGCGGAAACAGAGGACGACGTCATCCCACCTGCCTTTTGTAAATTGCTTGTGTCTCTCAGGACACATGGATGCGTGTCATTGTTTTGTTTTGGACTTTTTGGTTGTTGTCTGTTTGCTTTTTGAAACAATCTCAAAGTTACAGAAAAACTGCAAACACAGAAGAAAGAACTTTCCCCCCTAAACCACTTGAATAAGTTGTCAACATGATGTTCCATCAGCCCTGAACTCTAGTGTATTTCCTATAAACAAGTTATTTTCCTCCAAAACCACAATATAACCACCCAAATCAGGAAATTAACATTAGTGCATTACCACCATCTAACCTTCAGACCTCATTCAGGTTTTTCTAATTTTCCCATCATGTCACTTAGGGCAAAAAGGACACAGTCCAGGGTCACACATTGCATTTCATCATCATGTCTCGAGGCTCCTTCAGTCTGGAACAGTTCCTCAGGCTTTCCTTATCTTTCATGACCTTGACACTTTGGAGATTTTCTATTAGTTATGTTGTAGGATATCCTTGGGTGGGCTCTCACTGTTGGAGAAGGGAGTTAGTCCTTCACGGTGAGATTCAGGTCCTGCATCTCTGGCTGGGATATCCCAGAAGTGATGCTGCGGTCTTCTCATTGACTACTATTGGGTGGAGTCTCGCGTCCAGTGTGGTGGTAGAGCTGAGGATCCCTCCTAGACCCCTTGAGTCTAGTTCTCTGACCTCAACATCGCATAGCCTATGTCCTGATGGTCTCCCAGACGCATGTAGGTATTCCAGGAAATGAAAATTATTACTCAGATTAAAAGTGTGTCTGCAAGGAATGTAATTGTAATAATAAAAATGCGCTTTGGCTACTGATTCCCAGAAGATCCTGATGGTCCCTGAGGGCTCCCTAAAAGAAATACACGGACTGCGTACCCGTGGGCATCACCAGGGTGCAGGCATCCTCCCTCCAGCTCTTCCTTACTCCCTCCATCAAGGGTTCAATCAGAGAGAAAAGAGGATGAGCCCTTTCGCTCTTCCAGCAGAGGATGCCTTTTCCTGAGATTTACCCTGGTAGGGGCCACCATTCAAGGCCTCTTCTGGAATGTCCTGGGTAATAGTTTGAGCTCTAAGAATCTAGAGGAGCATTACTCAAAGATGGGGGTGACAGTGACATCCCCGGGAGCTTGTTAGACATGCCAGTTCTGGAGTCCCACCCAAACCACTTGAAGTAACATTCTGGGGATGGAGCCCAGGCTTTCAGGTGATTCATGTGCTCACCTGTTCTAGAGCTCTGGTCTGGGGCCTGAGATCCTACATTCCTACCAAGCTCCCAGGTGGTTCTGAGGCTCCTGCTGTTGAGGCCGCAATTTGAGTGCCAACCCTGGGACCTCCGCAGTCAGAATCTGCATTTTAATCAGATCCAACAAGGCTCAAATGTCCACTAAATTTGGAGAAGCACTGCCCAGAGCTCTCTCTTCTGAGTTGCACCCACAGCCTTTGAGGCAAGTCAGAGAACAAAATGTCTCTCTGAGTCACTTTGCTGCTGATTGAAGTGAAAATAAATAGGTACCTAAAGTAAATATCTTTTCTAGGTTGATCAAGTATCATAAATTAATTGGGGATTAAAATTTTAAGAATTTCATACCAAATTGGGACCTTTGCACATGCTCTTCTCTCTCTGGAATGATTTTCCCCTCCCTTCTTTTCCTGGATAATCGTAAGATCTTGGCTCAACATGTCACTTTCTCAGGAAGGTATTCACTGACTGCTGATGAGGCCAAGTCCCATGGGATGTGCTGCCTTAGCACCATGAGTCTTAATTTTACATAAGTTCATGCCTGTTTCCTCTTTTGTAGGGGCATGGGAGTAGGTACCATGTCTCATTTTGCCCACTTTTATGTGTTTTACCCCCTAGCACCATGCCTGGCCAACAGTAGACTCTCAATATATATCTGTTGAGTGCAAGAGTATAGTAGGAGCCTCTAAGATAAGCCCTAATGATTCCCTCCTCCTGACAGTCATGCTGGTGTGTAAATTCTCTCCTTTTGAATGTGGGCTGGATATTGTGACAAGAGTAATGAGCTATCGTTTCAAGACTACAGTAGACCATGGCTTTGTTTTGCATGCTTTCTCTCTCTCTCTTGCCTGTCATTCTGAGGGATAACGAGTTATGAGCTGCCGTGTTATAAGATGCCCTGTAGAAAGGTCCACATGGCAAGGAACTCATGTCTCTGGCCAATAGCCCATGAGGAACTGAGATCTACCAACAATATGTGAATGAGTGTAAAAGCAGATCCTCCCTCAGTTGAGTCCTCAGATAAGACCCCAGCCCTAACCAACACCTTCACTGCAAACTTGGAGAGACCCTGAGCCAGAGGCACTCAGCTCAAGTGGACCCAGATTCCTAACCCATAGAAACTATGAGATAATACATGTTTGTTGTTTGAAGGCATTATGTTGTGGGTAACTTGTTACACAGAAATAGATGACTAATACAAAGTAAACTAATGAATATTACATTAGGTGTCAGACAGTTCGCGTCTACTTGCTTTAGCCCTTCCCCTAAAGATAATAGGTTATCCCTACTTTACAAATGAAGATACGGCTGATCAGTTGGACTGGTCACAGCTAGTAGTGGCACACGCGGGATGTGAACTCCTATCTGTCTACCTCCAAAGCTGAGCTCTTTTCAACAGCCACGCTGCCTCCACACTTAAGGCAGAGATTTCATTTTACACCGTCTTTACCAAGGCAGAAGAGGGGAAGGAAAACTTCCCAGTTCTTTACATTCATATGGTATGAATCATACTCAATTTTTCTATGTAGTATTAGTTCACCCTTTTTTATGAATCTTTCACAAAGATACTACAAATTGAATTTTGATTTTTTCCAACTCCCACCACCACCCACTGAGGATCCATTCTTCTGATTTCTCCAGCCTCATCTAGGGCTGGGCTGGAGTCATTTCTCAGACCCACAACCCATGACTCACTACAGAGAATGTGGCCCTTTGGGGAGTGGTATGGTAATTGTGAGAATGGAAGGAGGAATGAGTCATGTACCACATACTTGATTTTATTGCTTTGTTTGATTAACTTTCTTTGATGACCAGCCGAGTCATAGGTCTGCAGAGTTGGCGAGAAGTGAGAAATCGTGAAAAAAAAAGTATGACAGGACTCAAGTAAGAATCCCTTTGAAATTCCACAGTAGAAGTGATAACTACAGAGGATGAGGATTGCAAAATAAATTCTTGACCGTGTATCAATACACGGGGCAGAGGAGTCTTGTCAATCTCTTTGCCAACAGGCTTAGTGACAGAGGGGCCCCCCCACCAGGATTTGGGAGAAAGGGGAAATCTGCTGATCTGAAGCAGCTGCTACTGGTGTGACAATTATTTGACGTCTCATGTTAATCTTTAAAATTCATGCAAAAAGATGCCATTATGTTACATGACAAATGCACATTTGTTCAGTACAAAGAGATAATGTCTTCCCCAGATTTTCAAGTACAGTTTATATTCAAAGAAATTCCCCATTCCCTTTGGCTTTATATACCACCCCCCACTCTCCCACACACAGACACACACCCTGCATGTATGTATAGGAGGAAGTAAGAATATGCATTTTCCATAGCTCAGGTTGCTTCAGGGAAGAATTACTTTGTCAATAAAAAACAGTCTTTCAGGGACTCCCTGAACAAAATTATAAACAACCTGTTAAATTACCTAAAACACAAAATCAATTATCAAGCTTCTGACAAAATTCCAGAGTTATGAAGTAACAGGGATTGTCCTAGAAGATTTGTTTTTTTCTTTTTTTCTCTCTAAGCTTGTTCTACTCCTGCAGATAGCTCTGCTATTTAATACCCTCTTGGCACTAGGTTTCTTTTCCTCCCTTGATTGCCTCCGAATGTACTGTAATCCTCTTTTCTGGTTACTGTTCCTTTTAGTACAGGTAAGTCAGCTGTATCTAGTGGTAGGACAGATGCCACATGGAAGAAGAAGGTTACAATTGCTTTATCTGAGGCTGTCACTCACCTCTGGGGTTGAGAGGCAGACATTTGTAAGAGTCCAAGGGCTCAGATACATGAAGGAAACAGATGGGAAACAAATGAAGCATTGAAGGGTTGACAAATTCCAGTTCTTTGATTTTTGTCTTCCTGGGAGTGGATAGGACAGAGAAATATAGAGGAATAATAGGGTTATGGGTGGGGAAAGTTTGCAATTTTTCACATTCTTCTTTGGATACCGACTAAAAGGCATTCATCTTTTGTTTTGTACCCTGACCTTTTTCTAAGTCGCTGTAGGCTTTCAAATATAAAAGTGTAATCAGGGGCCGCTAATGGATAACTCTGCAATTACACATCAGTTCATTTGACAAATACATATTCATACCTACTAAATTAGGCTTGAAAGGAACGTCATGCCAAAGTAACCGAAAAACATGACATTCCACTAGAGAAGCACTCTGTGCCTTTTTCCAGATCTAAATCCCCATAGTCAGCACGTCTGAGGGTTGGACTAGTTAAGCAAATTAACACAGGCCTGCAGGATGAAATCAGAGGGGTGAACACACAATAAATAGGCAATCCTATGGGCAGTAGACAAGACCTCTGTGTAATACTTCACAAGAAAAATTTAAAAACCCAACTCACTCATTTTTGCCTTTATTCACCAAGCATTTATTGAACACCTAGTGTGCCAGGCACTTCCCAGGCACTGGGAACACAGAGATGAATAGGGTGCAGCCCCTGCGTTCTAGTTGCTCCCTGTCAACTAAGGAGCAGGTGTGTGCTGTTGCTCCCTGCAGGGCTGGTGAAGAGATGTGAGGGAACTAGAAGCCAGCTCACCATCTTCCAGAATGCTCGGATTTCTGCTGAGGAGGAGTCCCACTCCATTCCTTTATCCCTTTTGAGCACAATGAAAATTCCAGGGAAGGCTGCCGTTGCACCTCTATTAAGAAGGATTCAGGACTTCCCTGGTGGCGCAGTGGATAAGAATCTGCCTGCCAATGCAGGAGACATGGGTTCGAGCCCTGGTCCGGGAAGATCCCACATGCCGCGGAGCAACTAAGCCCGTGAGCCACAACTACTGAGGTCTGCGTGCCACAAATACTGAGGCCGCATGCCACAACTACTGAAGCCCACGCACCTAGAGCCCATACTCCGCAGCAAAAGAAGCCACCGTAATGAGAGAAAGAATCCTGTGCTGTTGTTGTTTTCTTACACAAATGGATCAAATGGAGCACAGGCTCCAGACGCGCAGGCTCAGTAGTTGTGGCTCACGGGCCCAGTTGCTCCGTGGCATGTGGGATCTTCCCAGACCAGGGCTCGAACCCGTGTCCCCTGCATTGGCAGGCAGATTCTCAACCACTGCGCCACCAGGGAAGCCCCTAGAACTGGATTTTAAAAGACCACAGAGTGTGTGGAGGCAGGCTGGTGGCTGACCTCCTCTGAGGTTCCATTTCCTCATCCAGAGAATGGATGTAACGCACATAGGTTGCAGGAGTTGCGGAAGGAAGAAATTCGATAGAAATTTCCTGGGTCAGTGCCCAAGCATTTAGGAGGCACCAATGAATATCAGATGCCCTTTCCTGTTTTATTTTATGCCACTCACATTTGTTATTATTTAATAATAGAAATGCTGATGGAAGTAAAGAAGAGCACACTTCTCACATTTTCTATCAGGAGCCTGAATTACTTTTAACAGCAGCAGAAAAATGTAGTAAAAAATTAGAAATTTAAAGGAAAATGTACAAAAAGTAGTCACAAATCTATGTTAATAGGCCCACTATATAAAGATTTAACTTATAGTGCTTCCCTGGTGGCGCAGTGGTTGAGAATCTGTCTGCCAATACGGGGGACACGGGTTCGAGCCCTGGTCTGGGAAGATCCCACGTGCTGTGGAGCAACTGGGCCCGTGAGCCACAACTACTGAGCCTGTGCATCTGGAGCCTGTGCTCCACAACAAGAGAGGCCGCGACAGTGAGAGGCCCGCGCATCACGATGAAGAGTGGCCCCCGCTCGCCACAACTAGAGAAAGCCCTCGCACAGAAATGAAGACCCAACACAGCCAAAAATTAATTAATTAATTAATTAATTAATTAATTAAAAAAAAAAGATTTAACTTATAATAAGGTCATATATTTATACATACAATATACACCCATTATATGTACATATAATACGTATTCACATAACACATATATTTATATGCTATATAAATAAATATATATAAACACATTATATAAAGATTTAATTTTTGAGAAATAACATAAAAGGGGCAGAGGTATAAAGGAATAGTGTTTTTTTAGGATAGTCCTAGTCTGAAGGAAGCAATGGGTCTGTGGAGGTCACGTCACACAGCAGAATCTCGAATGAGAGATTTCCAGTCACACAGAAAGGTTATTTTAACCCCATGTTAAACACCCTTCAGTTGCTAGTTAGACCCACTTAGGCTGAAGTAGATTCTAGAAACGCCATGCTGCGTTCACCAGCCAGTCACTTGCCACAGGCGTGGTGAGGACTGGGGTTTTTGTCATCCACGATATGAGAGCTGCTGTCCCCGCCGAGCACGGCTGTCATTGCTTTATGCAGTCACAGCCCTGCCGGAGACACAGCCTCATCCCAGAGCTTCTTTGCATCCTGGGCTGGAGACCTGGAATGGAGGAGGCCCTGCCTGGGGGCGTCTCCCTAGCAGTGTGTGCAGCCACGGGCTTGCCCCATCCAAAAGCACCACCTTGATTATCAAGAAAGAATAGGGAGAGGAACCAAGATGGCGGAGTAGAAGGACGTGCTCTCACTCCCTCTTGTGAGAACACCAGAATCACAACTAGCTGCTGGACAATCATCGACAGGAAGACACTGGAACTCACCAAAAAAGATACCCCACATCCAAAGACAAAGGAGAAGCCACAATGAGACAGTAGGAGGGGCGCAATCACAGTAAAATCAAATCCCATAACTGCTGGGTGGGTGACTCACAGACTGGAGAACACTTAGACCACATAAGTCCACCCACTGGAGTGAAGGTTCTGAGCCCCACGTCAGGCTTCCCAACCTGGGGGTCCGGCAACAGGAGGAGGAATTCCTAGAGAATCAGACTTTGAAGCCTAGTGGGATTTGATTGCAGGACTTCGACAGGACTGGGGGAAACAGAGACTCCACTCTTGGAGGGCACACACAAAGTAGTGTGTGCATCAGGACCCAGGGGACGGAGCAGTGACCCCAGGGGAGACTGAACCAGACCTACCTGCTAGTGTTGGAGGGTCCCCTGCAGAGGCAGGGGGTGGCTGTGGCTCACCATGGGGACAAAGACACTGGCAGCAGAAGTTCTGGGAAGTAATCCTTGGCGTGAGCCCTCCCAGAGTCGGCCATTAGCCCCACGAAAGAGCCCAGGTAGGCTCCAGTGTTGGGTCGCCTCAGGCCAAACAACCAACAGGGAGAGAACCCAGCCCCACCCAACAACAGTCAAGCAGATTAAAGTTTTACTGAGCTCTGCCCACCAGAGCAACACCCAGCTCTACCCACCACCAGTCCCTCCCATCAGGAAACTTACACAAGCCTCTTAGCTAGCCTCATCCACCAGAGGGCAGACAGCAGAAGCAAGAAGAACTACAATCCTGTAGCCTGTGGAACAAAAACAACATTCACAGAAAGACAGACAACATGAAAAGGCAGAGGGCTATGTACCAGATGAAGGAACAAGGTAAAACCCCAGAAAAACAACTCAATGAAGTGGAGATAGGCAACCTTCCAGAAAAAGAATTCAGAATAATGATAGTGAAGATGATCCAGGACCTCAGAAAAAGAATGGAGGCAAAGATCGAGAAGATGCAAGAAATGTTTAACAAAGACCTAGAAGAATTAAAGAACAAACAAACAGAGATGAGCAATACAATAACTGAAAGGAAAACTACACTAGAAGGAATCAATAGCAGAATAACTGAGGCAGAAGAACGGATAAGTGACCTGGAAGACAGAATGGTGGAATTCACTGCTGCGGAACAGAATAAAGAAAAAAGAATGAAAAGAAATGAAGAGAGCCTAAGAGACCTCTGGGACAACATTAAATGCAACAACATTTGCATTATAGGGGTCCCAGAAGGAGAAGAGAGAAAGGACCAGAGAAAATATTTGAAGAGATTAGAGTCGAAAACTCCCCTAACATGGGAAAGGAAATAGCCACCCAAGTCCAGGAAGCGCAGCGAGTCCCATACAGGATAAACCCAAGGAGAAACATGCCGAGACACATGGTAATCGAATTGGCAAAAATTAAAGGCAAAAAGTATTGAAAGCAGCAAGGGAAAAATGACAAATAACATACAAGGGAACTCCCATAAGGTTAACAGCTGATTTCTCAGCAGAAACTCTACAAGCCAGAAGGGAGTGGCATGATATACTTAAAGTGATGAAAGGGAAGAATCTACAACCAAGATTACTCTACCTGGCAAGGCTCTCATTCACATTCGATGGAGAAATCAAAAGCTTTACAGACAAGCAAAAACTAAGAGAACTCAGCACCACCAAACCAGCTCTACAACAAATGCTAAAGGAACTTCTCTAAGGGGAAAACACAAGAGAAGAAAAGGACCTACAAAAACAAACCCAAAACAATTAAGAAAATGGTCATAGGAACATACATATTGATAATTACCTTAAATGTGAATGGATTAAATGCTCCAACCAAAAGACACAGGCTCACTGAATGGATGCAAAAACAAGACCCATCTATATGCTGTCTACAAGAGACCCACTTCAGACCTAGGGACACATACAGACTGAAAGTGAAGGGATGGAAAAAGATATTCCATGCAAATGGAAATCAAAAGAAAGCTGGAGTAGCAATACTCACATCAGATAAAATAGACTTTAAAATAAAGAATGTCACAAGAGACAAGGAAGGACACTACATAATGATCAAGGGATCAATCCAAGAAGAAGATATAACAATTATAAATATATATGCACCCAACATAGGAGCACCTCAATACATAAGGCAACTGCTAACAGCTATGAAAGAGGAAATTGACAGTAACACAATAATAGTGGGGGACTTTAACACCTCACTTACACCAATGGAAATGAAAATAAATTCCAAAATGAAAATAAATAAGGAAACAGAAGCTTTAAATGACACAATAGACCAGATAGATTTAATTGATATTTATAGGACATTCCATCCAAAAGCAGCAGATTACACTTTCTTCTCAAGTGCACATGAAACATTCTCCAGGATAGATCATATCTTGGGTCACAAATCAGGCCTCAGTAAATTTAAGAAAATTGAAATCATATCAAGCATCTTTTCTGACCACAATGCTATGAGATTAGAAATCAATTACAGGGGAAAAAACGTAAAAAACACAAACACATGGAGGCTAAACAATACATTACTAAATAACCAAGAGATCACTGAAGAAATCAAAGAGGACATCAAAAAGTACCTAGAGACAAATGACAATGAAAACACGACGATCCAAAACCTATGGGATGCAGCAAAAGCAGTTCTAAGAGGGACATTTATAGCTATACAAGCCTACCTCAAAAAACAAGAAAAATCTCACATAAACAATCTAACCTAACACCTAAAGGAACTAGAGAAAGAACAAACAAAACCAAAAGTTAGCAGAAGGAAAGAAATCATAAAGATCAGAGCAGAAATAAATGAAATAGAAACAAAGAAAACAGTAGCAAAGATCAATAAAACTAAAAGCTGGTTCTTTGAGAAGATAAACAAAATTGATAAACCATTAGCCAGACTAATCAGGAAAAAGAGCGAGAGGACTCAAATCAATAAAATTAGAAATGAGAAAGGAGAAGTTACAACAGACACCGCAGAAATACAAAGCATCCTAAGAGACTACTACAAGCAACTCTATGCTAATAAAATGGGCAAGCTGGAAGAAAAGGACAAATTCTTAGAAAGTATAACCTTCCAAGACTGAACCAGGAAGAAATAGAAAATATGAACAGACCAATCACAAGTAATGAAATTGAAACTGTGATTGAAAATCTTCCAACAAACAAAAGTCCCGGACCAGTTGGCTTCACAGGTGACTTCTATCAAACATTTAGAGAAGAGATAACACCCATCCTTCTCAAACTCTTCCAAAAAATTGCAGAGGAAGGAACACTCCCAAACTCATTCTATCAGGCCACCATCACCCTGATACCAAAACCAGACAAAGATACTACAAAAAAGAAAATTACAGAACAATATCACTGATGAATATAGATGCAAAAATCCTCAACAAAATACTAGCAAACAGAATCCAACAACACAGTAAAAGGATCATAAACCGTGATCAAGTGGCATTTATCCCAGGGATGCAAGGATTCTTCAGTATACGCAAATCAATCAATGTGATACACCATATTAATAAACTGAAGAGTAAAAACCATATGATCATCTCAATAGATGCAGAAAAAGCATTTGACAAAATTTAACACCCATTTATGATAAATACTCTCCAGAAAGTGGGCATAGAGGGAACCTACCTCAACATAATAAAGGCCATATATGACAAACCCACAGCAAACATCATTCTCAATGGTGAAAAACTGAAAGCATTTCCTCTAAGATCAGGAACAAGACAAGGATGTCCACTCTCACCACTATTATTCAACATAGTTTTGGAAGTCCTAGCCACGGCAATCAGAGAAGAAAAAGAAATGAATCCAAATTGGAAAAGAAGAAGTAAAACTGTCACTGTTTGCAGATGACATGGTACTATACATAGAGAACCCTAAAAATGCCACCAGAAAACTACTAGAGCTAATCAATGAATTTGGTTATGTTGCAGGATACAAAATTAATGCCCAGAAATCTCTTGCATTCCTATACACTAATGATGAAAAATCTGAGAGAGAAATTAAGGAAACACTCCCATTTACCATTGCAACAAAAAGAATAAAATACCTAGGAATAAACCTACCTAGGGAGACAAAAGACCTGTATGCAGAAAACTATAAGACACTGATGAAAGAAATTAAAGATGATACAAACAGATGGAGAGATATACCATGTTCTTGGACTGGAAGAATCAACATTGTGAAAATGACTATACTATCCAAAGCAATCTACGAATTCAATGCAATCCCTATCAAACTACCACTGGCATTTTTCACAGAACTAGAGCAAAAGATTTTGCAATTTGTATGGAAACACAAAAGACCCTGAACAGCCAAAGCAATCTTAAGAAAGAAAAACGGAGCTGGAGGAATCAGGCTCCCTGACTTCAGAGTATACTACAGAGCTACAGTAATGAAGACAGTATGGTACTGGCACAAAAACAGAAATATAGATCAATGGAACAGGATAGAAAGCGCAGAGATAAACCCACGCACATATGGTCACCTTATCTTTGATAAAGGAGGCAAGTACATACAATGGAGAAAAGGCAGCCTCTTCAATAAGTGGTGCTGGGAAAACTGGACAGCTACATGTAAAAGAATGAAATTAGAACACTCCCTAACACCATACACAAAAATAAACTCAAAATGGATTCGAGACCTAAATGTAAGACTGGACACTATAAAACTCTTAGAGGAAAACATAGGAAGAACACTCTTTGACGTAAATCACAGCCAGATCTTTTTTGATCCACCTCCTAGAGTAATGGAAATAAAAACAAAAATAAACAAATGGGACCTAATGAAACTTAAAAGCTTTTGCACAGCAAAGGAAACCATAAACAAGACGAAAAGACAACCCTCAGAATGGGAATGGGAGAAAATTTTTGCAAACGAATCAACGGACAAAGGATTAATCTCCAAAATATATAAACAGCTCATGCAGCTCAATATTAAAGAAACAAACAACCCAATCCAAAAATGGGCAGAAGACCTAAATAGACATTTCTCCAAAGAAGACATACAGATGGCCAAGAAGCACAAGAAAAAGCTGCTCAACATCACTAATTATTAGAGAAATGCAAATCAAAAGTACAATGAGGTATCACCTCACACCAGTTAGAATGGGCATCATCAGAAAATCTGCAAACAACCAATGCTGGAGAGGGTGTGGAGAAAAGGGAACCCTCTTGCACTGTTGGTGGGAATGTAAATTGACATAGCCACTATGGAGAACAGTATGGAGGTTCCTTAAAAAACTAAAGCTAGAATTACCATATGATCCAGCAATCCCACTACTGGGCATATACCCAGAGAAAACCATCATTCAAAAAGACACATGCCCCCCAATGTTCATTGCAGCACTATTTGCAATAGCCAGGTCATGGAAGCAACCTAAATGCCCATCGACAGACGAATGGATAAAGAAGATATGGTACATATATACAATGGAATATTACTCAGCCATAAAAAGGAACGAAATTGGGTCATTTGTTGAGACGTGGATGGATCTAGAGACTGTCATACAGAGTGAAGTAAGTCAGAAAGAGAAAAACAAATATCGTATATTAATGCATGTATATGGAACCTAGAAAAATGGTACAGATGAACCGGTTTGCAGGGCAGAAGTCGAGGCACAGATGTAGAGAACAAACATATGGACACCAAGGGGGGAATGCCTTGGGGGCTGGGGATGGTGGTGTGTTGAATTGGGCGATTGCGATTGACATGTATACACTGATGCGTATAAAATTGATGACTAATAAGAACCTGCTGTATAAAAAAATAAATAAAATTCAAAAATTCAAAAAAAACCAAAAAAAACAAAAAAAGCACTGCCTTTCCTCAGGCTCAGAGAGAAGCAATTAGCCTGCTGTTCCAGGGTTCTGTGAGGAAAAGCATGCTCAGCCCTCAGGTTTATTCTGCAGCCTGCACTGACCACTCTGGTAATAGCCAATACCATTCTTGGCTAAGAAATTCTCTTCATTTAGAGCTAAACCTACCACTGCAAGTTGTTATCACTGTGAGGGGAAATCTGCTTCCAGAGAATCTCCACTCACCCCAGACCTCTTAATTCCGCTGAGAAAATGTGGGCCCGAGGAAGCCACATGGCAACTCTAAGTTCCATCTCTTGTTCCGAGGCTTAGGTATTGTTATGGGTTGAATTGTGTCCCCGAAAAAGATGTATTGAAGTCCTAACCCCATTAGTCCCTCAGAATGTGATCTTATTTGGAAACCAGGTCTTTACAGAGCTAATCGAATTAAACTGAGGTCATTAGGGCAGGCCCTAATCCAATGTGACCAGTGTCCTTATAAAAAGGGGAAATTTGGACACAGAGAGACATGCACAGAGGGAAGATGATGTGAAGACAGCCATCTACCAGACACAGAACACTAACGTTTCCAGAGCTAGGAGTAGGCCTGGAACAGACCCTTCCCTAGAGCCTTCAGAAGGAGAATGGCCCTGCGAACACCTTGATTTTGGACTTCCGGCCTCCAGAACATGAGACAATGGATTTTTACTGTTCTAAGCCATCCACTTTGTGGTACTTTATGACACAAATATGTATATAGTAGAACATTTTCTCGCTAAAAGAGACTGAAATAATTGGAAAGACCCAGTTCAATCAGAACATCTAAGTTCCACCAGGCAATTACGGGGTTGCAAGAATCCCAGAAAGGGGAAAGGAACCAGAGAAACAGCGTGTTGGCAGTTTGTACTCTTGGACTGAACATGGCTGTGGGCACCGTTCAGTAGCCAGAACTCTTTCTTCGGCCTCCCCTGCATGTCCATTGTCCATTTTAACAGATAAATCTCAATTGTGCAGGGCCTTTCGGTCCATAATGTTCTCACTTTTCAGCAACTCAGCTCATCCTTAGGTCTGGAGAGAGGCCCATATTCCTGGGACACTGGGCATGCTGTCAGGGACAAGTGGGAAAGAGGGACCTTTCTCCGTCCTTCTCTGGCTCGTGTCAGACTCGGCCATTTCTTATCAGGCCCTGTTGGAAAAGGCAAAGAGTGATGATTTCTGAATTACCTTACTGGAACAGGGAGGGGCACAAAAAAAAAAAATAGGAAAAGTGAATTCCAGTGAAGTTGCTGCATGTCGGGGGCTGTCCTGGGGTGAAATGACAAACTGTTAATCTGAGTGGAGGTGGGATCATCAGGGCAGGCAGCATGAGTCACCACAGGCGGGTAAGCCGGCTGACGGTCATATTTGGAATTCTAGCCACACCTTTGCAACTGCAGTCCTGTGAAGTCGGAGAGTCTGTTGAGAGTCAAGAAAAATCTGCCCTGGACTCTTCAAAGAATGTGATATCTTGTATAAACAATCACTATACCTCCCATTAAAAAAAAAAAAAAAGTTCTTGCCTTAAAATTATTTTTAATAATAAGAATAACATCAAACCACACTAGAGCAAATAAAAAAATTAAAATGAAATAGAAACAAAATCACCCATAATTCCATAACCCTAATACAACTTCTCAAATATTGAAAAATAAGGGAATCTTTAAGTATATCCATATATACATATGGTATAACCATACAGTTGAAGTTTATGCATTTAAATGGAAATTATAACAAATTTTACCTAAATAGTTAACAAAACTGTTTACCTAAAAGAATCAGAATATTAAATTCTGTGTGCAGTACGATCTGGAAAAGGGGTGCTCAGAATGAAATAACACCAAAATATAGTGGGTCAATTTTACTTTCTTCTTGATAGGCTTTGCATTTCCTAAATGTTTTACAATTTTTAGAAGTTACCTTCTACCCAGAATTTGGTAAATTTTCAGTTTTATTTCCTTCTTATTTTTCTCCCACCTAAGTATTTACTTGTTTAATTCAGCTGAAATTTTTTCAAAATGCCATGGCCCTCCCCTAGCTTTTTAAAAAGTTGTCAACAGATAACCAGACGATGTTAAAACTAGAAGAGGATTTTGGAAATCAACTCTTTAACCCGCTGCAGCAGTGGAAACTGAAACCGAAACTGTTTACATCTGTTCACGTGGCCAGTGGCAGGGCTGGGACAGCAGGATTTCCAGAATGTCTGCCTCAGCACTTCATCCTCAGTGTTAGCTATTCAACATGGTGAGTGGGCAACACATTCTGGCACTGTACCCAAGTTAATGTGAACTAGAGTATGTTGCACAGAGATTTAAAAATTGATACAAAAGACATATACACGACATTGACAACTATTGCTTGCATTCTGTCAATTCAATTTTTATTTTATTTTTTCTCGTGTTGTAAATCCTCTGGGATCTACCCTCAGGTACCAAGTTATTGCCTGTTCCTGGCCTCATGCACTGTTTAATCATCACCCCAACAGTAGCTTTCTCGGTCATAGATGATTGTCTGCAGCAAGATTTCCCTAGGTGTGGCCCAGATACCCGTGGGAGTCCCTGAGATGCTTTTAGAGGATCCACAGGGTTAAAAAGATTTTCATAACATGAAGACATTGTTTGCTTTTGCACTCTTATTCTCTCATCAATTGCCATTGTTGTTTGCTGTATAATGTGTGAATCGAAACAGGCTGAATGCAGGAGAAGGTATGAGAACCCAGCTGTCTTCTATTAAGCCAGACAGAGAAGAGATTTGCCAGAAGTAGAACAATGCCACTCTTCTCACTACATTATTTTTTTTTTAGAAAATATAGCTATTTTTCATAAAATACATTAATTTGAAATTTTAGTATATGTTATTGGACTGGGTTTGCTATTTCACGTCTGATGTCAATATCAATAGGTGTAGCTCCCACAGAAACAAAAGCTCTCTGGGGTCCTCAGTAATTCCAAAGCGTGTGAACGAGTCCTGAGACCCCACTTAAAAAGCAGGAGAGCTGCTACTCTGCTTCCCCCGCCTGAGGGACCCAGGTCCCACACAGCAGTGTCCCCTTACTCTTGATGCTTCTCCAAGACTGAGGGCCCTTGAGCATCCAGTGCCCAGCAGAATGGAGAGTTTGGAAGGAACTTTCTGGATCATGAGGTTGGGGTCCCTGGTGGAAGATCCCACTATGACTTCCTTCTGGGTCACAGGGAGAGCAGGGAGCAGAATGTTGAGGGAATTTTCAGGGGAGGAGAGAGGCATCAATTAGAATGGACTCTGGGGGCTTCCCTGGTGGCGCAGTGGTTGAGAATCTGCCTGCCAACGCAGGGGACACGGGTTCGAGCCCTGGTCTGGGAAGATCCCACATGCCGCGGAGCAACTAGGCCCGTGAGCCACAATTACTGAGCCTGCGCGTCTGGAGCCGGTGCTCCGCAACAGGAGAGGCCGCGATAATGAGAGGCCCGCGCACCGCGATGAAGAGTGGCCCCCGCTCGCCGCAACTAGAGAAAGCCCTCGCACAGAAACGAAGACCCAACACAGCCATAAATAAGTAAATAAATAAATAAATAAATAATTAAAAAAAAAAAAGAATGGACTCTGGTTCCCTGGCATTTGGGGGTCTTGGGGAAGAAAAATGGGAGGGGAAAAAAAGAATTAAAAGAAGAAAGCTAGAAAGAGAGTAGTAAGCTGCCCTGTGCCCTTCACTCCGCTTTCAGACCTAAAATATCCTAAATCAACCATAACCCATTTATCTTCACCAATATCTGATGCAGAAGTCTTCACAGCTCATGGAAAAATCTCTCCAAAGCATGAAATTCTTTAATTAGGACAGAGCATGTCATTAGACTATTACAGATGCAAATTCCTATGGAGAGTTTATGCGTTGGCTGAGGGACACAATGCACAAGCTTGGTTCTGCATTGGAATCACCGGGGGAGCTTGTAAAAATCCAGATGCCCGGGCCCCAGGAGTAGAACTGGACATCAGGATGTCTTAATCTCTCCAGATGATTCCACGGTGCAGCCAAGTTTAAGGACCACAGAACTAGGGAGGTAGAAATCAAGAACACAATCAAGTGACACCTGGAAATGGATGGGGACCTTAGTGCCTGAAGGAAAAGGGGTGTAAAGGGGATCCCAGAGAAACAGCACCACCTTCACACCCTAGCACCAGGCTTGAGTGGGTCCTCTTCCCCCCTGGTACCTCCTGTTTGAAGATGCTGGGTATTCTCCGGGTTCTCTTTCCTTCCAGCCAGGCCTTTACCCAGCTGGTCCACAGAAGGCACAGCCCTTCGACAGGGAAAGGAGAGAGAACTTGGCAGTTTTCTCTCCAGCCCTTCAAATCAACAACTGTGGTCACAGATCAGACTGCTGAATCTTTTCACATCTGAAACTCAGAATTTGACGTGCTTGTTTTTCTTCCCCTGTCTGACTCACAGGATGAGTCAGAGCGAACCTTGTTAATCTCCACTGGACTAGGGGAAGCAAGGGCAGAGGGAGCGGGCTTCCTCTCCCTGTGAGGGTTGGGCTGAGGCTGAATTCCAAGCTGCCTTCTCAGCTCCCACCCCAGCTCTGCCCGCTGCCTCTGAGATTTATTCTTGGACTCCTGCCCCCGTCTCTGGCAGAATGATGGTCAGGGATCGATAAGCCCAAGGTTCCAGGGCTCTGTGGCTGAGGCACCCACCGATCTCTCCCTGGCCTCTCTGTTCCTTGAGGTACCTGAAACAAACACAACACTCAAAACTCTCAGGCTGAAGGACGCTTTGGGGTGAAGAGGATGGTCCAATGAGTGTCGTAGCAGCACAGAGTTCCTGGGCAGGGAGATATCTTGAAATAAAGAGAAATGTAGCCCTCTCTGCTAAGACACTTATCAGAGGCAGGGAAACGGGACAAACATCTAGGATGTTTATATTTATTCCTGTTTCCAGGAATGTGAAATTCTCTCCTTTCTGATGCTACCTGCCTCTCTTCCCGGCTGTCAGAGGTTGCCCAAGCTCTGAGGACCCTCCTCCATGGACAGATTTAGAATGGAGCCCAGAGGGGCGAGGTGATGGAGTGAAGGTCTCCTGCATCCTGGCCTGTGCTGTGTGACACCCACCCCACGTGCTGGGGTCTGACATGGGGAAGGAGCAATTCACAAACCGCCCACCCATTCTTTCAACAGCCACCTACTGGGCAAGTGAGACAGGCACAAGGGGAGACTCAGGATGAGGCATGCTTCCCATCCCCAGCAGCTCATGGCCAAGCAGAGGAGCAAAACCTGCACAGGACAGTGTGGAGAGGGCGCAGCCAGGGATACCCCAGGGTGTGGTGGACGTGGAAGGGAGGGGGTTAAAGCAAACTGTCTGGAGGCGGGGAGAGCTCCTGGGAGAGTGAGCTGGCAGGGGAGGGGGGAGCCAAATGGAAAAGCCAGGGGATGGGGGGATGGGAGAAGTCAGTGGTTACAAATGTCCGTGATATTAACCCTCTTCACCCATAATGATGAAGAGCAGGGCAAAGTCTAAAGGAGTGACCTTGTCACTATAATGGTAAATCTGCAAGGCTAGTCCCTGAGGTGTTGTGACACAGACTCTGGAAACTTGTCTTGCTCTTGCCCCTGCTCACTGGGCCCTGGGAAGGCTCTCACTTGCCTGGACCTCTCGCCGCTGGGCCCAGCTGCAGCTGCTTCATCCTGGTGCCACTCTTCATCTTGGCTCTTGGGTCCACACAGGACGCCCCATCCCTGCCAACTCTATCGAGTGGCTCCAAGGTCACTTTGCCATTGGACGACCCCTAAGAAAGGCTTTCACTTTTTTGCTCAGCAAAGAAGGAGTTCCTTGTGTATTCAGCAAACGTTTATTGAGGAGGTGCTGTGCACAAGGCACTGTGTCAGGCTGTGGAAAGAAGTGAATGAATTAGACATGGCCTCTCGTGAGCGTAAAGGCAGGTACACCAGCTACAGGCTGCAGTATAATAACAGAAATGCCGTGAGGACAGAGGGGAGCAACTGACTCTGCCCTGAGAGAATCAGGGAGGGCTTCCTGGAAGAGGGGGTAAGAGATCCAAGCCTGCGAGAATAATTGAAGCTGGCCAAGTAGAGAGGGGAGAAATGGCAACACTGGGCAGAGGGAATAGGATGTTGCAGAAGGCACCGCATGCATGTTTGAAGAACATCTTGTTTGAAGAAAGTGCTTACAGTGTGTGGAAGAACAAGAAATCTGGTATAACCTGAAACGAGCTGAGTTAGCCTGTAGCCTTGAGTGAGGTTTCCCAAGTTTTATTTCATTCTGTTTTAGGCTATTTTGGCTTTCTATCCAAGGAATACATGTCCATAGTTTAAAGAGGGGCTTTCTCAACCCTTCCTGCCCAGTCAGCATCCATTCTCCGGAGATCACCACTTCAACTCTTCCCACCTAGTATTTGCCTCCATATTTCTAACTTGCATGCTCACGTTGCTGTTCTTGATTTTTCAGTCTTAGTATCTATTGACTTCATACTATGAAAACTGAGGATTTCACTTGCTGGTACACCTGCCTAGCGTCCTGGTACAGATATACATGTGCACACACACACATACATGCTCCCATTTTCCCGAAATGATTTCATGAATTATGGCTACATCAATACCCAGGGATTGCATTATTATAACTACGTGAACCTTCTCAGCTGAGCCATTTAATACTTTACGATTGCATTTGTTTTCTTGCTCATCTGTGGTGTTCCTAGAGTTAATAGTTATTCGTATTATTCTTTTCTTGCCCAGTTTCTTATGTCCCTGTTGCAAATTTATCCCAAAACTCTGCCAGAAGTATAGATCTCCTTTCAAGACATCTGAATGTATTCACCATCAGTTTCATTTTTGTTCCTTGGAGACATCCTTCCAGAGCCCAATCCCCCTGCTGGACTTGCTGCTTCTTACGGGTGCTGCCCCATTATTGTCAGTATTACCGCGTGGACGTGTTTTGGGGGGACCCTGTTCTACCTACCGCAGTGAAATCCGTTCCGCTTTCAGAGACACTGGTAACTCAACCAGCCCTGCCCTCGTCCCGCCCCCCTCCCTTTGTCAACCAACAACTCCTTGAATGTGTCGCTGTAAAAATGCAGCCTCGCAGCCTTGTCTTCTGGTTCACAAACTACTTCATCTCTCTTTTCAAGAGTCAGAAATCAGTGTTCCCATTTTACAAAGAGAAGAACCAAAGCCGAGAGAATATTAGCATTTTGTGTCAAATCCCAGAAGGCAAACTCCAGTCTCATTTCTAGGGCTGATCTCTGCCTTCCACACATGACATCCATGAAATTCATTTTCAGTTGATCCTGGATAATGTGATAGACGAGGTGGGAGATCAGCATAAAGCATTTCCACCGGCTCCCTCGTCGGAGAAAAGCGCCACCTACGCTTGCTCTCAACACAGACGGCCATTCTCCATCCACCAGGTTGACTTCCACAATTTACTTTTTTTTTTTTTTTTTTTTTAAATTTCACGTCCGTTATCTGACTGAACCATCACAGCATCTTTTTTTTAAATTTTATTTATTTATTTATTTATTTATTTATTTATTTATTTATTTATGGCTGTGTTGGGTCTTCGTTTCTGTGCGAGGGCTTTCTCTAGTTGCGGCGAGCGGGGGCCACTCTTCATCGCGGTGCACGGACCTCTCACTATCGCGGCCTCTCTTGTTGCGGAGCACAGGCTCCAGACGTGCAGGCTCAGTAGTTGTGGCTCACGGGCCTAGTCGCTCCGCGGCATGTGGGATCTTCCCAGACCAGGGCTTGAACCCGTGTCCCCTGCATTATCAGGCAGATTCTCAACCACTGTGCCACCAGGGAAGCCCCACAATTTACTTTTTTATGGGCATTTCAGTCCTCAATGAGAGAGAATCATGTGGTCAGATGACTTTTATAGCCATGAATAGTGGAAGCCCGCGACAGCATTTCAGTGACTCCCGGCCACCTCCTCCTGCCCAGTTCAGGCTGCGAGAGCTGCGGCCTCGACACCGTCTAGAGGAGCCTGCGGAGGCTTGGTCGGAGCCGGTTAAGAATCAATGGAAACAACCCTCTTCCCTTTATTCTCAGAATGCCACTTATAAACGCATTTCAGACCTCTTGGTTTCTCTCAATTCTTTTGAAGTTCCAGTTCACATTCAAGATTGCTACTATCAATCCTTCTCTGTTCATGGTCGGGTTACCAGCCTTGGCGAAATAGAAATACCGTCAGGGCTTCCCTGGTGGCGCAGTGGTTGAGAATCTGCCTGATAATGCAGGGGACACGGGTTCGAGCCCTGGTCTGGGAAGATCCCACATGCCGCGGAGCGACTAGGCCCGTGAGCCACAATTGCTGAGCCTGCGCGTCTGGAGCCTGTGCTCCGCAACAAGAGAGGCCGCGATAGTGAGAGGTCCGTGCACCGCGATGAAGAGTGGCCCCCGCTCGCCGCAACTAGAGAAAGCCCTCGCACAGAAACGAAGACCCAACACAGCCAAAAATAAATATAAAAAATGAATTAATTAATTAATTAACTTAAAAAAAAAAAAGGAAATGTCTTTGTTAAAAAAAAAAAAAGAAATACCATCAATGTTGGCTTCACTAGCTTCATCACATATTATAGAATGAAGCACAAGTGACAATGATCTCAACGTCTGTGTGTTGAGAAGTCAAAACTCTGGGGGGTGGAGGAGGAAACTTGGCATGAAACTACTTGGCAGGAGAGAACAGAGGTAACGGAGGGCCTGGGGGGCACTGAAGAGGCAAGAAGAGAGGTTGCTGTGCGATAGCTCAGTGCAGGCAGTGGTCGGCCGCGCTAGAACCTTGAGCATGCAAACATTTAAAGAATAACGGTACAGGAGATTTGAACACCTACTGCCTTGTGCTGTGTCCGTGTGTACCTGTGTTCTACTCAACACAACTCTGAGAGTCAGAGCAAAAGCATCAAATGGGGCACTGTGATCCTGTGTCCCACTCCAGGTACCCAGAGTAAAAGAACAGAGCAGTCGACCCTCTATATCCGCGAGCAGTCGACCCTCTATATCCGCGGGTTTTGCATCCATGGATTCAACCTACCCTGGATCCAAATCCACAGATGCGGAACCCGCGGATACTGAGGGCCAACTGTACTATGCCTAGTTATATAAAGGACTTGAGCATCTGCAGGGTGTGGTATCCATGGGGGCAGGGGGGTGGGTCCTGGGACCAACCCTCCACAGATACCGAAGGACGACATCAGGAACAGCTGCTGTGGTCACAATATTATCTGCTGAGCCAACCTCTCAAGGGTCAAACACAGCCACAGGAGTTTACTGCAGGGAGTTATAACTCAGTAAAATATGCACTTCAAAGCAGGGGAATAGTGGGTCTTTTCCCAGTTTAATCCCAGATCATCCTCACACAACTGTTCACCTACCTCTTCCTTATCCTTCTAAATAATCAAGTACTTAAGGAAATCTTCATCTCTGCCCCAAACTAGGTCAGGTCCCCCAGTCTATGCTCCTTAGCACCCTGCCCTGTTCCTTTGTGGACTTAGTACAATCATAATTAGATAAGTAATTGTAATTAGTTATTAAATTTGCCTCCCTCTTCTCACTGCTTTGTGCCAATTACCTTAATATTATATAATTGTCAAATGAATGAATTGACATTTCACATCTAAAAGTCTCTGTAACACGTAACAGCAAAAATCCGATTCATAGAGATGTAGAGGGTAAATTTTCCACTTATTCTAAGATCGGATTTTTTCCTTTGTATGTCTGTTTTCAAATCCAAAAGCCCAAATGACAAAGCTAACCAGAGGCTGTGCACTTAACAGGGTGGCTGGGACGTTTCTGGACACATAGGTGCCCTTAATGTATGTGACGACATTTGGTGGCCGCGATGACTAAGCCACCCTTCAGTGCTCATTGAGAGAGTTATAGATTTCTATTTAGAGTAAATTTAGCCATAATGACAGCGGCAGTCATCACCATAACAGCTAACTCAGAGAAGCAGTTTTCATCCAGAGAACTGCGGGCTCCCATTTAGCCTGCTACGCCTGCATCCCTCGGACAGCCCCGGTGGATCGTAACACACCTCCCAGCACCTTCCTGTGCTGCCTTTTACTGGGACCTTCCCTGACATCTCCAGTCTGCATCATCACACCTTACTGCACCCCCAGAGCGCCCCCATGCTTCACGACACTATCAAGCATTCATCCATTCGTCCAACAAATATGCGTTGTAGAGCATCTAAAACGTGCCGGGCGCTGTGCTGAGCGTTTGCAAATATGTTGAAATACATCGTTCCCTATTATCTCACAGGTACAAGTTTCGTGGAGGGGATGAGGGTGAAAGTGAAGGCTATGTTTTACGTAGTTTAACCCCCAAAGCGCTCAGAACGGTGTTCAGTAATAGAGTTAATAGACGATGTTATGTTGGTGGCATGACTAATCAAATTAACGCAGGGCAGAGAGGACTGGCTAATCCAAACTGAAAGGGAACTGATGTGAAATAAACCAGTGCAGGGAACCATGACAAGGAAGAGAACAGGCAGAAGACAGCAAGCAGAAACATTCTTAGGAAGGACTAAAGCTAGCAAATCCTAGTCTGCGGTCCACACAGCATCATTCCCCAAACACTTCCAAAATGAACGTTTGGGCTGCGGCTTTTGTGGGACACCGCTGAGCGAGGTGGTGAGGTGCAAAAGAGGATGCGTTCCAGAGAAAGCACCGGGGCCCAGGAAAACAAAAGGGGAGGAGCTGTGAGGAATTAGGTGTGTAGGGGGGGGGCGGGTGCAGAGTCATGCAGGGCTGGCTTACTAACACCACCAACAGCGGAATCTGAGCGGGCACGAGAGTTCCAAGTTGCTGGAAATGCATTGACTATTCAGTGAGCATCCCCTGTTCCATGAGGCTTGCCGAAATACATCCCTGTTCTCTCCTGCTTCCCCATGTGAGCCTCTATCTATTCCTTGCTTCCTGAAACAAGCCCAGTTACAAGACAGGTCAAAACTGGGATTGTCCTTCCACGCAGAGCAACCCGTCACCTCTGCTCAGGTATCCAGCCCACTTTTTTCATAAAAGCAAGACCTTGAGAATGGTGAGGATTTTAATTCTCACTATAGTTGAACTGTTGACTGTATTACTGCTGTGCCCGAAATAGCCGAGCATTTGATGTTGACGTCCGGAAAATATCATTGCATCTATACATTTTAGAGTCTTTTTCGGTTCCTGTTTAACTTAAAATATGTTCTCTCTCACCCAGTGAATGCCCCCTAGAGCCGCAGGATAAGCCAGGACACACAGTGATCAGAGCAGAGAGACAGAAGGCAAAACACTGCGATGTACACGGTGGCTGGATTCCTGAGATTGGGGGGAGTGAGGGGAAAGGGGCAAAAAAAACCCTCTTTAAATTTCAAACAAATATCGGTTAAAAAGGCAGATATCTAGAGCTATAGGATTGCAACTGATAACTCTCTCCTTAAAGCTGAAGCAAGAGCAGATGGAGAAACAGTTCTCTGCATTTGGTACGCTCTCGGCCCTTATGGAGGAAAGAGCCCGTTCTAGCATAAAGGGACGTGGGGAGAGGACCGCAAAGAGGGAGAGGGTTGGTCGAGCAGGATAAAGACGTCTAAATAGAACACACCCAAAACTAGCCAGGAAGGTTTTCAGTAGTTCTGTAAGAGTTTGTTATTTTCTTAGAAAGGAGTGAATGGAGGTTAGTAAGGGATTATCTGTTACTTACTGCACGTATGGTGATTTGCATCGTAACTGTGCAGCAAATTGTATGGGATCTCAATTTCCTCCGCTGTTAACTTCCTTGTCATCATTAGGAAGTCCCAATTAGATCTTTTACCCACCACTAAAATGACTTCAGTTTCAGCTGGATTCACCAGGTATGTTGATAGGAAGCAAAGCCCCAGAATTAAGGCCATAATAACCTATTCTCTGATTTGATGTTTATCACTGCAATGATCCCACTTTGTGTGACATTCCTCCATCCTGGACAACCTCATGTTCACTGAGCATCGTGCCTTGCCCTCTGGCTTCAGGCAGGAGGACGAGGTGGGCGCTGGCTGGAAAGCTGTCACCCAAGGATGACACATAAGTGGCACACATGCCACCTGGCCCCCTCCTTACTCAGAGCAGGCATTGCTCATCCATTAGGCACTTCTTCCTGCTAAGTCCCTGTCTCACGATTATTTTCAGCATCACCACAAGGAAGCCCTATAAATCAATAGATGTTGGTACAAGAGAGAAAATCTATTACCACCCAGTCCTATCTTTGTTCTTTTCCAAAAGTAGTCAGAAAAACCATGTTCAGAGAAAAGTGTCAGAATTTATCCTGAATATATTCTTCAGAGTAAAAGTTCAGAATCTTAATGATATATAGACACCCAGATATGAGTGAACAAATTATACTGACAGAATCGAAACAATACTCCAAGTATTAGTCATATTTGACTATTATGTAACATATATATGAAATACATATACATGTGCAGACATATAAAAATGTCTATTAAAAGAAAACAAAGTCTGAGTTAAAAAGCTCTTCCAAGTATAATTAGACGCCCTCTAACCTGTGAAGAACCCAATTCTGGTGGTCGTCTTGGTTCTGTTATCCAGAGGGACAAACTAGAGAAGCACTTTGTAAGATGTACTGTCATCTGAGGGTGCCAGGTGTTGCACTGCAACCGTGAATCAGAAACCTTAGTGGGAGGGAGATGGTGCTAGCGGGTTGGCTAAGAGGCCTCTTTTAGGGAGGCATGAGTTGGCAGCTCGGCAGAGGGGAGGCTGGTTTGGGACCCTGAAGGAGCTCCCTGGGGGAGAAAGAGAAAGGCTTAGAATGCAGGTCAAGAGATGAAAGTACAGCAGAACCTTTGTCTCCACTTCCCTCGACCACCAGGGCAAACCAGAATGGTATTGTGGGCATGAACCGAGACTCCCACTGCTACTGTCCAAGTCTTTTAGAGAACAAAGACAGGAAAGTGTTCAAGGAACTCTCAAAAATAACTTAAAACCCCAAGAGTCACACCAGGTAGCACCATAACATTTTCAAGCTGAAACTCTTTCCTGATCCAGCCCTCAGCCAGCCTTCTCTTTGCACAGATGAGAAAATGCAAGACTAGAGAGGTCAAAAAGTTTAGCAGAGTTAGACAACAGAACTGGGATTAGAACCCAAGAGACCTGACCCTTGGCCCCAGACTTCTCCTTTCTTCCTGCCTTTCTGTATACAACGGCCTTGAAAATCTAAAATCGGGGGACCTCCCAGCTCAAGAGATCATGACCGAGTTGCTGGATCATTGAGTTGTCACCAAGTTGAGGAATCATCCTTTGCGTGGAGGTCCTTCTTGGTAATGCCCTTTCAGAATCTCTGTGGACGTCCAGCATGAATCACTAATGCACGCCAGCAATGTGGCAGCTTTAGACCAAGTTTATGAAGAAGCAAATGGTTCAATGCAGAGAAAACTAATAGCATGCTGACACTTCTGCTTCCTTGAATGAGGTATTAGGCCTGAATTATTACAGCAGGAAATGCTAAACTGCTACAGAAAGAAAAGGTGTGATTACTCATGTCAGTGTTAAAATTGCCATTTTTCACAAAGGGATTAATCACCAGCCACAAAACCTGCTGAACTTGATATAAAGTACTTTTCTCTTCCCCATGAATTTTCTCTCTTGGCAGTAGAATTATAATATAATTATGTGGTCCCTTCCAGAAATTAAAGAAACACTAGTCTAGGGGCTTCCCTGGTGGCGCAGTGGTTAAGAATCCGCCTGCCAATGCAGGGGACATGGGTTCGATCCCTGGTCCGGGAAGATCCCACATGCCGTGGAGCAACTAAGCCCGTGTGCCACAACTACTGAGCGGGTGCTCTGGAACCTGCGAGCCACAACTACTGAGCCCACGTGCCACAACTACGGAAGCCCGCGCACCTAGAGCCCTTGCTCCACAAGAGAAGCCACCGCAGTGAGAAGCCTGTGCACCGCAACGAAGAGTAGCCCCTGCTCATCGCAACTAGAGAAAGCCCGCGCACAGCAACGAAGACCCAAGGCAGCCAAAAATAAATAAATTAAAATAAATTAATTTAAAAAAAAAAAAAAAAGAAAGAAACACTAGTCTAGAGAATGACTTAGGTCTATTCTGGGTTTAGGAGGTTTCCTGATCTGGATTGGGATCAGAGTATGGCAAGAGAGGTGCTTAGCACGCAGAATTTAAGAAGGAACTCCCTCTCTGGGTCATGCAATTTCAAGGTCAGTGCCAAGAACGAGTTCTTCCTTAAATTGTATGTCCGGGAGCCTCCCTTGCCTCACTCTAGTCTTGTCCCCAATCTTCATTTGCTATTTGACTTCCAAGGGTCCTAGATGCAGATGGGAAGAGGCAGGCTGGGTCAGAGTGGTATGGCAGAAGGGACATTTCAGACAGAGAAGTGTGGATAAGGCGGTGTACGAACCTAACACTCAAACAGCCAGGGTCCTGCTGCTCTGCAATCGGCACATAGGGTTGTAGGGACTTCTGGTCTGCAACCAGAAGACCAGGCCCAGAAGGAATGATCAGGCAGGCTATGCGTCCCTTGAGGTTCAGAGTCTGAGATCTGGGTGAATAGTGGTGAAACGAGGGGAAGAACAGGTCTGGGTGGGAAGACAGTGCTGGGAAGGCTGGTCCAGCCACGAGTAGCAAAATCTGAGTCCCTGAAGCAGGACCCCAGACACTAGGAACTGAGCTCTGACAGTCAGAGAAGGATCAGCCTTCACACCGACTCCCTGTTAAGCCAGATGAGCTACAGACATAGGTGGGTGGAGAAGGGGAGGAGCTGGATACAACACGCACTTGACATTTCTCCTCCGTAGCGGGTTGCCTTGTGTTGCTTTGAAACAAAGTGCCTGCCTCAGTCAAAGACTGAAATCATTGTTTAATGTTAGAAAGTATCATGTGTAAAGGAGTCTCTGTTGGGGCAGCTTTATTATAGAATCAAGAATTGAATTTTGGGTAAGAAGACACTAGAACAGTGTTCTAGCCCAAAGATTTTTAACCTGGTATTCATGAATGGGCTTCAGTGTGTCTATGAATCTCCTCAACTAACATGCAGAATTGTGTGGGTTTGTTTATTTTTATGGAGAGAAGAACTCATTGAACTATGAAATTGGGGTCATGGGGAACTGTGACCCCAAAAGTATCCAAGCTTCTCATTTAAGATGAGAACTTGACACACAGAGAAATTTGAGCTGCTTTTCAAGGGCTTTGTCTTGCATCCATGTACATCCAACATATTAGTCACTCAGGGAACATTTGTAGAGTGAATGGTCGAATGGATGGATGGTTGGATGGATGGATGGATGGTTGGTTGAATGAATGAATGAATGAATGAACGAATGAAGGCTATCTGCTCTGAGTCCGCTTATACTTTCACCTCATCCCCATCACTCCCCACTGGTCTCTCCAGCTCCAGCTTAATGAAGGAATGTTGAATGCCAAGCACGGTGACCTCAGGAATGAAGGACAGATATATTTAACAGTGGTGCAGGGGGGCTGGGGCCACAGGTTGTAGGAGCCTGCCTCCGAGACAGCCCTGCCTGGTACATTCTTCCCTAGGGGATCATCACCTGTCTTTCCCTCCTCCTAGTGCTGCCACTGGCTCTTTACAACAGAAGAGGAGCTGGGCGGCCCAGGTTAGTGAAATGAGCACTTGGTCCTGGTCTCCCTGCTCGGCAGCCCTGCCTCTAACTCTGGGAATATTCTGTCTTGTTTATTTTTCAAGGGAATAAGAGAGGTCAAAGTTTCATGTTACAGGGGAGCATATATCTTCTAACAGCTGGCAAATGGCCATTTATTGTCAAGCCATGACAACCATTTTGAGTCAGGGTATCTACCCCTCCCACAGCTCCAGTTTCCACCTGGTGGGGGCAGTTGAGAGTGGCCACAGTGACCAGCCATGAGAAAGATGCTTTCATATTATCATTGGCTGATTAACTGATGCTGGCTTCCTCCTTCCTTCCCTCCTTCCCTCCTTCTTTCCTTCCTCCTCCCCTTTCTTTCTTCCTTCCCTCGCACCCTTCCTTCCTTACTATGTGCCATCAGACTAAGTGCTGGCGGTACTAAGTTGAATAAGACGTAGTCCCTGCCCTTACCAAACTCTACGATCTGGCCGTGGGCAGGGTTATAGAGGCACCCACGGGAGGGAGTTGTCCGTACTACTCAGAAGGTCAGGGAAGGCCAAGAGGAGGTAAGTAAGGACTGAGATGAAATTGAAAAGACTGTTGCCAGGCAAACACGGGAAGTTGGCCAAGAAGAGAAGTGTGACCTTTAGGTGTGAAACAGTGAGGTCTTTGGGAACTACAGGTAACTTAGTGTGACTGACATGAGCCAAGTGTATGCCTGCTGTAAAGAAAATGGGTCAAGAAAATACAGCAAGAGATGATGCCAGAAAATCAGGTGCCAGTTGATGTACATGGTGAAATTATCAACATTATTAATCATCACAATAAAGGATGATGACCACGATCTGGGAATCTAGGAAAACTCCTGGATTCCTGCTTGGGAGACTGGGTGGATGGTTTTCAACCAAGATAAGCTACTCTTATTCCCAAAGGCCTTGTGATACAGCCCATTGCTATGGGGAACCCCTCGCGCTGCCAATTCTGCTCTTCCTCATCAGGAAGGTAGAAGGGGACAGAGTTAATATTTGTAAAATTCTTACAACATTGCCTATTACATTGTAAGTGCCATGCACTTAAATATCATTAAATTAAAAAAGGGAATGCCGGGCTTCCCTGGTGGCGCAGTGGTTGAGAATCTGCCTGCTAATGCAGGGGGCACGAGTTCGAGCCCTGGTCTGGGAAGATCCCACATGCCGCAGAGCAGCTGGGCCCCTGAGCCACAATTACTGAGCCTGCGCGTCTGGAGCCTGTGCTCCGCAACAAGAGAGGCCGCGATAGTGAGAGGCCCGCGCACCGCGATGAAGAGTGGCCCCCGCTCGCCGCAACTGGAGAAAGCCCTCGCACAGAAACGAAGACCCAACACAGCCATAAATAAATAAATTAATTAATTAATTAAAAAAAAAAAAAAGAAAAGGGAATGCCTATTTACTGAGTCCCATGTGCTATGTATCATCCTAGGTATTTATTTAATCACCTCATGACATCCCTGGAAGTGAGGTCCAAATTCTTGTTTTATACTTACAGAAACTGAGTTTCTACAAGACTAATAAGTGGCAGAGCCGGGAATTCAAACCTAGAGCCATCCAAGCCCGTGCTGGCCAGAATCTTACGCCCTTCTGTCTCATATCTGGGTGTATGAAGGCAGCTGGTGCCCGTCCTTCGTGGTGAGCACCTCTTCAGACTTGGGGTTGGAGAACAGCCATCAGAGTGAGCACGGTGGCCACCGTGGGGTGGAGTGTAGGATGGGGTCTGACAAGGGGCTCCTTCAGTCTGCACAGCCAGCCCCAAGCTCTGGGCCTCTGAGCAGTTACTCTTGGAATTTAATGAGAACGTAATTCCAACATAACCCAAGTACCAAAGGGAGGAGAAGAGAGGATTAACTGGGGACATAGGAGCTTACTCAAGTTTGATGGGCTTAAAATTTGCAGGATTCTCGTAGGATCTCAACTTGATGCCTTGCTTCCTCAGAAATTTCAAGAAGGGATTTTTTTTAGTGGTATAAGAAGAAGGCACCTTGATGCTACTTTTAAATATCCTTTAAAAAAAGACTCTGTATGTTCTGATATATTTAAGAAAAAGTATGAAGTAGTTATAGAAAAAAACCCTCAAAAACCCCAGGATTCCAAAACTTGCTGTTTCACTAACTCACTATATGACCCGAGGCACCTTACTTCTCCATGCCTCAGTTTGCCCATCTGTAAAATAAAAGATTTGGGCTGGATGATTGTGATAAATGCCCAAACTTTAAAATGTGGTGAGCCAATAATGGAACAAAAAGCAAGTTTCTTCTGATGAACTGTGTTTCCGTCTCCGGGGCTCCTCGCTCCTGTGAAGACTGCCCCAGGACCCACACCCACGAGGGTACTTAGTCCCTACGCTATGGATTCCCTTTCTTCTCTTCCAAGCCCACGCGGTTCTGCCCATACTATCTTCCCAAGCCTTCTGAGGTCCAGTTCATTCCTTCACAGCACCCACTGCAACTTTTTATATATGTCCACGTTGGTTTGTTTTGTGTAGACTGTATCTCCCACCAGGTTGCAAGGTCCATGAGAAGAGCTATCATGCCTTTGTTTACCAGTGCATATCCAGTGTCCTAGCACAGTGCCTGGAACGTTAAAGACTCTTGGTTAACTCCTGTCGAATAAGGAATCTTTCATTTTTCCTCTTTCTAGCCATTACGGTGGCTACCACTGATTAAGGGCTTCCTAGGGGCCAGAACTTGTGCTGGTGCTTTGCGTGTGTTACCGCATGGACTCCTCACAAAAACTCCACGTGGCCGGTGCCGTCTGTTTTGTAGATGAAGGCGCTGAAGTTCACAGAGGTCGTGAAGTTAGTACAGTCTAGAACCTGCACCTAATCACATCTGACTCACCCAGAGCCTGAGCCCTGAACCCTTGCTTTTGGGTCCTCAGTGAATTGGGCCAGACACAGAGTAGGTCCCCAGGGCATGTAAACTGACTTGAGTCCCTGTGTGGAGAATCCAACAGATGGTAGATGGAGGTCATACTTGGGGCCCATAAGGCTAATACTCTGAAATTCCAATGCCTGGAGAGAGTTCTGAAGTCCAGAGTCAGGACTGGAAGAGTAGGAAATCTCTTTCTAACAATGAGATTCATTCTCATATCTGTGGTGAATTTAACAGAGATCCTTTCTTCCACCGTAAGTGGGTATGACTTCAAACTTTTCTCAAAATGCATATCTTTAATTAGAGTACTTTATGTGGGTTGCCAAGCTTCTGAGAATTAAAAGGACACTTGTGCCTGGGGGACAGTTGCAGAGACTGATCCCTGGGTAAGTGCATAATAAAAAATACACAGAGCAACTGAGATTAAACCCACTGGGAAACATTTTCACTCAGTTTCAAATATCTAGAAAATGGCTTGGCAGCTACAGAATAAAGAGAAAGAACAGAAACAAAAGCCAATACTGATTTATGCAATACTTAACTTTGGATTCTTTTTCCTGAGGGAATCTTTCTGAGAATCTAGAGTTGGCAGAGATTTTTGAGATGGTCATGTCAAAGGCCCCCGTCTGCGAATGGGACGGTGAGACTCAAAGTAGTCATGTCAAGGTCAAAGCGAGGTCAGACCAAGTGAGCCATGGGTGGGAAAGGAAAGGAGAGAAAATATAACTGTGTCCTACAGCTGCAGACCCCGTGGGCCCTTAAGCCACGGCTAGAAATTTGCTGGCGGTGAGGAAGATGGGAGGTGGTGTTAGAGGGCAGCTCTTTGGCAATGTGGCTCTTTGCTTTGTTCGAAGGAAAATTAATGTATCAAGGAGAAGGTCAGATGTTGAGGCATATGGAGTCATTTATTGCTGTTGTTGGTCTCCAAGACTTGATCTGGTCAGTTGGGGCCCCTTCTCTTGTACTTGGGACCCCCAGCCTTCGGACACATTGTTGTCCCTTACGGTCCTTTTCTGAGAGTGGCATCAATAAGATCATTAAATATCCTGGACTGAAGAGGAATCAAAACAATATTAATGTGCTTAAAGAAAGAATGGGCCATTGAATGGGGGAGTGGGTGTAGTATGGTCAACATTACAATATACAGTTCAAAGGGCAGAATTATCTGGTACCTTCAGCCCTATCCGGGGAGAGGGATATGGTACCTGAGGGATGCTAGTAGAGGTAATCACCAGAGATATAGGGCTGGGATGTCGATATATTTTATAAGGTTTTCTGTGATCTATTTCTCCAAGCTCTATCTGATTCTATGGTCACCAGATAACCTTCTTATAAGTACTTCAGTGACCAGATACCTTGATTCTAGGAATAAAATATGAGCATGTACACAGGACTGCTGAGAACTGGTTTTGTGTCTTAGTGAAGAAAAATGATTTGAGAGCCCCAGCAAGGGCAGATGGTTAAAAGCCTTCACAGGAGTTTTATTCTGATTTGCAACATGGTCAGGCCCAGGTCCCCCTTCCCAGCCTGGTGGCTCCTGTAATTTGTCCCCAGCTTCTACACTCCTACACACAATCATCAGCCCTGTATGGACAGAAGCCCTCCAATACCTGGGGAAAGTGATTACTCTTGTTATAAATAAATAAGTGGCTGGTGTGCCTCTTTGTCCACCCAGGTGATGTGCGTTATTGAGAGGAAGCCTTCCAGAGTCTGTGGACCTCATAAGTGAAGGCGGGTCCCAAAGCCTGTTAGTTCTCTGAGGTAACAATCCCCATCTTAGACACATCTTAGCAACCAGCCATTCTTCACCAGATGATGCCTTTCCTCCATCTCTCCCAATGCTTTTTTAAGTCCATCATTCTCCCCAGAGCTACCCCTGCTAGCTGGCCTCTCTCCTGTGGCAATGCCTGGGGCCACGTGGATGGCCCAGAGGACAGGGCTGGTGCTGACTTTGTCTATCACTTCTGTGTGGCGGTAAGGCTCTTCACCTCTTCCGGGCCTGTTTCAGTTCCTTCCCCTGCACCAGGGAATGCTACCTCTGAACCTTTCCCACAGCAATAATTACATCAGGTATAGGAAAGGGATGTTTAAAAGCATCAAGCATTTTACAGATGTGATATACTGCTAATAATTCTACCAGCTCACTTTCTATACGTACTCCATATACAGTTACCAAAATCATAACAATTCTCTTCTCTGACCATTTGCCTTTAAATGGGCAAATGTCCAAGACAGATGGCCAGATGGCAAGAGATCTGAGGGTGATCTTATTCTGGCCACCCTAGTGTTTTATTACCAAAAAAAAAAAAAAAAAATCATCTCAATTCACTTCTGTTAACAAATCAAGATCTTTTCTCCTAAATATAAGTCCATTTCCTCCTTCTTCTTTTAGGAATATAGGAAATGATCAGGAAGGATTTAATTCACAAAACATCTTCATTCACTTAAAGACAGTCCTAATGGCACCCTCGTCTATAAACAAACAAAAATTCCAATTATCTTGATTCCCATATTTCCTAAATTTTACTTTGTGTTCCATGTATCATTGTTTTTATTTCATTAGCTAAAAGTCTGAGCATCTGGAACAATTTTTCTTTAGTATCAATCAACATAGTTTGAGAATCTCTGTTTTCTTATGGCTCTTCTATTAACAGACCATTGAACAGCTGTTCTGGACTAAAGTTGGGTATGTTCACTCACCTAGAAATTCTCTTTAAATGTTATCTGTAGTGTAATTGTCTTCATTGTCATAGTAATAGGGTATTCATAACTAAATAAATTCCTAGTATGGCTAAGATTCTAGGGGAGGAAACAAGAAACTCTCTCATCTTTCCCACTGACTTTTTTAGAAGGTTCTGACAATTTCCACGTTGGACACTGTGTGGTCCCAGCCTATACGAATCTTCCAGTTTATGTACCTATGGTGAAATAGTGTTCACACGGGGGCTGGTGCTCCAAAGGACAAAACATGCTTATGTAATAAATCTTATCAGGAAAGCAAAATAATTCCCTACTCACAAAACATTTTTCTCAGTCCACTCTCTCTGTGCCATTCTGAAAAATAACCGAAAGTCAGACTAGCATTCGTTATTTTTAGTCCATCCAAAATTTTACTCGCTTGAGGCATGTGGACATGGAGCTATCTTTAGAACCATCAGCCAAATGCCTTGGAATCACAGATTATTAGTGCCTGGGCAATTCTCTAGGTGATTTTTTTTTTTTTTTTTTTTTGCCTAGGAACCTCACTATATAAAACTGAAGTGGAATAGGGGGCTTGAAGTCTTGCTCATTTGGGCTCCCTCTTATCTGTTCCTTGGGGGCTACCATGTAATCTTAAGGGTCAAGAACTACTGGAAAGCCACTGATCTAAGCCAAACCCTTCATTTTACAGATGAAACAACAGAAGCCCACAGGGATGAAGTGACTTGCTTGAAATCCCCCTGTAGGTATTGATGAAGCCAGGAGAAGAATTCAGGTTTCCTGACTTCCGGTTATGCGTTCTTTCCATCACACAGCACATAAGATACTATTATAACAGAAATTACTTTTTTTCTTATTATTAGCCAGAAAAGTTCAGCTGAGAAACAGATGACTGGTTGGGGAAGTTTGCCTACTTGGAGGCACGAGGAAATCCAATGACCTAATCAAAAATACCCAGTAGCTCTTTTCTTTGAGAGGAGAGTGAAAAGTGCAAGGGGAAACCAACATAGACTTATTTCCTATAAGTCAGTCCATGATGGTTTGCCATGATGTGCTATAATGAAGGATTCGTGCCCTGTTACTCACTACCTGTGTGACCTAAAGCAAGTCACTTAACTTCTCTGGGCCTTGGTAGCTCTTGTCCCTTCTGAGAACACAGAAGTAGCACTGTACAAGCCACTGGACAGCATGGTGATCTGTTGTCTTTTGCAGATCAGCCCCTTCCTACCTTCCTGCCTTATCTCAGTACTTATAGAACTATGACATCCTTAATCTTATACTACGTGTATTTTCTCTGTCGGTATTTTGTGCATTGAATAATTGTCTTCCCACTGGACATTAATTTCTTGTGGCACGACTATGTCTTTTTAATTATTTAACATGCATTTTGCTTTTCTTCCTCTATAAGTTTTGTCTCACTTATAATGCAGAAACCCAGACCCCTGCAAAAATTCTCCCTCTGGTATTTCCAGAAGCCCTGGCTGGTCCCATAAGTGCTTCTGTACAACCTGTTCAGCTCCCCTTTTCTCCTTTCTCTGCTCCTGGCCTCTCTACATAGCACCATGTCCATTTGGCATCATCGCATCTGCATGGCACCACTGGCACTTCTACTGGGCACTGCTATACCCTCTTGTCACTGCTTGCTGCTAGTTGCAGAAGATACTATAGTGGTTACCTATATTTTCTTCCTTTCTCTGATGTATATGTGAGTGAGTAAGAGTGTGTGAGTGTGTATTTACAATTTTCCCCTCCCTTTTCCCCACTATTTATTTATTTGCCTTATTATTATTGTTTTTGTTTTTGTTTTTTTTGGCTGCATCGGGTCTTAGTTGCGGCACACGGGGTCTTCGTTGAGGCATGCAGGATCTTTCGTTACAGTGGGCGGTCTCTTTGTTGTGGCACTTGGGCTTCTCTCTAGTTGGAGTGTGTGGGCTTTTCTCTAGTTGTGGCGTGTGGGTTTTCTCCTCTAGTTGTGGCACGTGGGCTCTAGGGTGCGTGGGCTCTGTAGTTGTGGCGTGTGGGCTCTGTAGTTGTGGCGTGTGGGCTCTGTAGTTGTGGCGTGTGGGCTTAGTTGCCCTGCGGCATGTGGGATCTTAGTTCCCCCACCAGGGATCGAACCCGCATCCCCTGCATTGGAAGGCTGATTCTTTACCACTGGACCACCAGGGAAGTCCCTCCCACCCACTACTATTTATTTATTCCCCAGGCTACTGGGTAGCTAGACAGGATTGTGTCTATGTTAGAGAAGGAATGCATGTCATGCAGAGGTGGAGGCACTGACCAATGAGACTTTGAATCTTTCCTTTTAGGGAGAAGGTAAGTGCATTTTCATTTGTGTAAGGACAATGACATGACATCAGGTAGGTGCATGCTGTTGTGGCTGAGGTTGTTATCTAAAAGTTTAATTATGGAAAGAAGGGGGTATATAGATGTTGGATAACAAAGAGGTCGACTATTGCTCCCCCATCACTTATTTCAACCCCCTTTAGCTTGCCTTCCTGAGAATAGGAAACTAAAATTACATTTCCCAAATTTCCTCCAGCTAGGGTGCTTGCTTGAGACATGGTATGGCATAAGCCTGAATTTAGATTTACTATTACGTGCAGCCTTGATATCAGGTAAAATTAGCCTAATCTCAAGTCTCTGCCCATTCTGCCTCAGCGGATAAGGTCCCTTAGCCAAACAGCCTTTCCTATCACGGAGACCACTGTGCCTGCTTATCCTTGAGTACTGGGTTTCAGCTTCCTGCAGTCTATGAATTACTCAACAAGCCAATCACATCCTCCCCTGGGAAGCAGGGGTCACCTCACCCTCTTGTTACTACAAAGCCTGCCTCACACGGCTCCTGCTTGTTCGCTCTGTTCCTGAGTGCAACCCCTGTGTGGTCCTGCATGGTGTGCAGTGTCCTCCTTCCCCAGACTGTGAGTACCTGTGACTAAGAAACTGCTGTTACCTCACCTGTCCAGTGCTGGTGTCATGAGTTCAGCCACCCTTATAACCCTGGAGCAGGAACCCCTCCCTCACCAGCTGGGTGAAGAGGAAGTGAATAAAACACATGGTTCTACCAACTAGATGCTCTTGCATGAGGTTTTGAGGCACAAGTGAGCAGAGTGGGAGTAGCTACATGTGGAGAGTACAGACAGACAGAGAACAGACATTACATCCACTCTTCCAGGGTGGCCATGGAGGGTGTTTTGGTGTCCATTCCCTAATAACATAGGTACAGGGAGTGCGAGGCTGTGAACTTGCTTTTCCACTAGACAGTCCTGCATGGTCGTTAGGCTTTTCTCCTGGCTCTGTTGTATCTGGCTGCTCTTTTCCGGATTAAGTAGAATATAGACTGGTTTTCTAAATTTCTAAAGGTTCTATAAGCTAACTAGTGTATTTTTAATAAACCACTTTCTACCCAGATTACCTGAAATAGATTCCAATGTCTGCAACTAAGAACTAGCTGATACAAATGGTTTAATCACATAGGATTGCATTTTTCTCACAAAACATGAAGTCTGGAGGCAGGCAGTCCTAGGACGGTACACCCATTAGTTCTACAACATCATCGGTTTACCAGGCCCCTTCTGTCTTTCTGAAATGCATTCATCCCCCTGGGTGCAAAGGTAGTTGCTCCGTATTTAGCCTCACGTCCACATTCCAGGTAGGAAGAAGAAAGTGATCTGGGGAAGAGGTATACATCCATTTGCTTTTGCTGGGTAATAAAGCCCAAAATCTAGTGGCTTGAAACAACCGCCACTCTGTCAGTCAGCTGAGTAGTTCTTCAGGCCTGGGCTAGCTCCTCTGACCTCTGTTGGGCTCAGCCATGCAGCTGCAAGGCAGGTTCGCTGAAGGCTGGATCATCTAGCATGGCTCATTTATGACTCTGGTAGTTGGCATGCTGTTGGCCAGAGCAATGGAAGTACCTGGGCCACACGTTTCTTATTATTCAGCAGGCCAGCCCTGGTGTCTTCCCATGGCAGTCTCAGGTTTTCCAGAGCAGCCAGAGAGGGCAACCTCCATTCTGTTTTGGTTTATCTTATTTGTAATTGTGCACTGGCCAAAGCAAATCACAATCCAGAGTCAAGGAGTGGAGGAATAGTCTCTGCCTCTTGATGGAAGGAGTTGCAAAGTCAATTCCAAAAGTATAGCATTGGGAATCTGTGGCCACTCTTGTAAACTACCATGGAGAGGCATGAAATCAGGAGACCAGAACTTTCCCGGAAATCCCCAGTAGACTTCTAACTACTTCTCATTGGTCAGAACTGTGATTTGTCATATGATCATCTCTAAAAGCAAGGGATACTGTGAATGTAATTTATTTGGGCTGCTCCTGGAACAAAATTGTAATTCTCTGAGTAATAAAGGGTGAAGGAATGGGAATTAAGTTGGTGTGAAATAATAAGAAATGTATATATACTGGTCTCTTCCCCAGTTCCTGCTAATATTTAGTCTTATGCTTACATGATGAAGCCGCCAGAAAAATCCCCAAAGTATGGGATTTGGAGAGTTTCTGGGCAGGTGAATAGACCTATGTTTTGGGAGGGTAGTGCACCCCAACTCCACAAGAACAGAAGCTCCTGCCCTCAGGACCCTTCCAGACCTCACCCTGTGTATATCTTCATCTGACTGTTCATCTGTATTCTTTATCATATCCCTTATTATATGAGAAACCAGTAAACATCCGTAAGGGTTCCCCTGAATTCTGTGAACTGTCCTAGCAAATGATGGAACCCTAGAGGGAGTCATGGGACCCTCCCACTTGTAGCCAAGTCGGGCAGATTTTGTGAGTCACCTGGGGACCCACTATTTGCAGTTGGTGTCTGAAGTGGGGGGCGGTCTTGTGGGACTTCTTCGTGTGGGATTTGCACTAACCCCAGGCAGTTAGTGTCAGAATTGCTTGGTGTAGAAAACCCACACATCTGCTCACAGGCTATTTTTCTGTGTGAATAGAGGAACATAGTGTGTCTCTTCCAGAAAGGTGGATATTAGCAGTGTCTGCCATACATCATATGAGGAGCTAGGACAGAGACACTTCTGTGAAACTGCATTTTCCTTCTCTTTCCCACGGAAGACTGGGTGGCGGACAGACACCATGGTCTCCTCCTACCACTCCATGGCAACAGCTTTCTGACTGTGCAACTCTCCTTGCAGCCTCTAGTAGACGGTTCACCTGACTGGCTCAGGCATCACAGCTGATCAAGCTTGGTCTCTCTGTCCCCCAAACACACACAACGCACATCTCACTTCTACCTCCCCCACCCCCAGCTAGGACCCACCAAGCACATGCACTCGACCTTGACGGAAGGGCAACACTGCCATCGCAGTGCAGTCCCGCTCTCGGCACAGCCCTCGAGGCTGATTCTGGTGAGTCCTGCATGTCATTCATTGTTAATCCTGCTGCTTCACAGTCCTGAGCTACAAAGCACAGACAACTAGCATCCTTGTGATCTAGAGAATCTGTGTTCTTCTTTACAAGATGCCAACCTCTTTCTTTGGGGGCCCTTGTGAAAAATTGAAATGTTCTCCAAGTCTGGAGACAAACTTCCGAGTGAACTGCATCTGAACTTTTAAAACTGTTTTTCTCCCCTTGGTTTAAATCTCAGTGGAGCTGGAGATAATCATAATTTTCATGAACACAAACTAAAGGTTTTGTTGCTTGTTGAGCCAAGTCACTGCTTCTTACTGCAAAAGAACTGATTCCTATTCTCACTTTGTTGGCGTTTTCATTAAAATTTCCGTGATCCTCTTCCTTCCAATGCAGTTATGGCTGAAATTGGCCTGTGTTTCTCATGCAGAATCACTCCCGACTCAAAATATACAAAAGGGATATAAGAGGAGAAGAGCCACACTTCCCCCAAATATAGATCATCTTGGCAAGGAAAAAAAGGATTTAGTATTATTAGCTTCATCAGCCATGCTAGGTCCAGAAAAACAAATCTGGATTGAGACGCAGTCATGGTGGTAAAGGTAGAAGAGATGATACCTAAAGATGCTCTGGTACTAATGGCGACCTGTTTGTTGAGGGATTTCTCTGAGCCAGACCCTGGCCCCAGCCCTGATCTGTGCAGCCCGAGTCACTCCATAAGCTACAGGCTGGCCTCCAACTGGCCTTCTCAGGGACCTGGAGGGGTAGGCCTGTCACAGCACAGACTACCAGTTCTGGCTCTGCTTGATGCTAGGTGACCTTGGCCAAGGGCTCTACACTCTCTGAGCCTCAGTTTTGTTATCTGGAAACCAACACTAATCCGACACTAATGACACTTTCCCTATCCTCCTACTTTATAGGGTACTGGTCAAATTGAATGCATTTGAAAGTGCTTTGTCAACTGGAAAATTCTATTCCAGCACAAGAAAGATGTATTGCCAAAGGTCATAGACAAAAATTGGTGTGTGAATCAGCCAACACCTCCTCCCTCACCCCCGCCCAAGCATGACTAAAGTCAATCTCTCTCCTCTTCTTGGAGACTGGTGTCAGCCCTGTGCTTCCACACCTCTATGGGGAAATAAGAAAACAGAAACATTAAGCCCTGGGCTTAATAGAGAAATAGGGAGAAAAGGGCTTTCACTTTATTTTGATCACACTTAAGTACTCTTGAAAATTTTGCAACGTACATATATATGTATAATTTTTATAATTAAAATATATCTTTATAGATCTAAATATTTTTGCCCTCTAGTTTGGGCATTAAGTACAGATTAATTATTTCTAATGAGAAACTGACATTTTCCAGAAGATTCCAGAAATCTAGAAAAGATGCCAAGAGCGGTCGGGTTATTCTGAAGCAGAGTCTGCGTTTGTCAGGCAAGTCTAGCAGCTCGGGGTCATATGTCCTCCCCCCACCTTTATCTCAGCGCATCACCAGCAGGCAGGGAGCTCTAAGGCTGCATTATGTGGATTTATATCCACTCTGAACCAGCGGGCAAATGGAAAAATGTGAATTTTGGCAGCTGCTTTTGTGGGCACTGACCTCCCGGGACTCGTTCAGTCCCAAACTTCACCCTAGGAGTGATTTCCCCACATCCGCTATAATTTATTGACAAGAGTTGTTTCTCTTCCTGAGGCTGAAGGAATTGCCCAGCGCAATTTTAAACAAAACACCGCGCGGGTCAAAGCGATGAACTGAGTCATCATTTTCTTACACCACCAGCCCTGCCCAGGGTAGTGTTTTCCCCTCCATCGTCTCTCATTTTTGAAGATGCTGGCAGCACAAATCATCCCCAGACACTTCCCATTGTCCCTCTGTCAGCCCGAAACAAAGGCAAGTCACCGTCTGCCCAGCCTTGACCCAGCTGGGCAGCTGAGACCTCAGGGCATTGTTCCACGGTGCCTCGTCCAAGCTATCTTTTCGAGATAAGCACTTCCAATATTACATGATGTTAACTTAAAAATATATAGGTTTCAAATTTCCCTACTGTCCCAAATGTCACAAAATTAAACGGACGGCATCTTTCTACATTTTGGACAGACTAATGGAATCATAGGACAGTGTCACCATTTTTCTTTTTTAATTTAATTTCTTTATGGCTGTGTTGGGTCTTCGTTGCTGCACGCGGGCTTTCTCTAGTTGTGGTGAGCGGGGGCTACTCTTTGTTGTGGTGCGTGGGCTTCTCATTGCGGTGGCTTCTCTTGTTGTGGAGCACAAGCTCTAGAGCACAGGCTCAGTAGTTGTGGCACACGGGCTTAGTTGCTCCGCAGCATGTGGGATCTTCCCAGACCGGGGCTCGATCCCGTGTCCCCTGCATTGGCAGGTGGATTCTTAGCCACTGCACCACCAGGGAAGCCCCAATATCATCATTATTATTTCCAGGGAACTTCATGGTATGGCTCAGGTACGGTTACCTGTCCGGGTTATGACTGTAAGTTCGTTTTGCTCTAAGGATGGACAATTGCCACCATCTGAATGTTTCTCTGAGCGTCACTAGGCATTCTGTGAATGATCATGTTGTCTGAGATGCCAAAACCCCATTAGATCTCACTCAACCCTCTGGGAAGTTGGGGTGGTCATGAAGAGGGGTCCACAACCCCCAGGCCATGGACCGGTACCGGTCCATGGCCTATTAGGAAGTGGGCCTCAGAGCAGGAGGTGAGCGGCGGGCGAATGAGCAAAGCTTCCTCTACCGCTCCCCCATCACTGGCATTACCTCCTGAACCATACCCCCCCATCGCTTACATTACCGCCTGAATCACCACTCCCCCACCGTCCATGGAAAAATTGTCTTCCACAAAACCGGTCCCTGGTGCCAAAAAGGTGGGGGACCACTGGTCATGAAGATGGTTATGTTAGTGATCATTACTATTTTGGGGGAGGCTTTCTAGATGCCAGGCAGATGGCTAAGCACTTCCATCAACGATCTCCCAATCCCCACAACAACCTTTTGAGCTTGGGGTTATTATTTGCATGTCACAGATGAGGAAGACAGGGTTCTGAGAAGTGAAGGCCTCCCAAATAATAAATCACACAATTCAGGGAGGGACCCGATGGAAGTTTCCCTTCACACTATGAAGAGGATGGGATCAAGCATTTAAAGGAACAGAATATTCTCCTATTCTCTTAGAATTCAAGGTATCACGCTGCCTGGCTTCCTCTCTCTGCCCCTTCCCTGCCTGGGACACTTCAGCATGTCCTCCGAGCCTCCGTGGCCAAGCTCACCCTGCTCCCTCTCTCTGGATGGCCCCTCCTCTCGCCTCTGCCTGGGAAACACATTCATCGCTCAAGACTCAGCTCTGGCACCACATCCTCTAAGAAGCCATATCACTGTCTCTCCCGCCCACGCACACCCTGCACACAGGATCATGTGGTGCTTCTGTCCCACTGTTCTCCACTCAAAATTTATTACAAAACCCATGACACTTCATGTTGGTATTTATTTTTATGCCTCTCTTAGTACTAAACTGTCATCCCTTTCAGGCTAGACTGTATCATCTTCATCCGCATATTCCCACAGCCTAGATAGATGCCTGGCAATGAGTAGGTGTTCAATGTGTATGTTTTCTTTGCATCGATGAGCAGATGGAAGAAGACATGAATGGATAAATACCTTCTAGAACTTAAGGGAATCAGCATAGAGGCAATCTACACTGTAATGTGTATTTGCTGTATTCTTTGAGAATATTCAATTCTGCTGTAGAAGACAAGAAAACGGTAAAATGGATGAAACTCCTAAGATACATGGGATATAGGTAAGAAAGAGCAAGTAGCTCATGAGACATTGACAAAAGTCATAAAATGTGTTAGGGTTACATAACTAAGTTAGTAACCCTTGAGACAGGTTAGACATAGATAAAGTTGGTAAAGCATGTATTGCTGAACATAGACCAAGAAGCCAGAGGCAACAAATATTCATGAACCTCTAAATATATGTGAGGAATATGAGACACTCAATATTCATGTGGTCTTACATTGACCACCCATAAATGATACCCCTTCTGGCATCATGTACCTTTTGCCTAAGGAATGTAGATAAAATCCAAAGCTGCTTATCAGGCTAATTGGCATAGTTATTGGTCAGGGGACTTGCCCTGTGTCTCTGTGAAACAGCAAACGTGTGTTGGTTTCAGGCACCTTCGGGCTGAACCCTCTTGCATAAACCTCATCTCTCATCTGCATAACCTGCCATCAGTGGGGAAGGCTGATGAGGCAGAGAGAGAGAGAGACAGGATGCATGAATACTGGATCAGGTAGTGTGGTCCCTCCACCCCACCTGCACCCTGTCTTAACTGTGTTTCCCTACCTCATCTGTCCCTTCTTGCTTCTAGCTCTGTTTTTGAAAGGCTTCAATAAACTATACATTTCAAGCATATTCGTTTGGTGTGAGCCCCTGTATTCCATGATCTCAGGGATATCTTGCCTGGTGGTATAATTGTAAGCGACCACTGCATCAAGGGAATTTCCCGATGACAAGTATGTGTCCTGTAAACACCACTACAGCTTCCTTCCTTAGGTAGCCAAACATAGTTGCTCCCTATAAGACTGACCAATCTTTTCTCCTATTACTATAAGAAAAGGGAAAATTCAAGGTACTAGAGACTTTCATATCCAGAGAGCACAGCAGAAATATCAAATTATAGACACAGTAAACATTCTTTAGAACTCAGGCGAGTTGTTATGGTCCTATTTTTTATGCAAACCACTTATGACAGACTCCCTCTTGTGAGAGCACTGGAATCACAACTAACTGCTGAATAGTCATCGACAGGAAGACACTGGAACTCACCAAAAAAGATACCCCACATCCAAAGACAAGGGAGAAGCCACAATGAGACAGTAGGAGGGGCGCAATCACAATAAAATCAAATACCATAACTGCTGGGTGGATGACTCACAAACTGGAGAACACTTATACCACAGAAGTCCACCCACTGGAGTGAAGGTTCTGAGCCCCACATCAGGCTTCCCAACCTGGGGGTCCGGCAACGGAAGGAGGAATTCCTAGAGAATCAGACTTTGAAGGCCAGAGGGATTTGATTGCAGGACTTCGACAGGACTGGGAGAAACAGAGACTCCACTCTTGGAGGGCACACACAAAGTAGTGTGCACATCGGGACCCAGGGGAAGGAGCAGTGACCCCAGGGGAGACTGAACCAGACCTACCTGCTAGTGTTGGAGGGTCTCCTGCAGAGGCAGGGAGTGGCTGTGTCTCACTGTGAGGACAAGGACACTGGCAGCAGAAGTTCTGGGAAGTACTCCTTGGCGTGAGCCCTCCCAGAGTCGGCCATTAGCCCCACCAAAGAGCCAGGTAGTGTCCAGTGTTAGGTCGCCTCAGGCCAAACAACCAACAGGGAGGGAACCCAGCCCCACCCATCAGCAGACAAGAGGATTAAAGTTTTACTGAGCTCTGCTCACCAGAGCAACACCCAACTCTACCCACCAGTCCTTACCATCAGGAAACTTGCACAAGCCTCTTAGATAGCCTCATCCACCAGAGGGCAGACAGCAGAAGCAAGAAGAACTACAATCCTGTAGCCTGTGGAACAAAAACCACATTCACAGAAAGATAGACAAGATGAAAAGGCAGAGGGCTATGTACCAGATGAAGGAACAAGATAAAACCCCAGAAAAACAACTCAATGAAGTGGAGATAGGCAACCTTCCAGAAAAAGAATTCAGAATACTGAGAGTGAAGATGATCCAGGACCTCAGAAAAAGAATGGAGGCAAAGATCCAGAAGATGCAAGAAATGTTTAAAAAAGACCTAGAAGAATTAAAGAACAAACAAACAGAGAGGAACAATACTATAACTGAAGTGAAAAATACACTAGAAGGAATCAATAGCAGAATAACTGAGGGAGAAGAATGGATGAGTGACCTGGAAGAGAGAATGGTGGAATTCACTGCCATTGAACAGAATAAAGAAAAAAAGAATGGAAAGAAATGAAGACAGCCTAAAAGACCTCTGGGACAACATTAAACGCAACAACATTCGCATTATAGGGGTCCCAGAAGGAGAAGAGAGAGAGAAAGGACCCGAGAAAATATTTGAAGAGATTAGAGTCGAAATCTAAACTTCCCTAACATGGGAAAGGAAATAGCCAACCCAAGTCCAGGAAACGCAGAGAGTCCCTGGTAGGATAAACCCAAGGAGAAACATGCTGAGACATATAGTAATCAAATTGACAAAAATTAAAGACAAAGAAAAATTATTGTAAGCAGCAAGGGATAAATGACAAATAACATACAAGGGAACTCCCATAAGGTTAACAGCTGATTTCTCAGCAGAAACTCTACAAGCCAAAAGGGAGTGGCATGATATATTTAAAGTGATGAAAGGGAAGAACCTACAACCAAGATTACTCTACCTGGCAAGGATCTCATTCAGATTCGATGGAGAAATCAAAAGCTTTACAGACAAGCAAAAGCTAAGAGAACTCAGCACCACCAAACCAGCTCTACAACAAATGCTAAAGGAACTTCTCTAAGTGGGAAACAAAAGAGAGAAAAGGACCTACAAAAACAAACCCATAACAATTAAGGAAATGGTCATAGGAACATACATAACAGTAACTACCTTAAACGTGAATGGATTAAAAGACACAGGCTCGCTGAATGGATACAAAAACAAGACCCATATATATGCTGTCTACAAGAGACCCACTTCAGACCTAGGGACACATACACACTGAAAGTGAAGGGATGGAAAAAGATATTCCATGCAAATGGAAATCAAAAGAAAGCTGGAGTAGCAATACTCACATCAGATAAAATAGACTTTAAAATAAAGAATGTTACAAGAGACAAGGAAGGCCCTACATAATGATCAAGGGATCAATCTAAGAAGAAGATATAACAATTATAAATATATATGCACCCAACATAGGAGCACCTCAATACATAAGGCAACTGCTAACAGCTATAAAAAAGGAAATCGACAGTAACACAATAATAGTGGGGGACTTTAACACCTCACTTACACCAATGGACAGATCATCCAAAATGAAAATAAATAAGGAAACAGAAGCTTTAAATCACACAATAGACCAGATAGATTTAATTGATATTTATAGGACATTCCATCCAAAAACAGCAGATTACACTTTCTTCTCAAGTGCACACAGAACATTCTCCAGGATAGACCACATCTTGGGTCACAAATCAGGCCTCTGTAAATTTAAGAAAATTGAAATCATATCAAGCATCTTTTCTGACCACAATGCTATGAGATTAGAAATCAGTTATAGGGGAAAAAATGTAAAAAACACAAACACGTAGAGGTGAAGCAATACGTTACTAAATAACCAAGAGATCACTGAAGATATCAAAGAGGAAATCAAAAAATACCTAGAGACAAATGACAATGAAAACACGACAATCCAAAACCTATGGAATGCAGCAAAAGCAGTTCTAAGAGGGACATTTATAGCAATACAATCCTACCTCAAGAAACAAGAAAAATCTCAAACAATCTAACTTTACATCTAAAGGAACTAGAGAAAGAAGAACAAACAAAACCCAAAGTTAGTAGAAGGAAAGAAATCATAACCATCAGAGGAGAAATAAATAAAATAGAAACAAAGAAAACACTAACAAAGATCAATAAAACTAAAAGCTGGTTCTTTGAGAAGATAAACAAAATTGATAAACCATTAGCCAGACTCATCAGGAAAAAGAGCGAGAGGACTCAAATCAATAAAATTAGAAATGAAAAAGGAGAAGTTACAACGGACACCTCAGAAATACAAAGTATCCTAAGAGACTACTACAAGCAACTCTATGCCAATAAAATGGACAAGCTGGAAGAAATGGACAAATTCTTAGAAAGGTATAACCTTCCAAGACTGAACCAGGAAGAAATAGAAAATATGAACAGACCAATCACAAGTAATGAAATTGAAACTGTGATTAAAAATCTTCCAACAAACAAAAGTCCAGGTTTCAGATGGCTTCACAGGTGAATTCTCTGAAACATTTGGAGGAGAGCTAACACCCATCCTTCTCAAACTCCTCCAAAAAATTGCAGAGGAAGGAACACTCCCAAACTCATTCTATGAGGCCATCATCAGACAAAGGCCAAAGCCAGACAAAGATACTACAAAAAAAGAAAATTACAGAGCAATATCACTGATGAATATAGAGGCAAAAATCCTCAACAAAATACTAGCAAACAGAATCCAACAACACATTAAAAGGATCATACACCATGATCAAGTGGGATTCATCCCAGGGATGCAAGGATTCTTCAATATACACAAATCAATCAATGTGATACACGATATTAACAAACTGAAGAATAAAAACCATATGATCATCTCAATAGATGCAGAAAAAGCTTTTGACAAAATTCAACACCCATTTAAGATAAAAACTCTCCAGAAAGTGGGCATAGAGGGAACCTACCTCAACATAATAAAGGCCATATATGACAAACCCACAGCAAACATCATTCGCAATGGTGAAAAAATGAAAGCATTTCCTCTAAGACAAGGAACAAGACAAGGATGTCCACTCTCGCCACTATTATTCAACATAGTTTTGGAAGTCCTAGCTATGGCAATCAGAGAAGAAAAAGAAATAAAAGGATACAAATTGAAAAAGAAGTAGTAAAACTGTCACTGTTTGCAGATGACATGATACTATACATAGAGAATCCTAACGATGCCACCAGACAACTACTAGAGCTAATCAATGAATTTGGTAAAGTTGCAGGATGCAAAATTAATGCACAGAAACCTCTTGCATTCCCATACACTAATGATGAAAAACACTGAAAGAGAAATTAAGGAAACACTCACGTTTACCATTGCAACAGAAAGAATAAAATATGTAGAAATAAACCTACCTAGGTAGACAAAAGACCTGTATGCAGAAAACTATGAGACACTGATGAAAGGAATTAAAGATGATACAAACAGATGGAGAGATATACCAAGTTCTTGGATTGGAAGAATCAATATTGTGAAAATGAATATACTACCCAAAGCAATCTACAGATTCAAGGCAATTCCTATCAAATTACCAATGGCATTTTTTACAGAACTAGACCAAAAAAATCTTAAAATTTGTATGGAGACACAAAAGACCCCAAATAGCCAAAGCAGTCTTGAGGGAAAGAAACAGAGCTGGAGGAATCAGACTCCCTGACTTCAGACTATACTACAAAGCTACAGTAATCAAGACAATATGGTACTGGTACAAAAACAGAAATATAGATCAATGGAACAGGATAGAAAGCCCAGAGATAAACCTACGCACCTATGGTCAACTTATCTATGATAAAGGAGGCAAGGATATACAATGCCGAAAAGACAGTCTCTTCAATAAGTGGTGCTGGGAAAACTGGACAACTACATGTAAAAGAATGAAATTAGAATACTCCCTAACACCATACACAAAAATAAACTCAAAATGGATTAGAGACCTAAATGTAAGACTGGACACTATAAAACTCTTAGAGAAAAACATAGGAAGAACACTCTTTGACATAAACCACAGCAAGATCTTTTTTGACCCACCTCCCAGAGAAATGGAAATAAAAACAAAAATAAACAAGTGAGACCTAATGAAACTTAAAAGAAGGGAAACTACACGCAAGATGAAAAGACAACCCTCAGAGTGGGAGAAAATATTTGCAAACGAATCAACAGACAAAGGATTAATCTCTAAAATATATAAACAGCTCATGCAGCTCAATATTAAAAAAACAAACAACCCAATCAAAAAATGGTCAGAAGACCTAAATAGACATTTCTCCAAAGAAGATATACAGATGGCCAAGAGGCACATGAAAAGCTGCTCAACATCACTAATTATTAGAGAAATGCAATTCAAAACTGCAATGAGGTATCACCTCACACCAGTTAGAATGGGCATCATCAGAAAATCTACAAACAACCAATGCTGGAGAGGGTGTGGAGAAAAGGGAACCCTCTTGCACTGTTGGTGGGAATGTAAATTGATGTAGCCACTATGGAGAACAGTATGGAGGTTCCTTAAAAAACTAAAGCTAGAATTAACATACGATCCAGCAATCCCACTACTGGGCATATACCCAGAGAAAACCATCATTCAAAAAGACACATGCACCCCAATGTTCATTGCAGCACTATTTGCAATAGCCAGGTCATGGAAGCAACCTAAATGCCCATCGACAGACGAATGGATAAAGAAGATATGGTACATATATGCAATGGAATATTACTCAGCCATAAAAAGGAACGAAATTGGGTCATTTATAGAGATGTGGATGGATCTAGAGACTGTCATACAGAGTGAAGTAAGTCAGAAAGAGAAAAACAAATATCGTATATTAATGCATGTATGTGGAACCTAGAAAAATGGTATAGATGAACTGGTTTGCAGGGCAGAAATAGAGACACAGATGTAGAGAACAAACGTATGGACACCAAGGGGGGAAAGTGGCGGGGGAGGGGTGGTGGTGTGATGAATTGGGAGATTGGGATTGACATGTATACACCAATATGTATAAAATGGATAACTAATAAGAACCTGCTGTATAAAAGAATAAATAAAATAAAATTCAAAATAGAAAACCACTTATGACAAATCTTAAAGGAAAATTGCCTAGCTAACTAAGATGCTTCATGGTTAACTTATGCAAATGAGAGAGATTCTGAGTCTTTTCTCCAATAATGAGTAAGTAATTATATTTTTTTCTCAATGTCAGGGCACCGCAAGTCCACAAAAATATGCCCCTGCAGAATCCCATGATTGCACCCTATGTAGCCAGTTTGAATTCCTATGTGTGTGGACCAATAAAGAGTTATTATCCGACTGAGTGGGATATTGGCTGTCTGAGTTCGTTCCTAGTGTGCAATATAATTTCAGACTTTCATTCTTGTTTATTGGCTGTCAATAGTATTATAAGTCTTGTTTATTACTGCTGGTTTCACATAGCTCAATTCATGTATAAAAAATGCTTTCTCCCCTGAGTCACATTTAAATTTATTCATATTGAGTTCCAAGATTTTTCCTTTCTTCGGACAAGATCTATGCTAAATGAATCTGTAGAGCCACTGATTCCTTTCCCCCAGTCCTATCAAATGGCCCTTTTAAAATGGATTTGTTGAGCATCACATTGTAACTGTGCTTGTGAAAGTTTAAAAGCTCCACACAACCAAGATCTATTGGTTCAGGAAGTGAAGAAAAAGAAAGAAAAGAAAAGAAAAAGAAATGCCTCCATTTAATCTTGTATACTGAATTACCTTCCATTTTCTAATAATGGGATGATATTCAGTCTCTGCTAGAACAGCGTTGTGACATCTATGGCTTGGAGGATGTGATATACTAGGAAAATAGCCTTATGGGGCCTTGGGGACCATTGACGTGTCTGTGATCCCATAGAGCTGCTTATTGGCAGTGCATAACAGAGTCAGGGCTCGTTTTATATATATTGGTGAAAATAAATAGCACTTGGTGTTACTTGGGACTTTTTTTTTTTTTTTTTTTGGCTGCATTGGGTCTCTGTTGCTGCGCGCGGGCTTTCTCTAGTTGCAGCAAGCCGGCTTCTTATTGCGGTGGCTTCTCTTGTTGCAGAGCACGGGCTCTAGGCACACGGGCTCAGTAGTTGTGGCTCGCGGGCTCTAGAGCACAGGCTCAGTAGCTGTGGCGCGTGGGCTTAGTTGCTCCGCAGCATGTGGGATCTTCCTGGACCAGGGCTCGAACACTTGTCTCCTGCGTTGGCAGGCGGATTCTTAACCACTGCACCATCAGGGAAGCCCTGGGACTTTTTATCCTAAGATTTCCATGGGTCTGGAGTACTAGGATCATGCAAACTTTCTGTTGGAAGATTTCTCCTTTCATCTCATGTTTGTCTATTTACAACCCAATTAAAATTCCCGTAGCTGGGAGGAATACCTGGATTCCGGCACGCTCCGCTCTCTGGGGCCACTGCTGATGTAATGTGGATCCCCAGTGAGCTGGCTCCTCTCTAGACCATGGGAAGAATGCTTGAGACAGAAGGGCACATCAGCTCACCCGTGGACCAGAGCCTGAGATCCACCCACTACCTGCTCTCCAGGAGAACAGCATCCAGCCCAAAGCCCAAATCCTCTGGCCTCCCACAAGTGAAACAGCAGCTGACACCCAGCCCCGCCCATACACGGAAATGGAAGTGGTGGCTGCCTGCGGAACTCTGGGTGGCCACCTCCCCTCCCCAAGCATCTGCCCAGCCGCTCGTCCTGAGCTTGAATTCCCTTGGAGGACAGCCTTTCACTCTGCCCTAAGATCAGCCTTCATATTGAAATATGCCAAGGGACAAAGCCCATTGTCTTCACGTCATATTAAGATGCAAATAGCTGACTTCACAGGCTTTCCTGACAGCTGGTTATGCAGGGGACCTGCTCTGGGCTGTGTGAGGGAAGGAAGATGCAGAAATGGAAGGGAAGTGATCGTCAACATAGGCTGAAACATTTAATGTTGCCCTCTTTGATCAGAAGCTCTTTGGGGTGTGTAGGTAGTGCAGCTGAGGAAGGGTGCAGGAGTCCACTGGTTACTTATTCTTCCCTGTACGGAATGCTCTGTTTATGCCATACATTTTATAGCCTCTGTTTGCATCTCTGAGACCCTTGCCCTTCTAAAGAGGTCCTTGGTAAATGACCAGATCCAATGTGCACAACCCGAAGCATGTTCCCCTTGGATAGCATCTGCCTGCCACACCGTCCCGGTCTCCCTCTGGGATTGCTCTTGCTTTGGAGATACACGGTTACGATTTTTGCTTTGTTTATACAGAGGCTGACATGACTTCTCAGGAAGTGGGTTAGGCCTCAGAGTATCTCTGCTCTAGTAGACTGTGAGGACAGGAATATGTGATGGGGGTGGGGAGAGCTTCCCTCCAACTGCTCCAAGCAGGAAAGAGGGGTTTGCGGTCCTTGTTGCATTTCTCAAGTTCAGGAAATGTAGCAAACAGGGTACCCACTTTCTGCCAGTTTGCTCAGAAAACTGTGGTTTCTTATCCATTTAAATTAAGCTGAAGAAATCAGCCCTTCACCAAGGCGGCCACAGTTAAGTTTCAGCTCTCCCAGACTTTTGTGCGTCTCCCACAACCCCTGCGTCATGATGCATCTCCCCTTCATCCTTCTCACTCAATGCCCTGTCTTTTCTTGTCAAATTATGCTCACAGAATAGGACTTGAAAAATATTCAGGTTAAATTACAAATTACCCAAAAGAGCATCAGCTCTCAGCTCTCCCAGGGTATTTTATTACATTTGAACAAGGGTCAAAATCTTAAATTGAAAGAAATCATCTCTCATAGGTGGATTTCAGCCATCAGTATAGGAGAGGTGTATCCCTGAAATCATAGTCTCAGGTGGTAACTTGGAAAAAGACAGTTGAAGCCTTGCCCTATTATTCACCATTCCCTGTATCTGTGGTGATGTTTCTGACGTGTGGTCACTTATAGCCCTTGCTTTCCTAAAGAAATCATCTAATCCAACCTCCCAGACAAAGCCTGAAACTCTTCTAGAACATTCTTTTTTTTTTTTTTTTAATTTATTTAGTTTTATTTATTTATGGCTGTGTTGGGTCTTCGTTTCTGTGCGAGGGCTTTCTCTAGTTGTGGCAAGCGGGGGCCACTCTTCATCGCGGTGCGCGGGGCTCTCACTATCGCGACCTCACTTGTTGCAGAGCACAGGCTCCAGACGCGCAGGCTCAGTAATTGTGGCTCACGGGCCCAGTTGCTCCGCGGCATGTGGGATCTTCCCAGACCAGGGCTCGAACCCGCGTCCCCTGCATTGGCAGGCAGATTCTCAACCACTGCGCCACCAGGGAAGCCCTAGAACATTCTTGATTTGTGCTTAATCAATAGTTCAAAAATCAGAAAATTCACAGTCTTCCTAGCTGAGCTGGCCACTGACAGGCATCCCTAAATATTAAGAAGTTCTCCTCTGACATTTATTCACTGGTTCTTAGTTCTGTACTTGAAGCCTTGTGGGTTAAATCTGTTCTCTCTTGCATGTGACATTCTTTCAAAGAGTTGAAGACAATAGTCACATCCTCCCTCCCCAGTTTTTTCTTCTACAAATTGGGACTTATTCTGTAAGTAATTGAGCTAAAGGCCCACAGGGAGGATATGCTTCTTAGGGATACAATGGTTTTTAAATATGGCCACAAGTTCACTGACATAGCTCTTATTACAAGATAAGGTCTATGTTTCTTCCCCTTGAATCTGGACAGGCTTTTGACTGCTTTGACTGATAGACTATGTTGAAAAGATGCCGTGTACCTTTCACCTAGCTTGCTAGAATGCTTGCTCTTGGAGCTTCAGGCTGCCATTAAAAAATCCAACTACCCTGATCTGCCATTCTGTGAGGAAGCCCAAGCCACATGGAACACCTCCCACAGACAGTCCCAGCTGAGCCCAGCCCTCAGGTCATTCCAGCCCAGACACTAGATATGTGAGTGAAGAAGCGTCTAGATGATCCCAGCCCCCAGATATCTGAGTCACCCCCAGCCATTGCAGTCCTACCAGATGGAGCCCCTAATATTGTGGAGTAGAGACAAATTGATCCTGACATGGCTTGTCCAAATTCCTGACTCAGAATCAGTGAGTATAACAAAATGATTGTTATTTTACATCATTGGGTTTGGGGTTGGTTCATTACAGAGATAGCTGGAACAGAGATCATCCCCTCAATCACCTTGGCCATGGCAGCTTGTGCCCTGGAATAACATTAACACTAAATTTCCTTACTCCTTAAACTTGGCTATTAAATATATTAATCTTGCATTTTAAAAGTCAACTTCCTCCAGAGTACCAGGGGAAAGCAGAAATCTCATAAACTGCAGGAAATAATCACAGAAATAGATAATGCATCAAAAATAGCGCCAAGAGGGTTCAAGTCTCTAAATGTTGTGTCTTAGACCTTACTGCTTTGTATTATACCCTCAATGCAAATTGTCAGTTTGAGCTCATTTATTCAGATAATAAAGACTTTTGGAATCTTCATCCCATCGTCCAGTATTAATTACACCATCTTCGGCCTTGCATCTTCAGAGGGAGGGAAGCCAACTTGGATGGGAAATTCACGTAAGCCCTACAGAATTCTGTGATCTAAAATGAAAGTGACGATAATACGTGCCTTGCAAGATTGTGGTGAGGATGAAAAATCAATCAAGGACCATACTGAGCACTGGTGCGTGCTCACAATTGCTCTCCGCAGAATCGACCACATGCCTTTTATGTCTTCATCCAAGTTGTTGAAAGAAGCACAGGATAGGACAGGGCCGAGGGCAGGTCCACCACCGGTGACCATCTCTGAGCCAGTGATCAACTCTTTGGGTTCTATAACTGAACCAGCTTGAAATATAAGCTCCACCGAGGCAGGGTTCTGAGTCCATTTTTTTTACTAACATCTCGTGATTAGAACAGTCTTAGCACGTAGTAGGTACTCAGTAAAGACTTGTTAAATAAACGGATGGAATTCTGTGCATAGCTCTCTCCTTAACCTCATCATATGCCTGGATGTCCACGCCATGCATCCTCCCACCCAAGGCTGGTCTTGCCTCCCTCGGCTGAGAGTCTGAGCTCAGAGGTACAGAGCACAAAAGGTCACATATAGAGCTCAGGAAACTGACAACTCCCTCTGCTACACCTATTTTCCACTTCCTAATTACTGACATGTTTAAACTATAACATGAATAGCCACATTAAAGTCATTTGTTATATGTAAACTAGGGGCATAACACATTGATAATTAAGGCCTCCCTCCGTGCCAACCTACATGCTAGAGGTATAATTAAGTGTAAGTACCTCTTAGTTTGCTAGCCATTATTACTGGGCTTAAACATATATTCAGCCAGTTATTAGTGAAATTCTATAGTGTCCTGAGGAACTATTGTTTAACAAATGGAATAGGAGTTTTCCAGCTGGTACCATGCTTGCTCAGCTGATCTTGGGCAGTGAATTGGTGGTATAATTTTTGATGTCTGCAGAGTCTCCGTTTTCAATATGGAAAACTCAGATCTTGAACACCATGAGGACTGTAAGAAGAGCTTCCTGACTCTCTTTTCTGGTTCACTTTGGCCATAGAAGAGATAGTTCCCTGGTCTAAGATTTGCTCCTCAAAGCCTCTTGGTTCCACTCAAAACAAGAAACGTCCGAGGATCAAATTCACTTCATATTTGGTTCCAGGGATCAAGAACTTACAACCAAGCAAATGACATGTAATTATTAAGGCCTTGCTATGTCCACAGCCCTAAGCTAGGACTATATTGAAATAGTATGTTTCAACTTGACCTCGCATTAGAAGCAGCCATATTATATTAAGATCTCCATCTTATTAAAAGGACACAGGAAAGCAAAGATAGTGAGAAAGGTGGGGTGGCTCCTCCCCTCACTCCTTATTCTGACTACTGTTGGCGAATGGGAAGAGTGAGTCATTGAAATGGAAGAAACCCCCAGAAAGGAATGGAGACCTCCCCCCACCTCCCCTGAGACTGGCATTGCATGCTTTCTCTTCCCAGATCCTCAAGCTGCAGTTCTGAAATTTTCCTGTAGGAAGGGCTCTACAGCGGTTACCAGGAGACATGAGATTTGAAGCTGCCCTTGTAGAGAGCACAAAAAAGGGTCCTTGAATCGTTTGCTTCTGCTGACTTGTCAGGATGGGGGAGAAGTAACAGAAGGCATTAAAGAGGCTGAGGCCACCTCTTAGAGCAGCTCCTGCAGATTTCCTGCTGGCTGAGGGAAATGCACCAGGCTACCACCCATCCTTGGGTACCTCTATTCCCAGTGCCTGGCACTTAGTAGGGTCTCAATCCACACTTGTGGAAGGAATCATGCGTCCTGTGAGTAAAAAGGTAGCATTTCTTCGGCTACCATGTAGTGATTTCAGAGACGTACGTGAAGATGATCTCTGAGCTCCTTGGAAGCTCTGTTGTTTTGAGCACCAAAGGGGCGAAAAGGTGTTTGGGGACAGAATAGACACTGTATCCTGTGTTATTGGCTGAAAGGAAGGCTAAGGGAGAAGTGGGTTAGACAACTGAGATTACCAGGCATTGGAGCAGGGAGGTATATTAGATTCTGGAACCACAAAGAGGGAAAATATGCACAGAGGAGCTCACAACCCCCAGGACATGCTCACCGGAGGTCCCCTAACACTGATCCCCAAGGACGTTGCATTTTTCAAGGCCTGAAAAATCGGAGTAGAGACCTGGAAAGATGGGTTGGGGGCTGCTTGCTGGCCCCAGGATTGGTCCATTGCCACAGCCTACCTTCTACCACCCCTCTGTGCGGCTGGTTATTGTCTGGAGTCTTCGCTTCTTTCAATGCTTCCACGAGGCTCCACTTCTACAGGAAGCCCTCCCTGATCACCTTCTCTGTATCTGTATCTCTGCCTCTTGGAGACAAACGCACACTGCACCCATGAAGGATTCAGTTCCTAGTGAATGATGTGCTAAGAAAGTAATCACTTACAGAAAGTGGGGCTGGAGGTGAGAGGAAACCTTAGCATGTGGCAGGCTCTGTACGGGGAATTTTACATGAATCACTGTCTTCCATCCTCGGAACACACACAGGGACCTCGAACCCATAGATGAAGTGATATCAAAACAGACTTAAAAGAGGGCAGAGCTACCGGGATGTCAAGGGGGAAGAGTGGAAAAGTGAAAAGGGGAAAGGAAAGAAAGAGTTTTCCAGGCAAAGGAGACCTCATGTGCACAGATCTGCAGGCTTGAAGGAAATGAAAGGACATTGTGGCTCAACCACACCTCCTTCAGAAAAGACTGGAAATAGCTCACAAGGATAGAAAAGCTGGAACAAGAAGGCATGAATCAAAGAGAGAGGAACTTAAGAAGGAATGAAAACAAGGATGGAGATTTCAAACGGAGCCAAGAGTAAGATGTGAAAGACTGCATCCCATAATGATGTGTATGCTTGTTGCAAGGGAGCCACGGATCGGACACTAGGAAGCTTTCTAGGAATCAGCCCTGAAAGGAAAAGCTGGTGCCTCTCCAGCCGAGGCTTCCTCAGGGAAAGTGCGACCGTTGGATCAGAGAGACCTATAATCCTTAGCTAAGCAGGTCAGGATACTCTCCGCTGATGTGCAGCCTGGAAAGCATCCCCATGATGGGACATCCGGTGCATCACCCCAGGCACCTGCTACGAACGCAATTCAGCCGGTAGCCACACAATATCATCCGTGCAATGGCATCCAGGGGCCCCACTCTTGGTTCATGTGGCTTAATCCCAGGGGAAGATCTCAAAGTAGCCAAAGAAGACTGAAGAACTGCTTATCCTTCAAACAACTGTCCCTGGAATAGCCTCTTGCTGCCAAGTTTTTGGAGAGTATTAACCATAAGTTACAAACTATACCTCCTTACAAAGAGGAAGAATTCAGCCTGTCTATGCTGTCGATTAAATATAGACCCCTGTGCTTTAACATACAACCGGGCTGAGGGCAGAGTGTGCCTAGACGAAAAAACCATCTCTCTCCTCCCTTCCTTCAAGTCTTACCTAAATGCCATCCTCTCTATGGAAGCTTGGTATGTTTCCAAACCAGAAATGACTTCTCCATCCCCTAACCTCTCAGCATGTTTTGCCCTTTTAAAGACACTTATTGCGTTTGATCTGGTGCTGGGCATCTTCAGATTTTACCTCCCCGGATGTGCCCAGCACGACACCATCCTCATACTCGTGATCAATAAAATCTCATCGAGTGAAAGCAACACCTTCCAAATTGCCACTTTGAACGTAACCTGTTCTTCACATCACTACCCTCCTATTGAGTGTGTGGATTCAGCCATTTATTCAGAGGATGTAGTGGTGGCCTTTGATGTCTTTGTGCAACAGTTTGTGTTGAATCTTGCGCTCCTTCGGTCTGCATGAGACCTTTTGTGACCTCCTCATCTACACTCTGAGGTCATGGGTAAAGGTCATATCCTTTGAGGAAACATAAGAGCAGATGGGACAAGGAACTGGAAAAAAATGTAATGCAGGAAACAGCCTTGACCTCTGGCCCTGACCCACAGACTGACTGGATTAGAGATGCTTGTAAGGCAACCGGGCCTGATGTTGTCTTAACACACAAAGACTAGCATTCATTGAGCCCTTGACATATTATAAGAATTGTGCTAGGCTTCTTTAAAGATTTTAGTAGGCATGAGTTACACCATTGAACCATCACAATAACCTGTGCACTGTGGCCATTTTTTTAGATGTGGGCACTAAGACTCAGAGTAGTTAAGTAAACCACTCAAGGTAGCATAGCTAGTAATTTGCAGAGCAAGGATTTGACCTCAAATCCATCTGACCTTAAAGCCCAGTTCTCTTCCAGCTGAGAGGAGTGAAGTCCCAGTTCTACCAATCGGGAGACTCAGGCTCTATCACTTAACCTCTTAGTCATTTAAGCCTCAGTTTTCCCATCTAAAAAGTCAGACATAACATAGTACACACCTTATAGGATTGTTTTGAGGATAAAATGAGAAAATACATGTAAACACAGTACTTGGCAAATAGTAAGTGCTCAATAAAATTGTTATAAGAGTAAACTCTGCTATCTACTTTGACAAGGAAACTTGTGTGAGTGAGCCGTCCTAGCCAAAAAAGAGCCCGAAGTCATCAACATCTTAGAAAGCGTATGAATTTGCTAGGGCTGCTGTAATAAAGCACCACAGACTGGGTGATTGAAATAAAAGAAATTCATGTCCTGACAATTCTGAAGGCTAGAAGTCTGAGATCAAGGTGGCAGCAGGATTCGTTTCTCCTGAAGCTTCTCTCCTGGACTTATAGGCGGCCACTGTCTCCCTGTGTCTTCACGTGGTCCTTCCTCCGTACATGTCTGTGTCCTAATTTCCTCTTCTCATAAGGATACTAGTCATATTGGATTAGGGCCCACACTAATGACTTCCTTTTAACTTAATTATCTTTTTAAAGACCGTATCTCCAAATAAAGTCACATTCAGAGGTACTGGGGGTTAGGACTTCAGCGTATGAATTTGGGGAGGTGGTGGGGGGCACAGTTCAGCCCATAACAGAGGGCCTCAGTCAAATTTTTCTAAAAATACTCCTCAGTTTTTAAAATGTTTTCCTTTAAAGGCAAGTTAGGGCACTCACTTGGCTTTGGGTGGAAAACCAGTTGAGTGTCTTCTGGAGACAAATTATTGCTTTTTTTAAAATGGCATTATCAATAGGGACTACAATGGCTTTTGTTTGTTTATTTTTATTTTGGAATCTCTGAAGGGTCAGACTTCCCTACGGCAGAAGGCTGTTCACTTTACACACATCGTAATGTGTATAAGGTGACAATCATGTTCGCCAGGATGCTTTTCTCCACCAAAGGCCAGGTCCAATATGGAGACAAACTCGAGCAGCAGAGAGAGACTTGTCAGAGGTGGGATGTGTTTGCCTGGGGACAATGCTTCTTCCTTTTTATTTTGGAAATAGGAGCAAGGTCACAGGCACATTGCTGGGCACACCAGAGGAGTATTAGGTTACAAACAATGGTGTTGTAACAAAGCACACTGACTTCAGTAAAATAGATTATTGGTCTCTCTGGGGTTGATTGACTGCACTGAAGTCCCCAGTTAATGGTTCTCTGTATTTGCGCCCTTTTGCCTTGCCACTTCATAGTTTCACTCTGAACAGGTCGGCCTGTGATTTGCTCTGCCCAGCAGGATGCAGCGGAAGTGGCAGAATGCCTGTTTCAAGCCTAGGCCTTTCGAGGCCCTGTGCACTTCCGTTTGCTCTCTTGACCAGACAGCAAGCAGAGGCCCGAAAACTGGAGAAGTCTAGAAAAACGATGATCCGTTTTATTTTATTTTTTTAATATCATGTTCTATGTTAATTATACCTCAAGGTTTTTCTTTTTCAATTAATTTATTTAGTTATTTTTGGCTGCATTGGGTCTTCGTTGCTGCACGCAGGCTTTCTTTAGTTGTGGCGAGCAGGGGCTACTCTTCGTCACGGTGCACAGGCTTCTCCTTGCGGTGGTTTCCCCTGTTGCGGAGCATGGGCTCTATGCACGTGGGCTTCAGTAGTTGTGGCACGCAGGCTCAGTAGTTGTGGCACACGGGCTTAGTTGCTCCGTGGCATGTGGGATCGTCCTGGACCAGGGCTCCAACCTGTGTCCCCTGCATTGGCAGGCGGATTCTTAACCACTGCGCCACCAGGGAAGTCCCTCCATTTTAAATAGTGCAAAACAATTGGTAAAACCATTGCCGGTAGTATGTTGGAAGACAGAAAATGTAGCTTGTGAACTTCTAGATTTGAGCAATGCGATTTCCAGGGAGAACTTGCAAATGTCTACTACTAAAGAAAGAACTGGCTAGTTTGCAAGCTGAATTGAAAGGGAATATACAGGGTGTGGAACAGGCCAGAATGGAAAAGAAAACTTTCTTATCTCCAGTGAATCAAGCCAGTAAAAGATCAAACTCAAGGCACTGCCAAAAAGATAGAAGCTTAGAGTAAAACACAAATCAAACTTGTGGTTATAAGACCTTTGAAAGAATTAAAGCAGTGCCTAGTATACCCTCTCAGCTGGACAAGAGAGCTTCTGGGAACTTTAAAGATTCTGTCGCATAGCAGCGTGAGTACCAGAAGCAGCTGAGAAAAGATCTACGGAGTCTGGCATGTCTCAAAAAGAATTGGTGAAATAGAGTGGATTTAAATCAGATCCAAAGTAACCCCAGGAACATTTTTAAAGGCAGTGTGAGGCGAAACTGCCCTCAGGCTGAACTAAAAGATTCTAAATTTAAGTTACACAAAATTGTAAAAGGCCTCTGGGTCCCCAGTGCTTTATAGCAGGGAAAAGGCTGAGGTGTCGCACATTTTCCTGTGCCCTCATCAGAAGTGGTGAAGGAGGGTGTTGGGAAAGGAAGATGTCCCAGAGGGAGGAGCCAAAAGCCAAGGAGAACAATGGAGGGGAGAGCCACCTCCATGACCATGACCATGACCAGCGTGTGGGAAAGGGGCAGCGTGTGTACTGCGAGATTTCAGAATCGTCAAAGCCCTGTGACTTCCCATCTTCCCCCTCTTCAGATGGCAGAGTTCATTGTAGTTACCCTGTGCTTGTTTCCTTACTGTATGTTCAGTGTGTGGGAGGAAGATTACTTCTATTTTTAGCTCATAAGCCTTTGGATCAAGAGGAAGCACCTTGGGACCTGCTGTTCGTCGCCAGATCCTGGACTTGGAACGGCATCCGATGCCATAATTACATGCAGCTTTTGCAGGTCTTGGAGGAGGTTGGTGCGCATTACTGCGTGTGAGCGTCTGTGGCCAGAGACTGGACTGTGGTTTACTGGCTGCAAAACTGACACCAATTCTCCATGCATCCCTGTATCCCCAGTGTGGACCTCACGGCTCCATCCGTCAAGACGTGGAGTGTATTTCCCCAACCCTGGAGGCCAGGTTGTCACCACACCTGGGACTTCATGCTCCAGGTCATTCGTCTGGGTGGAGGTGCTGGGGCCAATCAGTTCTACAGCCATTTTCTAAGGACTCAAAGCCACCGTCAAGGTCCCTGTTGTTCCTGGTGACACCTTGCTGGCGTAAGACCAGGGCCTTTCACTCTACTGAGGTGGAGGCGGGTTGTCTCAATAGGGAGAGAGCTTGCTAAGGGAGCTGAGACTGTGAAGAAGTAACTAAAGCGGGGTAGTTGAAAACCTCTCCAGTGCTGTTACCCCGGCGATGCCCGTAGCGTTCCTCAACAAGCTGCTCCTCTTCCTCACCTGCGTTTCACCGCATGAATGGTACAGGCTGAGCCACTGCTTCCATGGTTCTCTTGCCCTCATGCGCTGCCCTCCTCGGATCTCTGCCCAGCTTTGAGCAGCACCCAGGTCTGAGAAGAGCCTTTGGCTGTGGGCCCTCAACCAGTGCCAGACCTTCCCCGCTCCCTTTCCACTCTGGGCCTCTGCACCTTTGCTCAAAGCTGTTCCCACTGCCTGGACTCCCTTTCTCCTCCTCCTCCTGGGAAACACCCACTGAGACTAAAATGAGAGTCAACTGCCACCACCGGCTCGTTCCTCTGTACTGTGCCACCTCTGTTCTAATACGTGCCAAGACAGATGTCATTTTTCTTCCGCCATTTCTATCACTACCCGCAGACTCGCAGCTCCACAAAGGCAGGAACTATTTCTTCTTTTTTTTTTTTTATCGTTAGAGCCTAGCGGAGTGTCTAAGATTGAGGAGGAACTTATCCAAGTTCATAAAACAACTAAAACAGAGAGTCCAGTTCAGGATTTCCTGCTAAATCTCAACCACGCTAATCACATCCTACCTCCCTGACTCTCGACACTAATGGCCTATTGTTTCCCAGTAGTACATTTCTCTATGAAATGGAAATGGACTTTTAAACAGGAAGAAAAATTCACAAGGTGTGCACTTTTCTTCATTACTACCCCGTCACTACCTGTGTTGCAGGGAGAAGTGCAGGTGGTGTAGCAAAGGGGAAGGTGAATGTTCATTTAGGACATTTAAAACCTGGTTGAAAAGCAAAACGCTCTTCCCATGCCATTGCCTCATGTGGAACCATAATATGGCATCCTACGTTTATCAGTCACGTGGCATTTTTTCAGTTTACCGTGTGCTTTTGCTTAAGCTCTTCTCACGTGATGAGAAAGCAGATGAAGGCAGAATTCAAAAGCCAAACGGGGTCTACAGTCAAGTCACTGGCATCGTGTTAAGGGATTCTAGGCTGAAGGGTGCGGTTGGTGCTAGAAGGTCTGAGTCTTTGGAAAAATATGTGTCAAGATTCATGGCCCATCACATTACAAACCAGCCTGCTTTCCCTGTTCTCAGTGTCTGGATGGGCTGTCATACCACCCTATAGTAAATGCTATGATAAGGGTACTTACTAGTTTTTGGCACAGGCTAACTGACCCTGGCTTGGAGGAGCAGAAAGGCTAGGGAAGCTGAGTCTGCAGGGTTGGCCTAGGAGTGTGTGTGTGTGTGTGTGTGTGTGTGTGTGTGTGTGTGTGTTGGGCATCAGTTGGCAGAAGATAAGAATGGGCCAGATCCTGAAGGGCCTTGGGTACCATGTCCATTCATTCATTCAACAAATACTTACTGTGCCCCTGTTATGCCACGCACTGTGACCAAAACATGTTACCATAACTGGGCTTTTATTCTAATAGCACGTAGTAGCCAGAGTTCTAAAATGGACCCCGAGATTGTCACCCCCTGGTACCTTCAGTGTGGACAGATCCTCAGAATATGAGGGGATAACACTCCCATGTGGTTGATGATTTTATGTTACGTGACAAAAGAGATTTTGCAGATGTAATTAAGGTTGCTAATTGGATGGCTTTGATTTCATCAAAAGGGAAATTATCTGGGTGGGCCTGATGTAATCACGTGAGCCCATTAAATCTGGGTCGAGAGACCCAGACAGAGATTCAACACATGAAAAGGATTCAATGCAAGGGAGTTTTTTCCATTGCTGGCTTTGAAGGAGGATGAAAGTAGCCTGTCAGGAGCCGAGAGTGGCACCCTGCTGACAGCCAACAAGGAAAGGGAAACCTCAGTCCGATAACCTCCAGAAATTGAATTCTGTTGATAACCTGCATGAGCTTAGAAAAGGACCCTGAGCTCCAGATAAGAATGCAGCATAGCCTATACTTTGATTTCGGTCTTGTGAGACCCTGAGCAGAGAACCCAGGCACACCATACCCAGACTTCCGACCTAGAGAACTGTGAGCTAATAAATGGGCATTATTTTAAGCTGCTAAGTTTGTGATAAATTGTTATAGAGCGATAGAAAGCTAATTTAGGACATTTCACCACAAATTCAGATTTGACTAATGTTTGAGCATCTTCTATGTGCTAGGGGTGGTGTTGGGAATGCTCATATATGCTAAATTATCTAATCTTCCCTTTAATCCTTCATGGATGATGCTATTTTTCATCAACATCACCAGCATGTTGCAGGAAGGGGGACCCCGTCCAGGGCCCAAGAGTGGCCTCTTGTCTTACACTCAGAAATGAATTGTCCGAGGAGACACACGCACTGACAGAGCAAGAGATTTTATTGGGAAGGGACACTCAGGCAGAGAGCAGCAGGGTAAGGGAACCCAGGAGAATTGCTCTGCTATGTGGCTCGAAGTCTCAGGTTTTAAGGTAATGCGGTTAGTTTCCGGGTTGTCTCCAGCCAATCGTCTTGCTTGGCCCATAGCCTGACTCAGGGTCCTTCCTGGTGGCGTGTGCATCTTTCAGCCAAGATGGAGTCTTATTATCATTTTTTTTTATACTTTACAAACTTTATTTAAATAATGAGCATTACTAACTTTCATTATCATATATACAGTATTTGAACTATATTTTCCTAGATGCATAGTTTTTTGTTTGTTCAAACCCTTGATCAAACCATGCCTGAAGCTTTGGCCACTAATGGACTTTTCATGATCCATGAGCTAAATCATTTCCTCTAGTATTTAAGCCATTTTGAATTGGGTTTTCAGTTCTCTGCAAGTAAAACCATCCTGATACATTACTATTCCTACAGGATAGATGACAAAATGAAACTTAAGGAAGTTATCCCCGGAGGTCACAAAGCTAGTAAGTTGCAGAGTTGAGACTTAAAACCCAATCCTTTAGCCTCCAATTCAGGGCTTGTTCTGTTACACAAAGTGCCTCGCCCAACTTACCTTTGTCCCGTCCTCACTGGTAGAATACCTTCACTTCTCTCGGAAAAAATCATTCTCATTTAAGGGATTCCCACTTCTCCTCATTCCTGGAAAGGGATCCCCAGTTTCACAATCTAAATGCTTCCACATCTCAGTTTCCAGCACCATCCTATGTCCCAGTCTTCTCAACCACAATTTAAATCCAATAACGGCAGAGCTCTTTTTTTTTTTTTCTTCACTCACTGCTTTTTCCTTCAATGGGTCACAACACAGCCATCCTATGGAAATAAGCACAGACCTTTCCGGTTAGGTGGAGAATGGGGCTTAGACCAGCACAGCAGGTGAGGAAAAGTGCCTTCCTGGTCTCTAAACACCCATCTGAGCTGGTCTCAGTCTCTGAAGAATGTCTCAGGAGGTGGGCAGTGAGTAAACAAAAGAGAAAGCCCAGACATAAACGAGAAGTCCCGCTCTTTAGCAAGAAAATGTCCCATTAATCACTGTCAAGACACCTCCACCTCCCAAGGGACTGGCATCTGAAAGAAAATTAAGTAACCAAATACAAGTTCCTTCCTGTCAGTGGAAGGCAATATTATTAGCAAATTAGCAAACATATCCATCAGTGATAAAAGAAAATCAATGGGTTTTGGAGTTTTACAAAAACAGGAAAAAGGTTAGAACAAGCGACACGTCCCTTATAGAGCTTGATGTCTCTCCCAAAGGGATTAGGGCACCCGCCAGCCTCACAGCCCGAGCCCCGCTTCCTCCCCTGGGGAGGGGGCCTTACCGAATTCATTGCTGCATACCGCTGGCTGAAGACCCCCTCATCCTGGAGTGGGGAGTGCCTTTGGGGGCCATCACTTGGAAGTCATTCTGGAACATGTGCCTGGCGGAGGAGGAAAGGTGTGGATCTGAAGGTGCCTGGTGATGTCACCTTCAAGCATTTTCCCTGCCTGGCAATGAGTGGCTGGGCAGCTGGGAGCCTTCAAATGACTAAGGGGGCAAGAAGGGGTGGTCTAGTGTCCTGCGTTTGGAAAAGTAGGGGGACATTTGGACTGTACAGAGAACAGCGAGTCAGCTGGTGGTCCGGGGAGGGGTTTTGCATTATTAGTGTCTTCTCTTTCTTCTTTTTCCTTTTTAAGAGTCTGATAATAGTTACAGAGCCTATTGTTAAAAACAACAAAAAAGCACATTTTCTGGAGATTCACACATACTTTGGGGGCCCAGTTACTCCAAAAAACCCCTCGTCTTAAGAAAAATCACTCTGCTCTGGAGACAGGCCCACCTGACATCCTTCTCAGTGAAGTGCCGCGAAGGACATGAACCTGGCACTCTGCGTCAGGGCGGCCCAGGTCGCTGTGAACTAACAAAGGGGGCCTTAAATCACGGAATAGAGCATAGCCTCCTTCCGACATCTGGAACTTTAATGAGGTAGGAGCAGGCAGACAGAGTCAGAAAGCGTACTTTAGGGCTCATAGAAAAGCTTTTTTTTTATAAGCATCTTGGTTGATTTTCCAAGCATACAGCAGGCACTTTAATAAAGATTTCTGTAAATTAATTTGTTTTGTTGAATAAACCACCATTGCTAAAATGTCTCCACCTGGGATTTTTCTCTCTTGCAGCCCAAGAGAAACCACCAGAAAGGGCAAGGGAAGTTACTTCTCACTGTCCAAGCCCGCAGGACACAGGTTGGGGCAGTCGGGCTTCTCCACAGGGAGGACCGTGGGCTTTGGGACACGCTGGGGGGAAGCCTGTAACTGCCACCCTTCACCAGCTTGGAAGTGAAGAGAGGCATGGCCAGAGCACCTCTGCCTGGCAGCCACATGCCCCGCTGGTGCTGACTCTCGCCCTCCTGACTATGTTTGCATTTCACCCTCTTTACAGGCAACCCTAAGGTTTTTATGAACATTGACTTTTAGAAATGAGAGGCGTCAAAAGTAACCTGAAGGACAATATATGGTTTGCATGCTTTTGAGTCAGCATTAGGAGAGCTATAGGCTAGCTTTTATGCTACTCACTTATTTTATCGTGTATTAACGCTTATTTAATACCTGCCCTTTACCAGGCACTGTGTATAGAGTACATGAGTTGGACAAAGTCCCTGCTTTCTGAGAGTCTGCAATCTAGTGGGGAAGACAGCTAGAGAAGGCTGTCTCTGCAACATATGACAACTGCTAGAATAAAGGATAAACAAAACACTATAGGAACACAGAGCAAAGACCTTTCACCTGCTCTGGGTGTAGGAGCTTCCGAGGGGGATGACACTTGGCCCTAGAATGAAAGCATGACGAAGAGTTCCGCAGGCAGAGGGGATGAGGGTGTGGGTAGAGCAGGGCGTGGAGGGCGTCCCAAGCCAAGGACACAGCGCAGCTAACCCGCAGACACGTGACGCCTCACAACAGCAAGTGTGAGCCGAGTGCCCTTCCCCCCCACCTCCCCATCTGAATCCTTCCTGCTGATCTGCAGGTTTTGGTTTAGACAACAGTTTCTCCAGAATGATTCCTCTGACTTTCCCCACCCCACATCTTGGGACTCCCTTCCTTTTCTTTCTTTCTTTCTTTTTTTTTTTTAATTGAGATATAATCGACATAAAACCTTGTATTAGTTTCAGGTGTACAGCATAGTGATTTGATATATGTATAAATTACGAAATGATCACCAAAATAAGTTTAGTTGACATTCATCATCATACGGAGTTACAGATTTTTTCTTGTGGTGAGAACTTTAAGATCTAATTTCTTATCAACTTTCAAATTTGCAATACAGTATTGTTAACTATAGCTACCATGCTGTACATTACCTCTCCAGGACTTATTTATCTTATAAGTGGCAGTTTGTACTTTTGACCCCCTTCACCTGTTTTGCCCGATCCCTACTCCCCACCTCTGGCAACCACCATCTTCTGTATCTGTGAGTTTGGTTTTTCTAGTTTACACATATAAGTGATATCATACAGTATTTGTCGTTCTCTGTCTGACTTATTTCACTTAGCAGAATACCCTGAAGATCTAACCAAGCTGTCACAAATGGCAGGACTTCCTTCTTTTTATGGCTGAGTAGTATTCCATTGTATGCATATACTACATCTTCATTATCCATTCATCCATCGGTGGACACTTAGGTTGTTTCCATATCTTGGCTTTTGTGAGTAGTGCTGAAATGGACATGGGGTTACAGATATCTTTTCGAGATAGTGGTTTCATTTCTTTCAGATAAAAGGGGACTCCCTTCCTAACCACAGTGCTTACTCTACTACCCCTGCCTGTTCACTGGTCTGTGCTCTCCGTTGCTGAAGCCCCATGAAGACAAATCAGTGTTTCTTTTGCTCACAGTTTTCACCCTGGTGCTGAGCACGCTGGCACATGGAACATGGCCCGCAGTAATCTCTCAAGAAATATCTTTGATTTGATTAAACCAAAATTTCTACAAAGAGTCCATTATATACATTTTCTAACAGGAGTGGGAAAATATGCTACCATGTGCTCAAGAAGTTAGTGGCTTAATGTGAACTACATTATCAAGCATTTACCATTTCCATTATGTGAGATCTAGTTGAGAAAAGAGGGGCTCTCAAGACACAATCCCAAGAGCAAGTCCTGTCTCTGTTACTAAGGAGCTTGTAACCTTGAAGGTACCTCCAGGCTCTGGGACTCATTTTCCTCCTCTGCAAAATGAGGGGATTTCAAAATCGTGTTTAATGCTAGTTCCCATTCTCACCCATGACTCTGCTTGTTTACTGAAGCCCAAAGCAAAGCCTGCATCCAGAATTTTTAATACAACTGGAATCAACCACCAACACGTTTGGAATCAACCACCAACACATTTGGAATCTTCTCTTTTGAAACAGAAGCTTTCCTTTTGCCTTTCAGATAAAAGCTTCATGTTCAGCCCAGTTCTCTAAAAGAACCCAGGACTCGCTCTCAGGGAATGACATGGCACAGGTGAGGGGGTGGTGAGAACAGAATTGGTAGAACTTACTGGATTAGCTGAGGGCAGAGGGGCTTTTGTGACAGTGTCGTTCTCTTTCCTGAGACCTTTAGGAATCTTAACAGTGTGGTTCTGCCTCAGAGGGTGTAGTCTATCAGCAAGCTCCAGACTCAAGGCACGATCTCTCAATTCCACTACCACCCAAGGAGTTCAGGTATATTTGAAACAAAACAAGCAAAACCCAAACACTGCTATATACTAACTGCAGAATGTCTCTCACTTATTGGGGAAATTGCAGTTGCATGCGCCAAAACTATAGAAATGACCTCTTCAGCTGCAGCGCCTACTGATGTTTTAAATTTGAACCACATTCAATAGATGAAAATCGCTAGTTGAATGCGAAGCATTTGCCTCCCAATGATATTAAGGTGCCAGCTACATTCAGGGGTTTTTGAAGCTGTGAAATCCAAACAGGGTGCCTCCGGAATATGGGGTGAAGTTTAGACTATGTCACCATCTGGATTTGAGACTAAAAAGAATCCAGGTAAAACTGGATGATATTTGCCTTCTTCCCTCTAAAAAATTACACACCAAAGACTGATACAAGTATGTTGCTAATGAAGCTAGAGCATGTAAAATATATTAAACCAAGGACTTAAGAGTACCTCCCCAAAAGGAAGACCTTCATTTAGAATGCAAAATGAAAGATAAGCCGTAATCTTGGACACTGAAACATATCCATTAGAAGGAAATAATGCCATTACAGAAGTTTTACTGACTGGCCAGGAATACTGGGGAAGAGGCGCAGAACTGTGGGAATTTGTTAGAGTGGCTTCCACTGCTGCTGAGAGGGGGTCCCCTGTCCCTCTCGTCTGCGTTCCCCCAGTGTAAATCAAGCCCATCGAGCAGTCATGACATGAATGTCTCACTTCCTTACTTAGCTCTATCCACTGGGCAGCATTCTGATTTTGATTTGGCATCTCAAGTAAATTTCCATATTAAAAAGAGGACATGCTAATCTGCTAACAGGAGGTTTGAAGAACCTCCTTGTGAGCTCTGTTTCTCAATGAAAATTGATGATTTGCCATTTTGGTCTGTTAGGCATCTTAGAAGTTGGGTATGAATGAACCAGGCCTCCACGAGCAGATAGACTGTCCCTGAGTGAGCTGACAAAGGTTCCTGAATCCTGTGATGCCACCAGGAAGCAGGCCTCCAGGGAAGCCAGCCTTGATACACTTCCTCACTGCAACACCAAGCTTCCAGTGACCATGGGCTGAATGGTTGCTTGGCAGGATGTACATTCCAATGTGTTTTCTCTGCGAGGAAGTGCATTTTCTAGAACGCTAACCAAGAGGATAATTGAAAAAAAAACCCAAACTCTTTATGGATAGGAAAGATAACGCCAATGATGCTTTTTGTGAGTTATAGGTTTTAACATTTGCAATAGAGGATGAAGCCACAGCAATCACCTTGGAAATCATTCACTAGATATTTACGCAGTGCCTGCTATTGACAGGTAGTATGAGGGCTGGCAAGCAGAAACAGGCACCGCTTTCCTGCCAGGAACTTTCAGTCTAGGAAAAGAGAGAAGAAAATGTGTATAATAGAAAGTAGAAATGGTATGCACTATAGAAGATATCATTGAAATGTTATTAATAGCTCAGACGAGGAAATACTATTTATTTAACAAACACTTCTGTAATCCTTACTATGTGCCAGGCACTGTTTTAAGCGCTTAATGTGTAATAGCTTATTGAACGTGCCTAGTAATTTTTGAGGTAGTTACTATTATTATCCCCATTTTACATATGGGGAAACTAAGACACAGACACAGTGAGAAACCTTCCGAAAATCCTGTGGCTAGAAAGTGGCCAAGCTGGGATGTGAGCTGTGGTGATGGTCTGGCCCCAGAATCCTTTCTCTCCGCCAGCATCCTGCTGTCTTACAACTGGCAGCTGGAGGACCCAAGGAAACATTCATGAAAGTGAGGATATTTATCCAGAGCCTTGAAGAGGGTGGGCAGCTTTTGAATACGCAGACATGGAAGGAAACACATTCCAGGCAAAGTAAACAGTGCTAGGGAAGGCAGGGAGGCTAGCATGTTTGGGACTATTGTTTCCTAGTCAGCCAACAATTATCCTACTGCCTCAGCACAAGTTCAGTTTCAGAAAGAATAACTTGTTAGAATAAAGGGCCTGAATAAAGGGTCAAGTATGAGGGACAAACAATGGTTGAAAATCTAGCCTTTGAACTTCCGTTTCCACAATTTCCATTCATTCTCTCTATCTCAATCTTCGAGTAATTGACTCAGAAAGAAGGTGTGGGTTTGATAGGAGCAAACCAACGTTAAGGTACCGTAAGCAAGGCAACTCATATCCTGACATGGCACGGACCCAAAGGCAGGGTTAACCATTGCCCTAAAACCTCAAGGTTTGGTATTTCCTGATCTATAGGGAGGGGTAAACAGACCACACTTATTTTTTATATATCCCAGAACAGAGGAGAAGGCAATGCTGGGAGGCGTGAGGCAATGTTCTCTTTCTTAAGAAAAATTCAACCCTATTTTAAAAGTAAGAGCTCTTCTTTTGCTGCAAGGCTGTCTCATGAGGCTTTAAAAGCAACCAAATAATAATGGTGGCACTCTTCATGAGCGATGAAGTTACTCCCTGAGTACTGAGCTTGAAGAAGCTGCATGATATTTCTTTGAACTAATTCCTGATTTCCTTCATCTCCATCTCCTGAACTGGGACTCTGATGAAAAACCAGGAAGACTGAAGGACAGGTCCATGACCCCACAAAAGCTGAGTCAGGGCAAGCGAATAAGTATGCCAAGGTCCTGGGCCCTGTCTTCCAGGGTGACGTAGAGAGGGGCTGTAGGGGCTGTAGCTTGTTTTGACTCCGACACCAGCCTGTGGCTCACGCCCACACGCTCTGGTGAAGGCAGGGTAATTGGTGTGGTCACGGTGCCAGTAGTTCACATTTGAATAAAACACGGCCCAAAAATCAGATCCTCGGGTTTGCCATCCCCATCCCAAGGTCCTGCCTGGGGAAGAGAAGGTTTGGCTCCAGGCAGACATCGGTGTGAATCCTTGCTGTAGCACCTGCTAGCGGTGCAACCCAGAGGAAGTTACCCAACTTCAAAAAATCTCAGTTTGCTCACATGGAGAATGGAAATTATAACATTATATTTAAGAGGATATTTGGAAGAATCAAATACCATGATGTAAAGCACTTAGCACAGCGCCTGATGCATAACAAGACTCTAGAAAGAGCCTCAGTTCCCTTGCCTCTCTTCTCCATGGATTCATCCACATCCTTGTAACGCCATACGTTCTGAGTACACAGTATTATAACCATTCCTCCTCCGGTTCGACAAGAAGGCAACCCTGGAAATCAGAGACTCAATCCTTGTAACGGAGAAAAGAACTGGCATGAAGTGCTAAGAGCAGAAGTGACATCGGAGCCTGTTGGAGGCTGTGACAGGAAACACGGGCAGGAGAAAGGCCTTAAGTTTAAAGGGTGTCATGAAGTCAAAAGAGACAAGCACTCAGGCCTCCTGACGTCCGCTGTCTACTGAAGCAGCCATTCGTGTCTCTGGCCAACGGTGCCGCCAGCAGGATCCGCCCACGTGGACCCTGAGGATCCGCCCACGTGGACCCTGAGGTCTCCACCGACTGCGTCAGGATCCGCCCACGTGGACCCTGAGGTCTCCACCGCCTGCGTCAAGCACTGGTGTGTGGCAGGACCGCGGCGATCACGCTACCACCGGCCCTTCCCCTCACACGGAGGAAGAGCTCCAGGAGGAGAACTGCCCCGGGATGGGACCTCGTCTCCGTCAGGGACAGCGGCCTGTGAGGAGAAAGGACGGCCGGCTGCCTGTTTCAGAGAGGAAGACAGAGCCGCAGGAGGAGAGAGGCCGGCTGTCACGCCCTCCGCCTCAGACGCGGATCAGAGCTCTAGAGGGAAACATGCCGGAGCGAAAGCCCACCTTTTCACACAGAGGCCGCGCTCAGTGAAGGCAACGCTGAATGGCCGGCATTTTCCAGACAGAGACAGAGGCCTGTGAGGAGAAATGCCGGATGTCCGGCTCGCTCTGTCAGGGAGACAGCTCTTCCTTCATCAGGAGAAATGCCAGTGGGTCGAGCCTCCCCCTCCAGCACAGAGGCAGAGAGAGAGCTCTGCGAAGAGAAAGACGCCATGGTCGGTGGGCCCTCAGTTTTGGACAAAGAGCCAGTTCTGTCTGAGGAGAAATGCCCGATGGCCGCCCTCTCGGTTAAGCCGGCGGATAGCTCCCTGTAAGGAGGCACGGCCGAGGCGCACTTCTCCTCCTTCGACAGAGAGACAGGCCTCTGGGAGGGGCCGTGCCCGATGGCCAGCCCTCCACCTCACGCAGGGAAGCGGAGGCCTCTGAGGAGAGAGGCGGCAGCTCGAGCTGCCCAGACGGCCGGCGCCCTCCCTCAGCCAGAGAGCCCGCGCTTCCGGAGGAGGAACCCCGGATGGCGCCCTCTTCCTCAGGCCCGGAGAGAGCGCTCTGAGAAGAAAAGACGCATGTCCAGCGCGCTCTTTCAGACAGGGAGGCAGCTCTCTCCAAGGCGAAATGCCGGAGGGCCAGCCCGCCTCCTGCAACGGAGAGACGGCGCTGGAAGAGGGGAAATGCCTGCTGGTGGGAATGCTTTCTTAAACAGAAAGACAGCCCTCCATGAGGAGAAATGCCCGATGACGGACAGACAGCACCTCAGACAGACACACAGCGCTCTAGAAGAGCGCGACCGAGACATGTGCCCTCAGCCCTCATGTCTGGACAGAGAGACAGCGCTCTCTGAGGAGACGTGCCATTTGTCCGGCTCTCTAGAAAGAACAGCAAAGAATCATATGAACCGATATGGCAAACACCCAATGTGTATATTGTTAAATAAAAAAAGCAAATTGCAGAGCAATATATACAGAGTAGCCCCGTTTTGTTTAGAGTATACACACAAATAAAGTTGTATCTGTCTATATGTGTGTATATGTTTTTACAAGTCTAGAAAGATACACACAAAACTGGTGACAGTTTATCTCTGGGAAGGAAGGCAGGATTCGGTGGGGTGAGAGAAGGAGAGAAAGAAAGGGGACATCTGCTTTTTGTCTCTATAGTTTTTTCCATTTTGCTGGACGTTTATACATTGAGAATGTTTTCATGTTATTTTTGTATTTATGGATATGTAGTGAGGCGGTAAGGAGTTTGGGAGGAGGGTGAGAGAGTATTTTGCAACACAGAGTCAACTACTGCCAGCCTTTGGGTGAACCCTCCTTCCAGAAGTCCCCCTATATTACGTACACATATACAAATAAAGGTACAGAATATACAGAAGTGAAATTCATGTATTCATTTGTTCATTCAACAGACATTAAAAAATTCCTACGATGTTCAAGAATCTGGGTATAGCAATAAACTTAAATTCCCTGATTTATGTAGTGAGGGCAACAGGTAATAAATAAAAATATATAATTTCAAGTGGACATAAGTTCTACATAGAAAATAAATGAATGCTCTTACTGTAAAGGCACCCAATGCAATCTATCTAACAATATGGGAATCTTTTCATTTTGGTAAATGTAGATCCACAGTAATATTTTTAATGGTTGGGCATTCCATTGTATGGAGGATCATGGTTTCTTTTACACATGGTTTTTCTTTTTTTAATAATTTTTTTAAAATTTATTTTTATTTATTTATGGCTGTGTTGGGTCTTCGTTTCTGTGAGAGGGCTTTCTCTAGTTGTGGCAAGCGGGGGCCACTCTTCATCGCGGTGCGCGGGCCTCTCACTATCGCGGCCTCTCTTGTTGCGGAGCACAGGCTCCAGACGCGCAGGCTCAGTAGTTGTGGCTCACGGGCCCAGTCGCTCCGCGGCATGGGGGATCTTCCCAGACCAGGGCTCGAACCCGTGTCCCCTGCATTGGCAGGCAGACTCTCAACCACTGCGCCACCAGGGAAGCCCGGTTTTTCTTTTTTTACGTAAAAGAAGCCAGAAAAACAGAAATAAAAAAACAAAGAACAGAGGGGCAGATAAAAAACAAGTGGCAAGATGATAAATTTAAATTCAATTCTATCAAAAATCACATTAATTGTAAATAGTCTAAACACTAATTAAAAGAGATTGATCTGAAAAGTAAGGCCCAAATATATACTGTTTAAAGGAAATTACCTTATATATAAAGACATAGGTAGGATAAAAGTGAAAAGATGAAAAAAGATACACCATTACACTAATCAAAAGAAAGCTAGAGTAGCCATATTAATTATCGCAAAATAGATTTCAAAATAAAGAATATTACTAGACATAAACAGGGACATTACTTAATGATAAAGAGGTCAATTCACCAAGAAGGTACATATGTTGAAGCTCTGTTGTTAGGTACATACATATTCAGGATTTTTCCATCTTTTTGATGAAGGCACCAAACAGTGAAGCTTCAAAATACATGAGACAAAATGTGATAGAGTTGAAAGGAGAAACAGACAAATCCACAACTATCAATGGAGATTTCAATATTCCTCTCTCAATAATTGATAGAACAAGTAGACAGAAAATCAGCAAAGATATAGACAACTAGAACAATTTTATTTAATTAACATTTATAGAATATTCCATTTAGAGCAGTATGCACATAATTTTCCAATGCACATAGAACATTCACATAAGACCCTTTTCTGGGCTGTAAATTAAACCTTAATAAGTTTAAAAGAATTGAAGTCATACCAATTATTCTTGCTGACTACAATGAAATTAAAATAGAAAATCAATGTCAGAACAATATTTGGAAAATCCTCCAATATTTAGAAATCCAACAAATTAAGTTGCTCATCTGAGAACAAGATATCTCACCATTTATTCAGGCCGTCTTTTATGTCTCTTGGTTGGGTTTTACTGCTCTCTTCATCTATCATGTATATATTTTAAAAGTTTATTCTAGGTATTTATTTCATTTTATCTTATTTTATTTTATAGCGTGGCTGCTTTTGTGAATGGGGTCATTACATTGTATTTCTAACTGACTCTAAGGACATTGATTTTGCTTTTTTGAAAAAAAATCTGACCTCCTTATTGAACTCAATATTTCCAATGATTTCATTTTATTAAGCTTTTCAACTGTGTGATCAGATTATCTATAAATAAATAAATTAATAATAATAGTAACGATAATTTCCCCCTCTTTTAAAATATTTATATTTCTTCATGCTTTTGTCTAATTGTATCGACTAACACTTTTGGAACAATGTTAAATAAAGTAGTGGTATCCAGGACACTTGTTTTGTTCCTGATCTGGAAGGCGTGCCTCTCGTACCTCACTACTCACCCAGCCTGGTTTCTAATGGCTGCAGTGAACTGATGGGCTGTGAAGGCAGACACAACCCAGTTGCCTTGAGCAAGTAAAACTGAAGAACCCAGTTCCATGCAGTGAACAGCCTCTATGGGGGGAAAGCTGAGCTAAAAGTCTCAAACTTCAGCAGAGAACCAGGGTTGCTCAATTGCAGAAGTGCAGCGCCATATATGCGGCTCTCCAGGTAGTTTCTCTGTTGGCTTTTGGAGAAGGAGAGGGGCTGAGAGTGTGATTTCAGGAGTGTGTAGACATCGCCTGTCTTGGTGACTGAAATTCCTCAAGGAGAAGTTCATTTGAGATCTGGGCCTTTTTGTTCTTTGTCCTCCTGAAAAGATCCCACCCTTAGCCTTTGCAGCTTCCAGGGATTAGCTGACAGTAGTTCTGGGCTGAGAGGAGGGGCAGAAAGCCTGGGAAAGACACTGGTCGCTGGCTGGCGTGAAGAGTGGGGAAGAGATTGTTAGAAGGACGCAAATGCAAACCTTACTCGTTTCACAGTGTTGACTGAGGCTTCCCCATCCTTCCCAGGGCCCCTTATCAAACCTTAGTGAAGGAAGTTCACACCTCTGAGGGTCAGCTGGGTATCTTGAGGAAACAGCCCAGGGCGGTCTTTGGTGCCAGAAAATCCTGGCCACTTCTTCAGAGGTGTGAGCCTCGAGGTCACAGCGCTACAGTGGAAATCAAAAAATCCACTTCACAAGAAAGGCATGAAGGAATTCAATAATACACATAAAACTCCTAGCCCAGTTCTAGGCACATAAATGCTTGCTGCCTTGCCCTTCCCTGCTGTACTAAGGAGTGGGGAGGGAAGGGTTTACCTGATCCTTATTATGTGGATGGGGGCACTGAGGCTCTGTGCAGGTGTCTATTTTCCTCCTTTGCTGTTCCTAGGACTGTGAACCTCAGTAGTTAGCATGGAGTCAGCCTGGGGTGATTTCTACAATAATAAAGGAGTCGTAGAAATGCCTGTTGCTTTTGCCACTTCCTTTGCTACCTAACATGAAATAGACTACGGGCTGGGTGGGGCAGTCTTAAATCCCACCTTCATGCTTCCCTCTTAGGCTACTTTTGACTTCAAAAAAAGATGCACAGGGGGCTTCCCTGGTGGCGCAGTGGTTGAGAGTCTGCCTGCCAATGCAGGGGACACGGGTCCGAGCCCCGGTCTGGGAAGATCCCATATGCCGCGGAGCAGCTGGGCCCGTGAGCCGCAATTACTGAGCCTGCGCGTCTGGAGCCTGTGCTCCGCGGCAGGAGAGGCCGCCATAGTGAGAGGCCCGCGCACCGCGATGAAGAGTGGCCCCCGCTCGCCGCAACTAGAGAAAGCCCTCGCACAGAAACGTAGACCCAACACACCCATAATTAATAAATTTTAAAAAAAATGCACAATGTGAGAGTTGCGAGTTAAGTTTTACTTGGAGCAAAATGAGGACTGCAGCTGGGAGACAGATAACTCAGAAACTGCTCGGAGGAGAGGGGAGGAGCCGGGATATAGAGGAGTTTTGCAACAAAGGATAGGTAACTGGGAACATCAAAAGATTATTGTTAAATAAAGAAAACCAGGTATCTCAAGTTAAGGAATTTAATGCTTTTCTTTGTATGGGAAGATGTAAGAGTCTGGGCTCACTGAAATCATTCCTTTGATGTGCACCTCAGCTTTCTGGGGCCAGTATCCTGTGTTTTCACAAACTGAGTTTCCTCAGCGCTCACCGCAGGGAGTGGCTGCAGTCTGATGGGGGCTAGATAGTAGGTGTTCTTTGCAGCCCGGAGTTTCCTCAGGGCTCACCAGCTCACGTTGGAGGGCTGCAATCATTGGTGACTGTGACATCCTTTGTTTATCGATATGGCAGGAAATATTCCATTTATAAATATTCCACTTATCACTACCATACTACCCGGAAGCATGGGGCAGAATCTCTCTCTGCTATGGTGACACCAGAGGTAAATGAGTGAATAGAGAAAGCGCACGCTTTGGGTCAGGCAGTTGCTGCCTCTGACCTGTCCTGGTCTTGTTGATGATGGTGCCACCAAAACATACTCAGAAAGAGCCGTCATCACAGCTGCCCTCCGTGTGATGCCATAAATCTCTAGCAAAAGATCATGAACGTCATATCCACCTTCTCTCCAAGTAACTTTTTTTTATGAGGGAAAGTATCATTAATACACAGACTGAGTTTACTTGAAGAGGAGAATCACCCGTGGTGCTGGATGAAATGGTAGACACGGCTTGTCACATTTGGGGTCTAAATAATAGAATGTTAGCCCCACGAAGGAGAAAGTGCTCCTTGGTGACCTCCCTGTGCTGTGACTGGTGCAGCAGAGAAAGAGCCAGGACCAGGTCAGAAAGATGCCTCAGTGCAGAGGAGGGACATCCTGTCAGTGACAGCCAGAAGGTGAGACTAGTTGCATGTAGCAACTGGGGTGCAAAGGAACAGAGGTGGGGAGGTCATAAAAAAGAATTACAACAAACTAGTGAATATAACAAAAAAGAAGCAGACTCACATATATAGAGAACAAACTTGTGGTTATCAGTGGGGAGAAAGGAGCGGGGAGGGGCCACACAGGGGTAGGGAAGTGGGAGGTGAAACCTATTGGGTGTAAGATAGGCTCAAGGACGCATTGTACAACCCGGGGAATAGAATCGGTAATTTCGTAATAACTGTAACTGGAAAGTAACCTTTAAAAATTGCATAAAAATAAAAATAAAAAATATTTTATAGCTACTAAATTCCAGCACTATATTAAGAATAAAGTATTTTCTTTATGCAGCTTCAAAAAAAACAAAAACCAAAAGTAACACGGCTAGGGGCCGCCCCCAAACGCTGGCTCCAGCCAGAAGTTCCACCGAGCATGTCTTTCACTCACATGGGACGGGTCTGACCACCTGCTTCTGCTCTTTCCAAGAAAAGACAGTTTAAGCTTCTAAATGCCACGCGTAAATGCTCAGTTTTATAACTTCCTTGTGAAATGAGTTCCCAGTAAAGTCACTGTTTTGTTATTCCCTAAGTGCAATGTTAGGGGCCCTGAATCTGGAGAGAGAGACAAACCCTCACATTTTTCTTTCACACCAGAAACCATCCACATGGGACGGTGACAGCCCCGCCCCACCCCAGCCAGCCAAAATGTCCTGTGAAGTTGGGCCACGTCTTTCTGACTTGGTTTCTTCAGGAGTTGAGAATCTATCAAATGACAAACATGGAAGTAAGAAGAGGCAAAGAATACAAATCTCAGCGTTCTATGTGTGACTAGAGGCCGAGGGGCCCTGTCACCTGCTGGTCTCACCTCTGATTCCCTGGCCGAGAGCTTTCCCTCACAGGTTCCAAGGAGTGGATTTTTGACACATGGAGGAAACTGGACATTTTCAAGCACTAGGAGGCAGTTCTGTCAAAAAACGAATTTTGCCTTTTACATAAAGCAGCCACTTCTAGGCCTGGAGGGGGAGCTGTCCGCAGGGTGGATTGCAAGGAAGAGGCTGACATGGAAAGGAAAACTCAGCCCTTCTGAAATGCAAAACAGCACACAGAATAAACTCACTCTCCACCACCAGCAAATGGTTTTTCCCTGCACTGTGGCCCAAAGGCCTGTCCTGCATTTGCCCACTTCTGTGCTTAGTCTGGGGGGGCAGGCCCGGTGATGGCCCCTGTGGGCCCTTCAGGTGAGCAGCCGGAGCCAATCCAGCCATAGTAGGTGTGGAGACCCCCATCCAGGCTGATCATACCCTCTAGGCTGGCATTCTGGAATTGCACACAGGAGAAGTTAGCCTTGTAGGTAACCAGGAGGCCAGAGAAGGAGGCCAGCCAGTCTACAGACAGAGAGGAGGCAGATCTGATCAGAAGACAAGCCACTCAGGTACAGCACTGAGGGTTCTCCAGTTCCTGGACCCATGTCATGCTCTGACCAGCATTCTGTGAATCAGCCCTGGACCCTTATAACATTTAACCCCCATTTTAGGTAATATACTTAAACAAACAAACAAACAAAAAATCTTGTTCAGTATTGAAGTGAATTTGACCCGGGCTTCAGTTGATTGCCACCGAAAGGGTCTAAACTAAGACAGAAGAGAAAGTCCTTCTTCATCTGGGCTTTATCTCACCCATGGGTGTCCGACTCCGTTTCCTTTGTCCGTGGCCTCAATCACCTCCACCAGCCACTTCCACCTTTTGATGATGGGGGTTCCTCGTATGTGAGTCACCTCTGATTCTGTGTGACCTTTTGAAGGCCGCCTGGCCTCTCTGCGTCTCAGCCGCTTGTCTGTAAGACTGCAGATGGCTCAGCTGCCACACTGTGCTGGAGGGAACGCTTGGTAAGATCTCAGGATCCTTGAAACACGTTTTGCACAGACAGGGTTGTTGCACGAATGAACCCAGTGCTTATTAAGTTAGCTGTAGACTCTGTTCTTTCAGCCTCGCATGTTTGGGACCCTCTGTAATCCGGTTCCTTTCCCAGCACCCTGGCCCAACTCAACAAAAGCCTCCTTGTAGGAGGGAAGTCTCATGACCCAAGGAGTAGGTGGAGGGTCCTGCCCTCTCTGGTGGCAGGGGGCCCATTTCCAGGAGTGATAGAGTTGAAAGAGAAGGGGATTTGGAGTCAGGAGTCCTGGATTTCAGAGCTGGCTCTAGCATTTGCTAGAAGTCTGGCCTTGGGTGAGTCTGTCAAATTCACTGAGTTTTAGTTTCCAGATCTGTAAAATCAGAGTAGAAATGATCTCCCCTGTTGTGGCATTGTTGAGAGGATTCATGGGGACAATATTTGAAAGTGCTTTGTAAGCCACAAATCCCTACTCAAATTGTGTGTTATTAAGTGTCATGACGGCAATTCTTTTTCACACCATGCTCAGATGTTGCAAAGTAAACATAATATCTTATTTTTCATAACTGACCTAGCTGTCCCCAGGAATGCCACCTCACTGGGGAACAACTGTCACAGCAAGGACGTCGATTACAACTTGTCAGATTCCAAATGCTTTCTACATACTATTTATTTAATTCTCACAGCAACCCTGTGAAGTAGGTGCCAATGCCAACTCCAGTTCAAAGAAAAGGAGACTTGGATAGGCTAGTTAACAATATCTGAGTCTCTTCCTACTTCAATGGTCTCTTTTCAGTTGAAAGCGGTCCTTTTCAAGGACATGCTGAGCTCTGCCCCACTCCATCCTCCTCCCCAAGATGGCCTCTGAGTAGGGGGAGTTCATGGAGTCCTTGTGGCTGCAGAGGTGGTCTCTGATGCCTGCGGTGCCCTTGTACTACTCTCTGTACTGTGGGGCATGGCGCCCCCTGTCGGCCTGATGCTGCTAGTGCTGCGGCCCCTCTGGGTCAGCGCAGCCTCAAAATCCCCCCTGCTGACTCAGCCCCATCTGGCTGTTGGTGGAGCTGGGTGTCCCCCTGTCACTAGCTGAGGACACCATTGCCCCTCCGGCCCACAGGGTCCTCCTTGAAGCCTCCAATGTGGCAACACCCCACATAAGATCACCACCCAGCCCCCTCCACTCGCCATGTCCCCCTACGTGGCTTATAGAAACTCTTGGACGCTTTCCAAGCCACACGGGGGAGCTCTGCCCAGAGACAGCGTCCCATCCATTTTACTCTGATGTAGTCACTCCGGAAATATTTACTGAGCACCTACTATGTTCTGGGCACTGTTCTAGGTTTTGGGGATCAGTGAACCAAACAAAGATCCCTGCTCTAGTGGAGCTGACATTCCAGCAACGCCATGGCAGTGGACAGGGCATCCTCCTAGGGGGTCTCCTCCCAGGGTCCCAAGATGTGGTGCAAAAGCCCCTCTCACCTTGTCCTCCCTCTCAACTAACAGCGCCCCCTCCTGGGGAGAGAAGTCCAGGCATACTGATCTCAACCCACGCTCCGTCCCACATAGCCAGAAGGTATAGGCATTTCACTTTACCGTCCTCATTGGCAAGGGTTTCCTTTGCCCCAATCCATCCCCTTCTGGGCAGTGAATTGGGAAGGGCTGAGGGGGTGTCTTCTCTCCCTTCCACTCTTTGATAGAGATGCAGGTGGTCTTGCCTCTTAACATGCCAAAGGGAAATATTGGGGATTTAGAAAAGATTTCCCGTCTTTCTACAAAAACTGACTTTCAAGAGTATGGTCCTGATAAATAGGCAAAGAAAGTCAACTTTGAGACTCAAAGTCAAGTGGGGACCTGCCCTGTACTTCCTTGGGTGTGTCCAGCCTCGGGGTTCCGTGTTGGAGGTACAATGTTGATAGGGAACAAAAGATTTCAGGGGAAAGTGAAAATACATCCGCAACCTCAGGGACTAACCAGGACAGAAATATCATCAAACAAGTCTCATATTCTGACACATATGCTGAAGGTCAGTAACTTTGTCATGTGTTCCCTGCAACTTTCACTATAGCTCTTTATAACAATGTCGGTGGGGACTGTAAAAAGATTTACGCCCAGTAAATCTTTCATTGAATGAACAAATGATCTATTAGAGAGCACACTTCATGTTATTCATGTCAAGGAATAAAGTCTGAGAACCCTAGACTACAGTCAATTCACAAAACAGTGTATTTAACCCCTACTTGACACCCAACACTGAGGAGTAGACACGAAGACAGTTCTTGCCTGTGAGAAGGAAGAGAAAACTAGCACATGGGAAGCAATGACTAACCTATTAATTCAGAGAAGGGAGAGGTGAGTGTGGGATGGAGTTTTCCGAGGCTCTTCCTAGAAGAACTAGAGACTGAGGTCAGCAAAGGGAAGGAGACAGAGGGCAGGAGGAGAAGTAGGCTTGGGGCAGGAAGGCAGGCGTGGGCTTACTGAGGGCTGAAAGAGACAGGGTGACCAGAGTGGAGGGCAGAGGAAGCGGCGGTGGGAAATGAAGCCAGACAGGGGCAGGGGCAACCATGGGAAACCTGAAAAATCAGATAGAGGACTCTGGACTTGAAATGGGTTTTGACCCAAATATTTTCAAACACAAAACAAGCTTATTTCTTGTTGGTATAGATGGAAGTCTGATCTCACTGGCGGTGGCTTTCCTCCTCACTGTAATTCAGGGACCGGGCACCTTCCATTTCCAAGGCTGCCATCACCTAAGCCTCCTTGTTGTCTGCTTCTAGCTGGTACTCTTCTTCATTTTGTCCATATTCCCCTGCCTAGAACTCAGTGATTTGCTACATTTAGTACCTGGGAGGCTGGTAAATGTAAGCCAGCCATGCTCCCAGGGAGAGAAAATGGAGTTTTGGTGCACGGTTAGCAGATTCTGCCGCGTGTTCTTGACCCAGTCCATCGCCTCGTCATCCAAGCACAGCTCAGGGAGGTTCGGGGAGAGGAACACCAGCTGCAAATCGACAGCTCGGAGGTCATATGTGATGTTATGAAGGCCCAAAGCTGTCTGAGGACAGTAGAATGCAGAAGAAAAGAAGGGTGTAAAAAGAACGCTGGAATTGGGAAGGGGGGGCAGGATTGATTTTAGGAAATGAATGAAAGAGTGCTCAGTGAATTTGCTAAATCCAAGGTGACTCCAGGGTCTGTGACCTCAGAGACCAGAGAGGGACGGCGCATGTGACAGAAACATGGATGATCAGTGCCAGGTTGAGGGAGCCAGTCTGGGGGAAGAAGGTAATGAGGTGAGAAACCAAGTGTCCTGCAAAAGCAGTAAGAAGGGATTCAAGGAAAGAGATGAATGCTAACTGACCTCAACCTTCTTATTGGGACTGAGACCTCAACCCCTTAGGACTATGTCCCCTTGTCCCCAGATGATGAATTGATAGGCCGTGGGTCCACAGACCTTCAAGGGCTGTACCAGATAAACTGGTGTCACCCTAACCTTCAGATTGGCCCCTGCACATTTTAGACGCAGAGGGTACTCATGCTCTTTTTGAAAAAGGTTCCAGAAAAATGGACGCTTCTTCTACTGTGAAGTCTAATACCACCATCCCCCTAGCTGCACGTTTAAGCCTCTTCCCATGTATCTTTTTCAAAGGCAACAGTACTGTAAAGCAGCTGTGGGGTAATACACACAGAGTTTCCTACATAGTAGACCCTCATGATGCATATTGATGAGCTTTCATGAATCTAAATGATCCAGAGTTTATTCTCAGACTATACTCAGTAAACAGCCCCCTTAGCTGGAAGGCCCCACTGCTCTCTCAGACCACTTCCCTACCCCAACCCCCCCTCCGTACACACACGCCCCTCCCAGGGAGGGCATCCATGACTTGATTCAGCTGTACTTTTTTTTTTTTTTTTTTGGCCGTGTTGGGTCTTTGTTTCTGTGCGAGGGCTTTCTCTAGTTGCAGCAAATGGGGGCCACTCTTCATCGCGGTGCGCGGGCCTCTCACTATTGCGGCCTCTCTTGTTGCAGACCACAGGCTCCAGACGCGCAGGCTCAGTAGTTGTGGCTCACGGGCCTAGTTGCTCCGCAGCATGTGGGATCTTCCCAGACCAGGGCTCGAACCCGCGTCCCCTGCATTGGCAGGCAGATTCTCAACCACTGCGCCACCAGGGAAGCCCTCAGCTGTACTTTTTGCTTGAATGTCGTTTTTTTCCTACCAGCACATCCACCCATTCTTTTCTCCCACGTCCACCTGGGGAGATGACTCACCCGCTGTTAACTACGCTGAGCCCCTCCAGCCTCCTCACACCCCCAAAGGCTGACTGGGCTTGAGTGAGGAGCAGCGGGGAAGCTTACTGGGGGGACAAACTCCCTAAGGACGATGGAGCCCACAGCCAAACCCTCAGTGAAGAGAGGGATAGCCCAACGCAGGCTGAGTGCCTGGGGCGAGTCTGGGAGAGGAGAGGAAGGGCCACAAGGGGGAGAGTTTGAGAAGAGCCAAATGAGTTGGGGGGGCAGCAGCCTGACTCACCCCTGAGTCCATGAGATGGGGTGAGTGTCCCTCAGTGCCCGCCGGGCGCCTTCACCACACCCAGGACATCCCAGCAGGCTCTGTCCCATGATGCATGGTGTGCATTCCCACGGTGGGTGGCGTTGAGAACATCTGGAACAAAGGGAGAACCTTCTAACGCAGCCCTGTAGGCTGACTCAGCTGCAGGAAGTTCCAGGAAGGTGACATAGGAGTCACAGTCACATGAGAGATGTAAAGGCCGTCAGAGCTCTGGTGTGACCGGCCCAGGAGTAAATGCTCACCCCGGGCCCAGGATAGCGGAGGAATCCCGCAGCTCACCTGGGTGGGATTGCTCGGCCTCTTCAGGAAGCAGAGCCCTCGCTTTGCCATGGAGAGACCGGAGATCAGTTCAGAATGCCCAATAAGGCAGCACCTTCGAGCACTTAGGACACACGAGGCACAGAGCTGGAAGGAAACTTGGAGACCACGTCCTCTACACCAACTAGTGGTGCCCAAGCCACAAGCCCAGTTCCCATTTCCTGGATCTTTTCACCATCCACTCACTCCCACCTTCTCCCAGCAAATTATTTTATAATAAATGAGACATGCTTTCCCAGGAAACCTCAAGATTGAGAGCAGGAGAGAGAAGATGTCCAGCCGTTGAGGTGTGACTCCCAGGGCCATGCCTGTGGGGAGAAGCCAGGTGTCCCTAGACCCGACAACCCTTTCCATTCTCATTAAACCCAGGCAGGCCCCTTTCCCCGGTTTCACCGCAAGACCGTCTCCTGCCCCAATTCACTGGTATCCCTAGAATCAGGGATTCCGCCTACTTGTCCCTTAAAGGTCAACAACCACAGAGACATGCCAGAAGGAAATGTGGTTTCCATTTCCCTCTCATTGCTCTTTCCTTGTATCAGCCTCACTTCCCCATTCCTCACTGCTTCCCCCCAGTAAGAGGAACTCTGATCTGGTGCCATGAGCATGTAGCGAGTGAACGCTGAGCGTCAGATGGACGTTGTTTGCATCTGACATCCATCCTCACCAGCTGTACAGTCATGAGCAAGTTCTTTAATCTCTCCATCTGTGTCTTTATTTACAAATTGAAATTGAAAATATCCTGCTTTCAGAAGTTTTGTGAGAGCCCTAGCGCACAAACGTGACATACAGATGGAACTCGATACTATACTAATATCCTTTATTAGATTATTTATTCCAATCTATGCTAGCTTGGTGGTGGTGGTGGTGTTGTAGACCACAGAGCCAGAGCTGGGCCAAGGAGGAAGAAGGTGGGTGATGAGAAGGAGGGGCCCAACCGCTGTGCCCTTCCCAGTTCTCCCTCCTGGTCTCGCTCCCCACCCCACCACCAGCCCGGTTTCCTCTTCACCTCAGTACCAGCATGCCCCCATGTGACCCCACCTGTGAACTGGCCCAGTCACAAAGGCCCAAGAGACTCACGGCTTCTGGATTTCCCTCTAAAGTGGCAACACTCTGACTAGGGTCTTCTGTGACTCCCGTAAGTCACCATTGTCATCTCTGGGCTCCTTTACTTACAAGGCCTAATCAGGAAAGAGATGGGGGGCCCTGAGGAGGAAGTGCCTTTGCCTGAATCCTGTTCCCATGTCTGCCAGCAGCGACATTAAAATGGTACAGATGAACCGGTTTGCAGGGCAGAAATAGAGACCCAGATGTAGAGAACAAACATATGGACACCAAGGGGGGAAAGTGGCGAGGGAGGGGTGGTGGCGTGATGAGTTGGGAGATTGGGATTGACATGTATACACTAATATGTATAAAATGGATAACTAATAAGAACCTGCTGTATAAAAAAATAAATAAAATTCTAAAATTCAAAAAAAAAGAAAGAAGAGCCAGAAGGGCTCTGAGCTCACCTGGGGACCAAAGGGGTGGAAGTCTGTTCCCCTGAGAATGTGGTATTTGTGTTTTTCAGAGATGACTTTGATGGTTAATATTATGCATCAACTTGACTGGGCCTTGGGGTGCTCAGATATTTGGTCCAACGTTTTTCTGGGTGTGTCTGTGAGGGTTTCTGGATGAGGTTAACAGTTGAATCGGTAGACTGAGTAAAGCAGATTGTCCTCCCCAGTGTGGGTGGGCCTCACCCAATCCATTGAAGGCCTGAATAGAACCAACAAGCTGACGAAAAAGAACTTTTCTTGCCTGCCTGCTGAGCTGGAACAACGGTCTTTCCTGCCCACAGACTGGAACTTACACCACTGGCTCCCCAGGGAGCTGACTGCAGATCCTGGGATGTCTCAGCTTCCAGAACTGCATGTGCCAATTCCTTATAATCAATCAATCCATCTCCAATTGGTTCTGTTTCTCTGGAGAACCCTCATACACGCCTGCAGCAATAGCTGCCATCCCACCATTCTCCTTACTAGGAACGTTGACACTCCCCCATTGAGAGGTCGGGTCTATACCCCTTCCCTTTGAACCTGGGTAGGCTTGCGACAGAAATGAAAATGACACTATGCAACTGCCAAGACCAGGTCATAAGAGGTGATACAGCTTCTGCTTTGTTCTCTTCCTATTGTCACCTTGGCTGATATAACACAGAGAAGTTCAGAGTCCACAGAAGCAAGAAAGCTAGAGGCAGGGCAGGGACCAGGACCGGTGCCCACCTCTCAGCCTGAGCTGTGCCCCCCTCAGTGGAGTCCCACTTCCCACAGCCTGGCCCCTACTTTCCTGGCAGTTTGATCAATCTCCAGGCTCCCTGACCCGACTCCCTTGGGGGCACAATGCTGAACAGATGTCCAGCACCCAGGAAAAGGAACAGCTTTCTAGGACAACAGCTCGGTGACAACCCCCTGCTCGGTGACAGTTTCCTGAGGGGCCCAGGGTATGGTCCTGAGGCGTGTCCTCCCAGTTTCACTTTTAAGACTCCTGCTCGCCTCAGACTCCTCCCCTTCCTCTGACCCTGGAATCTTCCAGAGTATACTTTCCACCAAGGAAAGGGGAGAGAGAAAGATATTTTGCTCCCCGTTGTAGGCCAGCTTTTATGTCTCAGTCAGAACAGCGTGGCCTTCCAATCCAGGGAGACAGAGATGGAGACAAGAGGAGACAGACAGACAGCGGGAAGCAGAGAGAGCTGGGAGTCTGAGAGGCCCAGGAGATGAACTCGGCTCAGCCAGTGTTGATGTGGAGCCTACCCTTTGCCAGCTCTGCTCTGCACTGAGGGGAAAGAGGTAAATGAGCCCCAGCCTTGCCCTTGGGGCCCTTGGAATCTAGGGGATTTGGACACACACGTAAATAAAGTCAAACAAAGACACGTGCTAAGTAAGCCCAGGATGGTCACGAAGGCAGCACTACGGGACTGGGACCACCTGGCTCAGGGCCCCAGAGCAGGCTGCAAAGAGGGTGACACTGAGCTGAGTTCTGAAGCTCTGTCAAATGCCTTTTCTCGCCCTGTCCTTTGTAGTTTTAATACAACGAATGTATTCTTGAGCCCTGGCTGTCAGTCAGGCACCGTTCTGTACTCTTTACTTATTTAACTTCATTTAATCAGCAACAAGCCTACATGATTGATATTCTTATCATGCCCATTCTACAGATGAGGAAACTGAGGCATAAGGAGGCATGACTGGCCAAGGACACACTGCTGGTAAATCACAGAGCCAGGGTTTGAACTCAGGCATTCAGGCTTCTGGGCTCTTTCTGTAGCCCTTGCCCTACTGCCCTTCTGGACGTCACAGGAGAGTGAGGCTGAGAGGGTCTTGAGAAATCACCTACGTCTGTTTCCCACACTCCCTGTTTCTCACACCCCCGATCCCTTTGACCACAGCAACACTTAGCAGGAACAGAGATGCCCACATCCCTTTGTGGAGAGTCGGATTCAGGTGGTCTGTCATGAGGCCCAGAGAGCTGGGTTTTCTACAATTAGCCTGGATGACTTTTCTACCATTGGCCTGGATAATTTTTCTGGTCAGACACTGATCTAATTTGACCTGATTTACCACTAACTTTTACAGGTGAGCAAAGCAACTCAGAGGAGTTCAGAGGAGGCCCAGGATCACATGACCAGTTGGCGGCTGAGCCAGCCCCAGAAGCGGCGACCCTGGCTCTCTCAGCCTCCCCCGACCCATTGTCCTGCAGGCTCTTTGAGGGAAGCCTTCTTTAGAAGAAACTCAAGGAAACATTTCTTTTCCTGGCTCTGACTTCTTAGGTGAAGCTGAAAAACCTCTGCAGATCTAAACAAATGAATTCACTTCCTATGTTGGTCCTGAGTCTGTTGAGTTCACCAGTGCAGCCAGCAGTCACATGTGTCCTGTGGTTTGAGGGCCTCTAAGGGACACTCCCTCACTGCTCAGCCCACCATGGCTCTGCAATTCCCGCCAGTAGATCCAAGAAGGCTCTGAAATGCAAATGGATTACCTAGGAACGCAGGATGCCCATGGCCACTAGGATCTTTGTTCATCAACAGATCCAGACTTTAAAGGGTTGAGACAAAGGACAGCTATGCTCTGATAGAGAAGAATGACAAGAAGAAAAAGAAGACAAAAGTTTGAAATCTGAATATCTGAGTGCTGCCACAGAGGCGGAGCCAGATGGAAACTAAGTTTCAGGGATTGCGGGGAAGCCACCAAAGATCAGCCACCACAAAGCATCAGAGCATAGCTTGGGACCTTATTAGCAGCAGAGTGTTATTAACTGGAGTGTTTTCCAGTACTCCAGAAATAAATTCCCTTGGGTGGAGACAGTATTGATCTATCTAATATATAATTCTCTTTTGGAGTAGCTAACTCTAGAGATTTCCTTGAAACACACACAGCCTCTGGGAAAGACCGACGTCAGGTTGTATATTTTTCCAGCCGAGAACTTGAGGACAATTCCAAATAACACATGCCTCACACGTGGGTAATAGCGACCCAACAATGTAGCGTCCCTGCCGCAGGCCTGTGTTTATTCCTTCTGTTCTGCAAGGAAGGCCCTTCTCACCCACAGTCACCCAACGCTAATTTTCCAGAGTCATGCCTTCCTACCCTCTGGAAGGGATGGCTGGAACCCAGCCAGGAGACAATCTCTCTCATGTCTTCGTGAGATAAATCACTGAGTTCCCAGTTCTGGAAAGTCATCATGCTGTACTTTAGGAAGATATTTCCTTCCATAGTAAATCAACCAAGCTATTCAAAGGGTGATAGATTGCATCACCTCCAAATACTCTCTAAAAAAGTTGGGTTATCAACGCGCCACCCCCCATCCCCTTGCTAGAATGCTAGTGTGTCAAAGATGGGGAAGACTTGAGAGAGCGTGTGACCAAGAGGACACAAGCTCAAATGCTCACAGGAGGCAGACAGGTAAAGTCATGAGCAATGCAAGCCAGGTAGGGGCCATCGTGACTCCGAGAGTTCATTTCTCAGACAAGTAAATAAAATGCAAAAAAAATTTAAGACACATGTCCTTCTGACTCCAAATCTTTTTCCTTAGGCCAGGTGTATTCATTTCCTGGAACTGCCATAGCAAATTTCCACAAACTACATAGCTTACAACTACAGAAATTTATTATCTCACAGTTCCAGAGACCAGAAGTCCGAGATTAAGGTGTTGGCCGGGCCATGCTCCCTTTGAAGGCTCTAGCGGGAATGCTTCTTTGCCTCTTCCAGCTTCTGGTGGCTCCAGGCATTCCTTGGTCTATGGCTGTATAACTCCAGTCTCTGCCTCCACCTTCTCATCTCCTTCTCTGTGTGTCTGTCTCCTCTTCTGTGCCTTATGAAAAGAGTTTCTTGGATTCAGGGCTCACCTACATAATCCAGGATGGTCTTATCTTGAGATCCTTAATTTGATTACATCTACAAAGACTCTTTTTCCAAATAAGGTCACATTCACAGGTTCTGGAGGCTAGGACATGGACATAGTTTTTGAGGGCCACCATTCATCCCGTACCAGACCAGAGGAGAGAGAGAAGAGAATAAATGAGCCCCTCTGGGATCTGCAGGTGAATCTCAGCCATGTAATTCCCTTTTTCTAATTTCAAAGGGTAATTTGCATCCATGTTTGTTCTTTTACCTTTGTTGGCTGTGTCTCTCCTTAAAACTTCTGCATGACATCAGTGGCCAGCATACGCTAACTAAGGATCCAGGCTACCTTGAGCGGCTACAGTCTTGACTCACATTCTTTTATGATCCCAGCAGCCCTCATCACTTTTCCTTTGTACAGAGCAGAACTTCTTTCTACTTTTGAGTCCATTCTCTACTCCTTCCTCTGCCCCATCTCTCCCCTAACCCAGTGCTACCAAGACTGTCTCTTCCTCATTCCAGAAGGGCTCCTAACACATTTTAGCCTGCATCAGAATCACCAGAAGGACTTGCTCAAGTACAGATGGCTGGCCTCCACCCCCAAAGTTCATGATTCAGTAGGTCTGGGGTGCGGCTAAGAATTGGCGTTTTTATCCCAGGTGACGTCGACGCTCCTGGTCCAGGCGCCACCGTGACAAGCACGGCTCTAGCTCAGCACCATTCTCCTCACTCCTCTGGAGGTGTTCACTTATTACCATCACCCCAGTACCAAATCCGCCTTCCTCTGCGCCCTATGGTCACTTACTCAACCCCATCTGCTGGAGTTACCTCCAAACAACTGGAGCCACAGTTGATTCGGCTTCCATCCTACACACATCGACTCCTACCTAACCATTTCATACCTTTGATGTTGATCAAAAACCTTTCCGCTATTCCTCCACTCTCTTACTTCTCCAAGTCAAAGCTGAGGAAACCCAAGTACGTAACTTGGACTTATAATCAGAAAGCAGGAAAATCTGGTCCTGAACGGGGAAGGTGGCAGCCTTGGTGACAAGCCTGACTTTAGATACTCTCAAAGGACTAAGAAAGTGGGCAGTCTGGAGTTGGCTCCAACCCAGTCTGGGACAATTACAGAGAAAACATCCAACCCCACTTCCACCCCCTCCTCCACCCATGCTCCTTCTGTCCTCACCAGACCCACGTGCCCCAGAGCACTGCAACCCTTCTCCAGGGGGAGCGGCCAGATGCCAACAGACTATCTTCCCAGGATGTTGAGCAACACATGGCGAAGTATTTCCAGCATTCATGCGCTCCCCCAACGACCTGCAAGACATTTTCTCTAAGGAATTTCAACACACATAACTACTGCTTTGTTCCGATGTGAATGAGGGTTTGTCTGGGTGCCAGCGTTTCACCATGTAGGAGATTAGCAAACATGAGAGAAGCCTCCTAGCAGCCACATTACAGGCTGAACGATCTTTCTTCATATTATGTACAAATGTCAAACAGTCTAGAAAGAAAAGGGGGGGAGGGTGTCAGTCCTGTTTGGAGAGCTAATTAATCTAGACAATCTGCTGTTATAAACCTTTTTAATGTCAAGTCCCCACCAACAGTTTTGCTAAACATGGTTTGAGCTAAGCATGGACCGGGTACTTTAGCCAGGATCCTGTTAGCAGTGTGTTGATATTCAAAAGCTCATCACACTTTCCCCTTCTGGCCGCATAAGTGCAATTTTTAAAAAATAAGAAGTCAATTCAAAAAGATACATGTGCCACAATGTTGATAGCAGCACTATTTACAATAGCCAGGACATGGAAGCAACCTAAATGTCCATTGACAGATGAATGGATAAAGAAGATGTGGCATATATATATATATAATGGAATATTACTCAGCCATAAAAAGGAATGAAATTGAGTTATTTGTAATGAGGTGGATGGACCTAGAGTCTGTCATACAGAGTGAAGTAAGTCAGAAAGAGTAAAACAAATACCATATGTTAACACATATATACGGAATCTAAGAAAATGGCACTGATGAACCTAGTGGCAGGGCAGGAATAAAGACGCAGATGTAGAGAACGGACTTGAGGACACAGTGGGGGAAGGGTAAGATGGGATGAAGTGAGAGAGTAGCACTGACATATATACACTACCAAATGTAAAATAGATAGCTAGTGGGAAGCAGCTGCGTAGCACAGGGAGATCAGCTGATGCTTTGTGACCACCTAGAGGGGTGGGATAGGGAGGGTGGGAGGGAGGCTCAAGAGGGAGGGGATATGGGGATATGTGTATGCATACAGCTGATTCACTTTGTTATACAGAAGAAAGTAACACAACATTGTAAAGCAATTATACTCCAATAAAGATACAAAAAAATAAAAAAGAATAAGTCAAGCGCTAGTGGTTCTGGTTTACATATAGCTCTGATGTGCCAAGTGGCCAGTTGACTTCTCAGTGGATGGAGACCCAGGTGGAAGGGAAGCTCCAACTTGGTACTGGGTTGATGGGATACAGGGACCAGGTGAGGATGCACTGGAGGTCTTCTGCTAAGACAGGGCTGTCCCATAACTCGGTTCCCTGTCCTGTGGTCTTAGAAAGATTTATTGGGGGATCTATAGTTGCTTGGTAGGGCTGCCATACAAAGTACCACAGACTAGGTGGCTTAAACAACAGAAATTCATTTTCTCACGGTTCTGGAGGCTCAAAGGTCAAGATCAAGTTGTCGGCAGGGTTATTTCTTCAGAAAGTTCCTCCCAGGCTTGCAGGTGGCCGTTGCCTCCCTGTGTGTCGCACGGTCTTCCCTCAGTGTGCACGCCTGTATCCTAATCTCCTCTTCGTATAAAGATCCCATTCATATTGCATTAGGGTCCACTCATATGACCTAATTTCACTTCATTTACCTCTTTAAAGACTTTATCTCCAAATACAGTCACATTCTGAGGTACTGGCAGTTAAAATTTCAACATGTAAGTTGTGAGAGGACACAGTTCACCCCAGAGCAGTATCATCGTTCATTTAAATCAGATACCACACTTCACTGGTGCTAAGATGCAGATTTTTCCACATTGTAACACCTGTGAGATCATGCCACGTCTAACAATCTCTGGTGCTCAGATGTTGATGGAAATAGTTTTCTCTGTTAGTGGTGCACAAAGTAATGATGCAGCTTACGATAGATGACATCTTGGATTCAATGAATTTAGTCCTCACAATACGCCACTGAATTAGCTACTATTTTTATCCTCATTTTACAAACGAAGAGATTGAAGTGTACAGGTTAAGCAACCTGCCCAAGGACACCAGCTAGAAAGGGGTGGAACCAGGTTTCAAACCCAGTCAGTCTGACTCCCAGGCCCACTCTCTTAACCACGGCACAGGACTGTCTCATGGGCGTGCTGTGAAGCGCAATGAGTTAGTGCTTATGAGGCACTTAGATCGGTGCCTAGAACAGAGTACCTGATGATATATGCTAGCAACTCTTATTCCTTACTTGAGGGCATCGTAAATGGCATGGGTGTACCTCACAAGTCACAGTGTGTTCCTGATAACGGGTCATCCCCATGGTGATGTGTGACCCTGGTGCCCTCCCCCTTCATGAGCGAACACTTTCGGTCTAATAAAATGTAATAAAAGTGTACCTGTTTGTTCCTTCAACCTCAATGTATGCTTTCTAATCATCTACCATATACAAGGTTTGATGAGCTTTGAAGGATAAAAAAATAAATAAGGAAGATCACGGTTTTTGAGGGACTTAGTGTCAAGCAGGGGAAAAGGTAACAGGTAAGTACATATGAAGGGCTGCGTGACAAACGTCACTGGGGTGGCATGAAGGAGTCACAATAAGAGCTGAGCGGATGGGCATTGCACGTGGCCCGTCAGAAAGATGGAGTCAGGGGTGGAAGCATTCGTTGCTGGGACTTAAACGATGGGTGTGATTTCAAAATGGGCCAACAAGGTGATTGCAGCCAAAACACAGCACAGGCAAAGACCCAGAAGTGAGGATATCCTATGCGAAGTGCAGCTCAGTTGAACAAACTCTACATGTAGGGAGTAATGGAAGATGAAACCAGAAAGGCAGCTTAGGCCAGACTGCTGGCAGCCTTGAATGTTACCGTAATTAATTTAAACTAATTAGAGAGCAAATTAAAAGTCCTTCAAGGTTGAAGATTTGGAGGTCAGGAGCAATTCTGCCTGGGGAAATTCAACTGGGGAGAGTGATGTATGAGTGGAGACAATGTGGGCTCAGAAGCCAGGAAGGAGCTTGCTGCAGTGGTCCAGGCGTACAGGGACCGACTCGTCCTCATTTCTTGGGACCTTCCCAGCTTTAGCATGGACAGTCCCGCGTCCCTCAGTCCCAGGCAGGCCAGGAGGGTTGGTTGCCGGGTCCGCATGAGAGAAGGAGGCCCTAAACTCAACTGCAGGAGATGGAGGGGGAGGAACGCCATAAAGGTGGGAGACACAGTGAAGGGATGATCTGTCCCCCGTGGGAACTGGTCAGGTGGGGAGTGGGTTGAGGGCAAGAAGGATTTAAGAATATTTTAGTCTGTGAGCCTGGCTGTTGAGGAAAAGGAATCAGCAGGTCAGGGAGCAAAGCTGAGTTTGGAGGAATAGACAAGGAATCTCATTTCAGATGCCCTGAGTTAAGGTGGTTTGGGGCCAGCCAGAGGGGCTTGTGAGTGTGTGGACCCGGGGACGGTCAGAGCTGCCAGGACAGACTCTGGAACCATCGCCTGGAATGTGGCCACTGCCCAAGGTTGTGGTGAACCGCCAAGGGCAGCCTGCAGGGGAGAGTCAGCTCCTGGGGTCAGAGAGCAGGCAGTGCGGTGGCGCTAAGTCTCCTGTCCTTCTCTGCCCTCTCGCACTTCCCTGCTCTCTTTGCTGGTCCTATCGTGTGTGTGCCTCCCCTAGGTGTTGACTGTAGGCTCCGACTGGCAATGCCACTCCCTCTCCGCTTGGCTGCCCTATCCCCGTGGTCCCGGCTGTCTGGATCATAAGCAAATCAGGGCCCCTACGTCTGGGTGTGCCCAACACCTGACTTCCTACCCACAGTGGGTAGTGCCAGGGATATCGGTTGATTCCCTCAGAAGACTGACCTTGTACGTTCTAGATTTTATCAAAAGCATAATTGTAACCTAAGCTAAAGAATTCTGTGGGTTTGTCTAGCTGGCTCACCTGTTGGAGCCCAACACTTTCAACCGTGACCCCATCCAACTCAGTTTCTCTAGTAACCTGACTCCAAGAGTTCACAGCCCCCCGGGACCCCTCATCACCTTATCTTACCATCTGCTCATGGCTCTGCACTCCCTCCGTGTCCTCTTTTTCCTTCTTATCCACTTACATCCCAAGGTTAATCGTTACTAATCACTCCCTGCCAAGCCCTCAGCTCCCTTGGCCTCTCTTTTACAAAGTGTGGTTTTGACAAAACCACAGCCCTGATCATTCCTGCTCTCCCCCCACCCCACATCTGCACCTCCGCAACCAAGCGTGGCTGGAGCAAACATTCACTCACTGGTCACATGTTAAAGTCATGACCACCCAAAAGCCGCAGTCAGGCCTGCGTGCTGTCAGAGAAATAGAGTATAGCACTGTCCCATTCACGCTCCCAAATCTTCAACAATTTGTTTGTGATTTCTCTTCCCTCCTCCACCCTCCCGACCTTTCTTCTTATTTCCTGAGAAGACTTACGCGTCTGCCATGGATGGAGTGTGACCCAGCAACAGGTGGCTGAGGTAGAGGAGAGGACAACAGCATTGGAGGAGAGGAGGTCAAAGCACTGAGAGGCCAGGGTGTGGGAAAGACCGTGTGTGTATCAGAGCCCTGATATCACCAAACATTCAGACCAGAGAAAAGCGGAGAGTGACAGCAAACCAGGAGCTAAAATCCCCAAGGAATAAGGGTGAAGTGACCCCCTTCATACAAGGCAGCAACAGTGAAGGGTACTGAGGCACACAGTCTGATGTGAGATTCACAGCTGGTGATGTTTGGGGAGGAGAGTGAGGAAGGGGCTTTAAGAGTCCATGGGAATCACAGAGAACACCTAGCTCTCCTCCAGGCCCAGTGCTACAAAGACTACAGGAGAAAAACAGTCATCCTTTGAGGAGCTGCAGGGGAATGTCCTGCAGGGGAGCCCTCAGGAATGTCCTCAGGGGAGATTCAGGCAAAGAGAAGAGATTAGGATGTATGGGATTTTGCTGAGGATGGACCAGGAATTGCAGAGACATGGTGGAAACGGTTCAGGAGTTAGGAAGGGGAGAGAGATGGAGATAGAATAGTGGGTATGCAGAACCTGCAGGGATTAGAGGGTGGGGACGGGAGGTGACCTGAGGGGCTAAGGCTTCTTGGGATAACTGAGGACACAGGGCATACTGAGATTAGTCCTACTGGTCTCAAGAAAAATGTTGGTGGCGAAGCTGTAAGTATTGAAAGGTTGGGTGGGCTCGGTACCTCAGGCTCCTTCTGGAGCCCCAGGATGGTGGGATAGAAGGCTTAGGGAAGCAAGGTCTTAATTCCTGAGCTCAGGGACCATTCTTAATACCTGTAAGTGACTCTGAGTGCTGGGTCTGCCTGTCTCCCCTTTGAGCCTTGTATGTGAAGTTGCAGACATGTGGAGGAGCCAAGTGTTAATCCAAGACCAAGTCTGCTCTTGACCCCTGTCAGTGAAGAGTGGAAGGCTAATTGTTTTTCATGAGTTTTGAGAATAGTATTAACCCCGTTATATCTGATGTAATCAAAATATTAAGCATGTTGAAGGTCCTAGTAAGAAGAGGCAGAATTTCCAATGAAACAAATATAGAAATAAGAATATTGACAGTGGTGAGAAAAACGTCAAATGTTGCTGGTTTGGAGACACTTTGAACTTGCAAATAACTAGATCTAAGAAGGACCTGAAAATCAAAGTGGAATGGTGGTTTTCGGAGGCTGCGGGGGGAGGGGGAAATGGGGAGTTGTTCATCAACTGGCATAAAGTTTCAGTTAAACAAGATGAATGAGTTCTAGAGATCTGCCGTGCAACATTTACTTACAGTCAGCAATACTGTATTATACACTTAAAATCTTGTGTTCTTACTGTAATAAAATAAAATTCTAATAAAAGAATGATGTTATAAACCTAACCTGTTTGTAGGAAAGAAACCTCAGTGTACTCTGTACGTTCACTGGTCAATATTTTGACATAATGTGTCTTGCATATTAGGTGCAGGTAATAGAACATGGCTATTAGTGCAGGCAAGCAATCTTTAATTCCACACAACTTGCTCTTCTGAATTATTTTCTGATGTAAATACAATCCGAGGAAGAGAAGAAAACCTGTTTGGATGATAAAACTCTGACCTCAAAGCACTTATTGTCAGATTCATACAATGATGGATCTAAAATCAGGGTCCAAGGAAATCATCTAATCCAACTGCCTCGTTCTTCCATTTCAGTGGAGAGTCTATGCTCACACGATACTTATATATCATCTTGTGAGATCTCAGTTGTCTTCGTATGTTTGGGCTGTTATGACAAAATATCATAGGCTTGGTGGCTTAGAAACAACAGAAGTTTATTTCTCACAGTTCTGGTGGCTGTGAAGTCCAAGATTAAGGCGCCAGCAGATTCCATGGCTGGTGAAGGCCTGGTTCCTAGTTCTCAGACAGCGGTCTTCTCGTTGTGCGCTCACAGGGCAGAAGGGACAAGGGAGCTCTTGGAGGTCTCCTTTATAAGGGCACGAATCCCATTCCTTAGCGCTCCACCCTCATGACCTAATCACCCCCAAAGGCCCCACCTCTTAATACCATCACATTGGGGGAATAGGTTTCAACATATGAATTTGTGAGGGATATAAACGTTCAGTCTATAGCATCAGTTTATACTCGTATTGTTATTTACTTATTCGTGTATTTACATCTTCACCTTTGAATCTACTCATAAGCTCCTGGAGAGAAGGTTGTTCTTTGAATATTCATCATGCACAATACACATTTGATGGTGAATAATTCAGGTCCGATCCCAATCCACAGACTCCAAGGGACTGCCTGAGTTTTCTTATACTGTTACTTTATGCTTCCATTAAGAGTGCTTTTCTTGAGAATCTGCGTTGGTATGAGTGCAAATAGCATAGTTCATCAGTTTTACTCCAGAGTCCCTGCTTATTGTTTGGAGTTTTGTGTCTTCTGGCCATTTCAGAGGAGATTCTTAATGAGTGGGACCAACGCCAGCCAGCAGGAGCCAAGGTGGGTACGAGGGAAGGGGAGGTCTCAAAGTTAGGAGGAGGGAGCCGGGGGTACACTCCCTGGTGTGGCTCTCCTTTGCCTTTGCCACGGTCCCTCTTATTTATGGTGAGGAGATGCACAGGTCTGTGTCACCTTGAGTAGAAGGGACAGGCTCCAAGATGATGAAGAATCGCTGGCAAGCATGAGAGGAAGAGTGGGTGTCCTTCCCCCTCCTCTGATGTTTGAAGTGTTACTCATCCTTTAACGTCCTGCCCAAAGAGAGCTCCTTCTCTAAATGAAGCCATGACCCACCACCCCTCCCCCACCCCTCCCCTGTGCTCTCATAGTCTCTCGGTCACTCCTTTGGTGGACAGATCATTTCTGCCTCCACTGTAATACCGCATCATTGGGACTGTCCTCCTCCCACTTTGGATGACACGCCAGGGTCTAATGTGCAGCCTTCTGTAAACGTTTATCCCTAGCCGAGGGCCATTTTCTGCTTTTGAGAGGAATAAGTGTGTGTGTGTGCACACGTGTGCACGCACACGAGCGTGTGTATGTCCTACTATAGACTGCAAACTCCTTGAGCATAGGTACTTTTTTTTTTTTGATTTTTTCCAGCTTTATTGAGGTATGATTGACAAAACTTGTGCATATTTAGGTTGTGCAATGTGATTTTTTAAGGTGTACAACATGATGACTTAATATACATTTTTTAAAACATCTTTATTGAAGTATAATTGCTTTACAATGGTGTGTTAGTTTCTGCTTTAAAACAAAGTGAATCAGTTATACATATACATATGTTCCCATATCTCTTCCCTCTTGCATCTCCCTCCCTCCCACCCTCCCTATCCCACCCCTCTAGGTGGTCACAAAGCACCGAGCTGATCTCCCTGTGCTATGCGGTTGCTTCCCACTAGCTATCTATTTTACATTTGGTAGTGTATATATGTCCATGACACTCTCTCACCCTGTCACATCTCACCCCTCCCCCTCCCCATATCCTCAAGTCCATTCTTTAGTAGGTCTGTGTCTTTATTCCCGTCTTGCCACTAGGTTCTTCATGACCTTTTTTTTTTTTTTTTCCTTAGATTCCATATATATGTGTTAGCATACTGTATTTGTTTTTCTTTCTGACTTTCTTCACTCTGTATGACGGACTCTAACTCCATCCACCTCATTACAAATACCTCCATTTCATTTCTTTTTATGGCTGAGTAATATTCCATTGTATATATGTGCCACATCTTCTTTATCCACTCATCCGATGATGGACACTTTGGTTGCTTCCATGTCCTGGCTATTGTAAATAGAGCTGCAATGAACATTTTGGTACATGACTCTTTTTGAATTATGGTTTTCTCAGGGTATATGCCCAGTAGTGGGATTGCTGGGTCGTATGGTAGTTCTATTTTTAGTTTTTTAGGGAACCTCCATACTGTTCTCCATAGTGGCTGTAACAATTTACATTCCCACCAACAGTGCAAGAGTGTTCCCTTTTCTCCACACCCTCTCCAGCATTTATTGTTTCTAGGTTTTTTGATGATGGCCATTCTGACCGGTGTGAGATGATACCTCATTGTAGTTTTGATTTGCATTTCTCTAATGATTAAGGATGTTGAGCATTCTTTCATGTGTCTGTTGGCCATCTGTATATCTTCTTTGGAGAAATGTCTATTTAGGTCTTCTGCCCATTTTTGGATTGGGTTGTTTGTTTTTTTGTTATTGAGCTGCATGAGCTGCTTGTAAATCTTGGAGATTAATCCTTTGTCTGTTGCTTCATTTGCAAATATTTTCTCCCATTCTGAGGGTTGTCTTTTGGTCTTGTTTATGGTTTCCTTTGCTGTGCAAAAGCTTTTAAGTTTCATTAGGTCCCATTTGTTTATTTGTGTTTTTATTTCCATTTCTCTAGGAGGTGGGTCAAAAAGGATCTTGCTGCGGTTTATGTCACAGAGTGTTCTGCCTATGTTTTCCTCTAAGAGTTTGATAGTGTCTGGCTTTACACTTAGGTCTTTAATCCATTTTGAGCTTATTTTTGTGTATGGTGTCAGGGAGTGTTCTAATTTCATACTTTTACATGTAGCTGTCCAGTTTTCCCAGCACCACTTACTGAAGAGGCTGTCTTTTCTCCACTGTATGAGCATAGGTACTTTATGTTTTGTTATTGCCTTTGTTTAAATTACAAGTGTCCCCCGCTTCCCATTGTTTGCTTAAGAATATCCTATTTATCTCTTAAGTTCCACTGACTCTGTGAAACATGCTTAGACACCTCAGGACAAAATAGCTCTCTGGTTTACATATCTCATAATGACAGTGACTAAACATTAATTGTGTCATGGTTTCTTTAGTTTTAAATCTGTTATCTTTCCATGAAAAGCTGAGACATGGGTATTATTCATGTTTATATCCCTAGCTCTTTGCCTAGTGTCCAACACATATTAGGGTTAAAAATATGTTGTTGACCCGAACTCAAGAGATTTCACAAGTAGAAGCCCAAATAAATAAGGTCAGAATTACACAGCGTGACTTTAAGGGCTGGAAGTTTTCTCCCAAATTTTTCTAACGTCCGACTAGGGCAGGAAATTGCACCAGAAGGGTCCAATCTTTTTAGGTTTAAGGCTTAGACGGTGTCACAGTGAGACTTTCTCAAGATGGCCCTCCATTTGGGTTCTGTTTCAAGCTGTCCCATCCCAGGAGACCTGGAGGGTCACGAGGACACCAAGCATTCAAGGGTCCTGGGGCAAAGCCTCGCATACCCGCTATGCGATTTATTCAGGGTATCAGCGCCGATACCGCAGTTCCCCAGAAACTGCCCAGTCCACGGCCAGGAAGGGGGACAGAAGCAAAGACTGCTCAACCAGAGGGAAACTTTGGAGGAAGGAAATGGGCTACAGAGAAAATAAGAAAGCAGACTCTTAAGTGTACAATTAATTTGCAACTCATCTTACACCATCCTACCCCCCAGTTCTGTTGTTTGTCTGTTTCCCCATAATTTAGAAACTGCAATCACTTCATACCCTGCAGTGCATTTAACACACATTTAGAGGAGGGACATCAGGCTCCTTAAGGCCACCTCTCCTTTCACAACCTAGAGATAAAGATCAGAAACCCATCTCACCTTTGACAGAGTTACGCCAGTCGCTTTGGGCAGGATCAGAAGAGGCTGCCACCCCAGCGACAAAGTGAAACCAACCTCAGAACAGGGAATGAGCAAAATGAAATTCTCTGCTGTTCACATCAAGGCCGACGCCGTTAGTGCTGCATGCAGGTGATGTACCATTCAAATGGTGACAATAAAGGCAATTTAAGAAGTAATAATGTCGTATATACACTACTATGCGTGAAGTAGATAACCAGTGAGAACCTACTGTAAAGCACAGGGAACTCTACTCAGTGCTCCGTGGTGACCTAAATAGGAAGGAAATCTTAAAAAAGGGGGTTATATGTATACGTATAACTGACTCACTTTGCTGTACAGCAGAAGCTAACCCAATATTGTAAAGCAACTCTACTCCAATAAAAATTAATTTTTTAAGAAAAGAAGTAATAGTGTCTCTGTGAGGATGGATGACTCCATTCACGGGGTCGTGGGCATAAAGTGGAGGATTTTCCTTGACAGCTTTTTCTGCTGTGAGAATCTAGGGCTGCAAATAAAACACCAGAACTGTTATGGGTGTTTTTCCAGTTTTTTATGTGTTTTCCCATAGAAGTCCATTTTAAAGCAATACATTTCAATGAATTTTACAAACAGAGAAATTCTCAAAATTTAATAGAATATTTTCTCTTCTTTTTTCCTCCTTTTGCAAAGTCTCAGTGTAACTGGCTCAGTGAAAAGAACAAACAAGACGACTGATGGTAGGTATTAGGGATTCAACAGGCACAATTATTTGGTCCACTCTTTCCAAATATTATTTCTCGAGGACCCTCAGTGTGTCTGGCACACTATTTTTTTTAAAAATTATTTATGGGGCGTCCCTGGTGGCGCAGTGGTTGAGAGTCTGCCTGCCAATGCAGGGGACACGGGTTCGAGCCCTGGTCTGGGAAGAGCCCACATGCCGCGGAGCAACTGGGCCCGTGAGCCACAACTACTGAGCCTGCGCGTCTGGAGCCTGTGCTCCGCAACAAGAGAGGCCGCGACAGTGAGAGGCCCGCGCACCGCGATGAAGAGTGGCCCCCGCTCGCCGCAGCTAGAGAAAGCCCTCGCGCAGAAACGAAGATCCAACACAGCCAAAAATAAATTAATTAATTAAAAAAATAAATAAATTTAAAAAAAAATAAAATTATTTATGTATGTATTTATTTATTTATGGCTGTGTTGGGTCTTCGTTTCTGCGCGAGGGCTTTCTCTAGCTGCGGCGAGCGGGGGCCACTCTTCATCGCGGTGCGCGGGCCTCTCACTGTCGCGGCCTCTCTTGTTGCGGGGCACAGGCTCCAGACGCGCAGGCTCAGTAGTTGTGGCTCACGGGCCCAGTTGCTCCGCGGCATGTGGGATCCTCCCAGACCAGGGCTCGAACCCGTGTCCCCTGCATTGGCAGGCAGACTCTCAACCACTGCGCCACCAGGGAAGCCCTGACACACTATTAAGTGCTAAAGGAATCGCAAAAAATGCAAAGTGCTATGCTCCCTGCCCTCAAACAGCCACGTGTTCACTAGAGGTTCAAGGCGTCCACGCAGAAAACTACTGCAGCATCTGATGAGTTTCAACAGCCCTTTCCATTGGCCTGGCCCCTCTCAGAAAGTTGCATTAAAAAGAGCCCAACATCCTGAGTCTTTGGTGTTTCCACCATAGAATCTTATTAGAACCCTGCGGCTGGGTAATTTTGCACACTCGTGTGATTACCAAGCTTCGCTTCCTGGCCACTGCCCCTTCCATCCATTAAATCAACAAGCAACAAGCACTGCTTCAGGTATAAAGTCTCTGCTCTTTCCCCCAGATTCTCATCCTCAGCTCTGGCCCAGGCCCCCATCTCCTCTAGAAGTGATCCTTGACCATCGATGTTGTGTTGTACAGGCTGTGTGTCAGGGAAAGCAAAGTTGCAGCTTATAATGAGGGGGTGGAAAGTGTGTGTGTGTGTGTTTTGGGGGGCGGGAAACAAGATGAGGGAGGTTTGGTTTAAAGAGAAACAGTAGTCTAGAGGGTCTAGACTCAAGTCCTCTAGCCTGTGTCCTTGAACCTGTGTCCTCAAGTCTGCATCCTCGAGCCTGTGTCTTCTAGACTGTGTGATCTAGACTGTGGCCTCTAGAATATGTCCCCCAGTCTGTGTCCTTGAGGCTATAGATTACCTTGAGTCTAGACACCCACCATTCTTCCCTCACCTGTTCTTTTCCTTCTCCCTTCTCCCCACATAGCACCTTGATGTTTGACAAGGTTAGGAAATGAACAGTCCTCAGGTCAATCTAGTTAATTCATTCGGTGATCTTCAGACTGTGCACCTTGGCAACCTAGGGCAGCAAAGACAGCTTGCGGGAGTTTCCCATGAAATATTTTCCATCAGATGCTGAAGATACAAATTGCCCGGTATACCATTTGTTAAAAGCCATTTACCATGTCAAGATTCTGCCTAAGATTTCCTTTGTAAAAGAGAGTTCTACCACTAAAACATTTTTAAGCCGCTGTGCTAGTTACTAATTGCTGCACTAAAAATAAGGGTGGCACTCAGATATGGTTAAGGAACAACTCTGAAGCCAAGACTGTGAGGCTCATTGCTCAGTAGACAGACAAATCACGATTACCAGTGGCATTGATTCCTTCTGCACGTACTGATTATCTGCAGTAACCCCCATGCTGGGCCAGGTGCTGGGGACGCAAAGGTAAATCATATTTAGTTCCTGACTTAAGGAGCTTCCAGCCTAGTATTTTGTATTTGAAATTAAAGGCTGTATTGAACTTTTTTTCACAATACTTAATAACATTGTTCCGTGAAAAGAGCTCTACATTCATCATCAGATGTCCTGAGTTCTAGCCCACTCTTTGTGTCTTGTCAAACCTCAGTTTCTCGTTGGTGATACGTGGCTAATAATGCACTAAGTTACCATGAAGGGCCAGGAAAATATTGGATGTAAAATCACTCTGTACGTGTTCAAGTGCCACACGAGTCTAAAGCACTCTGCTTATTGTGACTGGAATTTTTCTCTGAAGACTTCAGAGTGAGGGACTTCCCTGGTGGCCCAGTGGTTAAGACTCCGCGCTGCCAATGCAAGGGGCGCAGGTTCAATCCCTGGCTGGGGAACTAAGATCCCACATGCCACGCGGAGCAGCCAAAAAAAAAAAAGACTTCAGAGTGAGGAAGCCCAGAAGGGCCTGGCTCATCCTGACTCCCCCTGAGCCCAGGAGCCACCCGGCTGTGTGACCATGGCAACAGCAGAGGCCTTGACAGAACTCCTAACTCGGGCTCTACCTTTCACAAGCTGTGTGACCTCAAGCAGGTGACTCCCCCTCTCTGAGCCTCAATTTCCTCCTCACTAAAGCAGGGCCATATTTCCTCCTCAGGAGGCTGCTACACAGATGATGTGAAATAATGCATGTTATGTGCCTGGTTCAGTGCCTGGCACATGGAAACTCTTGAAAAGATATGTTATCTGCCAACCTCCTCAACTTCCCCCACGCTGCAGCTCTCTGCCGTATGGCTCTATTCTGTCCAAACTTCTGCACAGTCAGCTGCTGCTTGGGGGCAACATATAAAGAAAGGCTGCTAGGCTTTGCAGGACACTTTCAGAATAGCTTCTCTTTAAGCCAAGCTTACCACCACACTGAGAATGTTTTCAAGCGGATAAGTGATCCAGAAGCTGTTCCATTTATCCAATTCACTCAACAGATACTTACTGATTGCCCCCTGTGAGCTTCTCACAGGCACTCCTAGAGTGAGAACCACCTTGGGAAAGAGCTGGTCACTCTTCTTTATCTGGTAAGAGCTATGGCGTTCTGAGAACATCCTGTGCCTGCTAAGCCTGTCAGAAGACAGCTGTTTGCAGGGCCAAGTGGTGAGGAACAAAAGGACATCTCAAGCCTCAGCCAGGGGGCATTGGCTGCCTCCTGGGCGGTGGAAGTATCCTACCAGTTTAGCATTGACACAAGCAGGAAGCCAGCTCAACCCACCGGACCACACTTAAGGTTCTTTGTATGTCAAGTACATGGGGCATTAAATGAAATCCAGCCGTGCACCTGGACCACAGAAGGTGACAACACTATGGCGCGAACACTGTCCCCAGGGCCCTAGAATCCTCCCTGTCATTTGCATTTAAATGTTTGGAGCCGAGTGCATTAACGGGGTAACGGGAAACTGTGGGCTGGGAGAATGGAGGCAGTTGTCTTCCTGGCGTCTTGCACACTAGGTCCTTGGTCCACACCGCACACTCCTTTGGGCATGACCACGTCTGCAAGATCATCGTCGTTACTTCTCAGATCAAGAGAGGTAAAAGGTGTCCAAACCCCAAAAAGGGGGCATGGGATTGAAAATACTTGACGCCCTCTTCTTCTATGAACAGAGGAGCCTGGGAAGAAAATAAAGCTATTGATAGCTCTGCTTCTAAATATAACTATTATTATGCTTCCCCTGGCGCAAGTTCAGAGGAGACCCCCTTCCATGGCTTAATTTGCATTGGCATATCTAAATTCAGGCTGGCGGGATTATTCAAAGCTACTTAAAGTCCTAAACCATGGATAGGAACCCAGTAATGCAAGGGACGAGCGAGCAGGTTTCTGGGGTCCTTAGCTATTCATGCAGACAACGGTGTACTGAGTGTCTTCTATGGGTAGTGCCTTTCTATGTGCTGGGCTAAGGGCAGCGGGAAGATGGGAAGATAAATAACTCAGGGTATTTTATACATTGCTGGTAGGAATGTAAAATAGTACAGACACTCTGGAAAATAGTTTGGTAGTTTCTTTAAAAACTAAACATACACGTACCATATGACCCAGCCATCGCACTCTTGGGCGTTTATCCCAGAAAAATGAAAACTTATGGACACACAAAAATGTGTACCTGATTGTTCATACCAGCTTTATTCGTAACAACTGCCCCCCAGATAGGACAACCAAAATGTCCTCCAACAGGTAAATGATTAAACAAACTGTGGAACATCCGTACCATGGCATACTATATCAGCAATAAAAAGGAATGAACTATTGATGACACGCCACTGCTTGGAAGGATTTCAAGGATATTAAGCTGAGTGAAAAAACCCCTTCTCAAAAGGTCACACACTGTATGACTCTATTTATCTAACATTTTCAAAATTTCAAAATTATAGTGATGGAAAACACATTAGTGGTTGCCAGAGGTTTGGGAAGTTTGAGGGGAAAGTAGGTGGGTTTGACTATAAAGAGCTTGCACAAGGGAGATCTTTGTGATTGAAGGAATAGTTCTGCACCTTGACTGTGTGTTGGCTACATAGTCTGGCATGTTCTAGAAAGATCTAGCATGCACATACACTGCACCAATGTCAGTTTCTTGGTTTTGATGTGTTATACTTATGCCACACGTAACTATTGGGGCACATTCTTAAAGGTTACATAGGACCTCTCTATACTATCTTTGCAACTTCCTGTAAATCTTTATTTCAAAATAAAAAGTTAAAAAAAAATTTTAAAACCCCAACAACCTCAGGGTCCCTACCTTCAAGTGAAAATCAACCTCTCTTTCTCTCTCCTCGAAAGAGCTTTGTTCCCTCCTCAATAAACAAAGGAGTTGATAGAGCGACATCAACAGGCTATCTTCCCCTATTGGAAACACTCAGCCTGGGCCCATCTATACCCACAACAGTTTTCAAACTCACCCACAGTTTCACTGCTATACTCGAGTTTTAAAGGACAGGTGTACCAATGGGTTAAAAAAAAAAAAAATGCCAGTGATGAAACAAGGAAATACTCAGCTGGACTTTGCAAATCCCAAACACAGTTTTCTCTGTATACAAATGAACACAGAAGCATGGATTGGAACAAAGATGACCCTGTAATCCAATCCTCTCTGTGCAAATAGGAGTATGTGAGTGGGGTGGTGTGCTCCTTGACCGAAACCTTTGTCCAGGGGAGGTGGGTCGTGCCTCGGCCTTGGACGGCCATTTATGTTGGAGGTCAGCAGCATCTCAAGACCTGAGGGGCAGAATGAGCTACTAATCAAGGCTGCTTTTTTGTGTGGCTGAAAGTGAGAAACACTGGGCCGAGGGTCAGAAGGTTTGAACTGGAATCACAGCTCTGTAGCTCACGGAGGACAGTTCCCAGGCAACCCCTATAAACCCTCTGAGCCTCAGTTTTCCTATATTTAAATAAGAGGTGGGGGGTTAACGATACTGGGCCTGATGATCACAAAGCAGCACTGAGAGTCTAAAGAGGTATTTGAAACCCTGCTGTAAGCTGCTTAATGCATCACAAATGTAAGAGATTCCCAGTGTTATTGGTATAATAGTCTCCAGAACAGTATATGTATTTAGAAAATTCAAGTAATCCCATTGTGATTCTGTTTGTTTCCTACCATTTCCCTTCCACAGAAGCGAAAAGTAGCTACCTGCTGAACAGAAGGCATGCCCAACAAAGAGATGGGCAATTATTCCTGAATTCTATTAAGACTCTAACCTTCCTACTTGGAGGGTATTATGCTTAGTGAAATAAGTCAGACAGAGAAAGACAAATACTGTATGATTTCACTTACATGTGGAATCCAAAAAATAAAACAAACTAGTGAATATAACAAAACAGAAACAGACTTGCAGAGAACTAGTGGTTACCAGTGGGGAGAGGGAAGCAGGAGGGGCAAGATAAGGGTTGGGGGTTAAGAGGTACAAACTATGATGTATAAAATAAACAGGCTACAAGGATATATTGTGCAGCACAGGGAATATGACCTATATTTTATAATAACTATAAATGGAGTACAGTCTTTAAAAATTGTGAATTACTATGTTGTAGACCTGAAACTTATATAATATTGTAAATCAACTCTACCTTAATTTTTTAAAAAAACTATAAAAAATAAATTAAAAATGATCACATTAACTCAATTTTAGAAAGAGAGAAATGAATCAGAAAGATGGTAGAATGTTGTAGGTTCAAATATGTGTTTGTATTTTTCTGTTTATATTTTCACTGTAATGATTATAGTATTTTATTTTGAAAAATGAAACTTCTAAGAGGAGAAAGTAATGTAAGTCCAATTATAGTCATTAAAAAATAAATAAAATAAAATTTCTGATGTTTTAAAAAAAAATCTAACCATCCTGCTTCAACTGAGTGTCATATAAACGCTAGTAATTATTAGGCATGCTGCTAAAACAACCTGGGCCTAGTTTTTATTGTTTCCAAAAATCTGTCTTCTTTTCTTCTGCTAGAGGCAGAGAAACCCACAAGAGGGAAGGCCCGTGAGGCCAGGAAAGGAAGCCCAAAGCTTAATTCTGTCCCAGCACTGCCACATTGATGTCACAGACAGCCCTTAGAGGAAGCTGCAACTAAGCCCCTACTGTCCCTGCATGCCTTGTCCTGGGCTCAGGAATCCCACTCCCTGGAGCAAAGCTGATGGCTGCTATGAGAGCAGGTCCAGTTGGCCTCCCAGAGGGCTCTCAGCAACTATGCGCTTCCTATTTCGTGGTTAATTATTCACCCTTAGCTTACAAAAAGCAGACAGGAGCTCAGTCTGTAAAATCCTCATCCAAACACCATACCAATGGTTTTTCTCTTGTCGAAAGAGAAAGCCCCAATTTCTTAGCCAGGCATGCAAGGTCCCTCACAGTTTCTTCCTAATCTAGCCTTTCAGTTCCATATCCAGTTCTATCTATCTATCTTTCTATCTATCATCTATCTATCTATCTATCTATCTATCTATCTATCTATCTATCTATCTATCCATCTATCTATCTATCATCTACCCACCCATCTACCTATCTATCTATACATATATAAAAATAACCATATGGGAGAAAATTATTCTATGTTCCAAGGGACCCCCTGATGTAAATTGTATCTGAAACAGTAGATTTATTTATTTATTGACTCTAACAGCCACATGAACTTAGATGCAAAATGTAATTGTACAGATATTATACTCCTGCTTTCCATGTGGGCAGAAAAAGCTCTTAGCAGTGTTATCTTCTCACAGATTCACTATTTCTTGTTAAGAAAAGTTTAATTTTTATGCTGCCTTTTAAAGTCATTCTGACTCACAATGATCTCCATTCGCCTCATAATTCTCAAATCCTCATCTGCTATTCACAAACAGTTCTGTGTCATCTCTCAGTAGGTTGGATGTCCTCGTTCTGTCTTTGTTTTAACTCCCGGTGAGTTTGTGTCCACGCTCAGGTGGTTAGGTGGCTACAGACGACCCCCAGGACGTGCCCAGCTGTGCGGGTTCTCCTGTTACAGCTACACTCTGCTTTTGGCTCCAACCCCAAACACCTTTAGTAATTCACTTTCTCATACTTTCAGTCGCAGATACACACTCGAATGCCTGCTGAGCAACACTTGCTGTAAATAACGCCTTTGGCTGGTCACCTCCCTAGTTTACCCTCGTCTGGAAGCAGAGTTCTGAAACCCCTCATCTCCTTTTCTAGTCACACAGTTTTTTGCAGATGTCCTAGCAAGCGTTGGGCTCCCTTGACTGTGTCTTTGGTCTGTGAATTTCACCTGTATTGTTGCATTTCATTGCTTTTGCTATCAGAATCCTACCTCCCTTCAAAGCCCAGCATAAATCCCTCTTCCTCTGAGAAGCTTTCGCTGGCCACCCACAGCTGGGTCTGAGGTAGTATAAGCAGGCACAGCACTTGGACTCCCTGCCGGGTTTGGCACTTGCTGTGTTTCTATCTGTTGCTATTCTTTCTCCAATAAGATGACAGTGCCTGGAAGGCAAGGACTGTCCATCTCTACAAGGCACGTTTCTCTTCGTGAGCATCTCACTGCTCATTTGTAGGCGAAATGACACAGGAGTCCTGTAATAATGAGCCGCTGAAATGAGCTACGTACAGAATACGTTGTGAGCGCGAGCTCTTCCATGCCTGCCTTGGTGGAAAATGTTAGTTCTAGAATCCCAGAAGAGCCCTGACCACCGAATCCTTGGCTAGAAGGCTCTTTGGGGTATATATAAAAATTCCCTGCCCTTTGGACAAATGAAGAAACTAAAGCCAAGATAAGGGTGATGGTTCACATTTGTGCAGCTAGTTAACAGCAGAGCTTAAACTAGAATAAAATAAGAAGGCACAACCATCCAGAACAAGTAGCATAAAGTGCATTTCCTCACTGAAGTGTTTGAAGAGTCAAAGAACATCTTCCGTAGTATCAATGATCGCTGCCATCAACATCTACTGAGCACCTTCCAAAGTCAAGGCTCCTCTTGTGGGGAGGGGGTACTGGATGGAGGTGGTCAAAAGGTACACACTTTCAGTTATAAGATAAAGAAGTTCTAGGGATGTAATGTACAACATGATAAATGTAATTAACACTGCCATATGTTATATATGAAAGTTGATAAAGAGTAAATCCTAAGAGTTCTCATCACAAGGAAAAATATTCTTTCCATTTCTTTAATGTTGTATCTATATGAGATGATAGATGTTCACTAAAATTATTGTGATAATCATTTAATGAGCTATGTGAATCAAATCATTATGCTGTACACCTTAAACTTACATGGTGCTGTATGTCAATTATATCTCAATAAAACTGGAAGAAAAAATTAACATATTTTGTAAAAGACTCTAAGTCAAGGTAATAAAGGAGAGAAAAATTGGTCAAGCCAATCCACCGCTAGTTCAACAGGAGAAGCAGAGAGTTATCACTGCACAGGGGCTTCCAGAGACCAGCCTGGGGAAGCAGCAAGGACACGTGGGAAGAGAACTGGGTTGTCATTCGGGATCTGGCCCAAACCAGCTGTACCTTCTTGGTTTAGCCCTTCAGCCACTCTGAACATTGGCTTGCTTATCTGTAAAGTAACTCTGACTGTGCTTTCTAGTTCACATGTTCTGAAACTGCTTCTCCTTTAGTATACGGATGATAAGACCGCAAACCTTTATCCTCTGGCAAAACTTAAATGCCTGATGGAGCCAATCTCACTTCCATGTGTAGCTGTGTCTACATTAAAGCCCCTCTATTCTAGGACCAAATAAATGACTTCTGAATGTGAGGAAGGAGGCAATCACTCCTGCCTTCCTTACCCTTCCAAGTTTTGTCTTAACCTAATCTACTTTTCCCTTGTCCTGGCTCTTACTCTTTCATAGGGAAGAGGGGAGATACTCACGTATAATACAAAGGGTAGTGTTCATTATGTTTCTCAGTGCACGTTACATTACCACCACTGGGCCCTCATGAGTCGCCTCTCCTGTCTTAGGTATTTATTTGTTGCCTTTTAGCGCTGCTTCCCCCTCCTATTCCTCACCCCCAAGAGCAACCATTATAATGGGTTTAATATATGTCATTTTGCTAGAATGTGCTCTTGTAAAGTGTGGGTTTTTGCTTTGTGTGTATGTATTTTTAAACTTCTGTAAATGGTATTAAGTTGTATATGTCTATTTTGCTGGTAAAGCTGGCAAAAGAGTTCCCAACCCCAAGCCCCTTCCTCTCTATCTCAGAGGATGTCTTCAAGCAGAGGAGATCTGCTAGTACTACACTCCCCCCAATGTGAAAGAGCACATATTATTCATCCTTTCAACAAAAGGAAGGGAAACAATATAGCACAGTGATTAAGCATACAAACTCTCTCAAGTCAGATGCACTTTAGCCTGAACCCTGTTTTCCCACGTATATGTGACTTTAGGCAAATTACTCAGCCTTTCAAAAATTTCCATTTCTATCTGTAAAACAGGACTAGAGTAAAACCTGAGGTTATTGTGAGGATTAAATAATATAGGCTTAGAGCAATGGGGGCTGGCATAAAGTCTAAATAGATGACAGCTGAATTATTAATAAATACTTATTAGAGAGCTCGCAGATGTCAAACCCACACATCTCGTGCAGGGGAGTGAGCTTAGGATGAAAGACACACAGAAAGTTAAGAGCCTTAAAGACACAACTGAGAACATAGAAAATTATAAAACTAAAATTTTGTAATCATGAATCCTTCAAGTCCCTGGGATAAAAGGTTCCAATGCAGTTGCTTACAAGTGTCATAGCTGGTCGTTTTTTACACTAGCACGAAGAAAGGAAAGGAAAAGAGTCACCTTACATGAATGGAACTTTTTTTTTAAAGGTTAAAATATGTACTTTGAGGCACATGCATTGTCTCCACCTAGCTTTCCCCACCCCCAGTGAGAGTCTCCCACACATGTACATTGCCACCTGTCAGGTGGCATCAACTTGGTCAAGAGTGCTGTACAAGGGCAATCTTTATTATGAGATTTACTCTTCAAGGAAGCTTAGAGTTATACAAAGTTGGTCAGAGCCTGGGAGATCCTTAGAGGCCATCTGCCCTCCTCCTCCTTTACACATTACTCCTCCTTGAGTAGATTAAGCCTCCATCACATGACATGGTTTTGTGTAATGTGTTCCAGTAGACATGCAGTGATCATACAAATAACCCCTGTGACTGATAGTTAGCAAGTTCTGCTGTTACCTCCAAGTTCACAGGCAACTGCATGGGGACAGCAGTGGGACTGATGCCTGACATCTCCTTAGGACAAAAAAACACTCCAGAATGATCTCTGGAACCAGAATCTACTAGGGAAGAACGCAGCCTAAATATAGCAAGTCACATATTCCTGAGCCCCAGAGCCTGTCCCATCTCCCCACCGATTTAACCTTTAAAGGCCATGCCCTGGGAAACAATGATCTCAGTCATTGCCCTTCAGCAATGTGAACTCTGGATCAGTTGTCTAAAGCAGCCCGAACCAGGTGAGTCACAAAAGTGACGCCTAAAGCTGCAGTGATCGCAACATGATTATGAAAACCCCACACTGGGGGGGGGGGGGGGTTAGCTTAGGGAAGCAAGTTGAGTACTTCCTCAAAGAAATGTCTTTCAACTAGCCTAATGATTCATAAGAGGTCAGAAAATATGTTATGCTTCTATTTATACTTTCCAAACTAGATTAACTGCCATTATCAACTGCCATGTGCTGTTAGCGCCTGGGAAAATTACCTACTGAGTTTTAGCAGAGGGATAGATTAAACTTATTTTTTCTCTGTTTCTCAACGTGTTGTTGCTTTCAAATACCTTCTTTTAAATGTACTACCAGCTTCCACAGACATCAACTCATGAAGTTGAAATTACACACACAATTAAGACTAAATAGCCAGTGATGTCAGTGATGGACATTAGCTGGTCTGTGGGCCATAGTCATAACTAGCATCAAAAGTATAAGAAAGGGCAATTTGACTTCATACTGTGAATGTTAAGGCAACCAGAAAGAACAAATATATGTAATCCTGTGATTCCAGAAGAATTTTGAAAGAGGTACGTTTTAGAGTTGCATGTGCCTCCGTGCTCTGCCTGTTTCTAGATATATGTAGAAAGTACCCCAAATTTATCATAATTTTTTTTTCTGATGAGTTCCAGGTTTTATAAAATTCTGCCTATCAAATAAGCTGCATTTATTAAGACATAATTAACTTATTTTTACATTTTAATCATCTAAGACATATATAACTGTAATCACAGCTTCAGATCAGCATGATAATCAATGTTATCAAACTGAATTAATTTAACACTAATCAAAAGCAAAAATACCATGACATTCTACTTAATTCATGCAGTTTTATTTTGGGAAATGTGCAATTTCTGTTGGACCTTTTAAAATTAATGAAAATAATTCAAAAATCGTTCTTATTTCTTTCAAAGACACCCTAAGGGCTCAGGTACCCCAGGAGGTGAAGTACTGACTTAGGGCCTCATGAAGGGCCCAGTAGTAGAGGTTATGTAGCCTTGAACTGGAGAGGATGACCTGCCTTTTCTTTCTGTCTTGGTCCCCCCAAAAAGGTGTGTGTAACTAAGACATGACCACAATGTTTATGTTTCCAGTGTTTCCATTTCCCCGTCTGAAAAGTGGGAATAACTAACAGTTAAAAAGATGAAAGGAGGGAGGGAGGGAGAGAAGAATTGAAAGTCTGCACCTCAGGGCTAAACAACAGCGCTCCATAGAACACTTCCGTGCTCTGAGTTCAGAGAAAACGTTGTAATATTGAAGTTCATCTGAGCCCCAGATAAAATCAACTTGTTTGAGGGTTTAAAGAATTCCAAAAATTCTATTACATGAGGTTAGCTCCAATTCACGTGATTTGAATTGAATATTATTCAGAAAGAGTACAGACCAGAGGGAGAAATTATTTTGAATTCTGGATCAGTGAATGAAGTCAAAAGTTTTAACTCAAGCCCTAAGGAGATTCAAGTTTTATTTCCGTTGGAAATAAAAATTTGAATTATGTCCACAATCTTCTTCTGCAGTTTATATCATAGGTGTTTGGGGTGACTTTTCTTAGGAAACAGTTTGTACCTTAATAGAAAAGGGGTCCTTTAAAAGGTACACAGAGAGGGCAGACAGCAGAAGCAAGAAGAACTACAGTCCTGCAGCCTGTGGAACAAAAACCACATTCACAGAAAGATAGACAAATGAAAAGGCAGAGGACTATGTACCAGATGAAGAAACAAGATAAAACCCCAGAAAAACAACTAAATGAAGTGGAGATAGGCAACCTTCCAGAAAAAAGAATTCAGAATAATGTTAGTGAAGATGACTCAGGACCTTGGAAAAAGAATGGAGGCAAAGATCGAGAAGATGCAAGAAATGTTTAACAAAGACCTAGAAGAATTAAAGAACAAACATCTAGAAGAATTACAGGACAAACAGAGATGAACAATACAATAACTGAAATGAAAGATACACTAGAAGGAATCAGTAGCAGAATAACTGAGGCAGAAGAATGGATAAGTGACCTGGAAGACAGAATGGTGGAATTCACTGCCACGGAACAGAATAAAGAGAAAAGAATGAAAAGAAATGAAGAGAGCCTAAGAGACCTCTGGGACAACATTAAACGCAACAACATTTGCATTATAGACGTCCCAGAAGGAGAAGAGAGAGGACCTGAGAGAATATTTGAAGAGATTATAGTTGAAAACTTCCCTAACATGGGAAAGGAAATAGCCACCCAAGTCCAGGAAGCACAGAGAGTCCCAGGCAGGATAAACCTCAGGAGAAACATGCTGAGACACATAGTAATCAAATTGACAAAAATTAAAGACAAAGAAAAATTATTAAAAGCAACAAGGGAAAAACAACAAATAACATACAAGGGAACTCCCATAAGGTTAACAGCTGATTTCTCAGCAGAAACTCTACAAGCCAGAAGGGGGTGGTACGATATATTTAAAGTGATGAAAGGGAAGAACCTACAACCAAGATTACTCTAACAGGCAAGGATCTCATTCAGATTTGACAGAGAAATCAAAAGCTTTACAGACAAGCAAAAGCTAAGAGAATTCAGCACCACCAAACCAGCTCTACAGCAAATGCTAAAGGAACTTCTCTAAGTGGGAAACACAAGAGAAGAAAAAGACCTACAAAAAAAGAACCTAAAACAATTAAGAAAACGGTAATAGTAATATACATATCTATAATTACCTTAAATGTGAATGGATTAAATGTGCCAACCAAAAGAGACAGGCTCGCTGAATGGATACAAAAACAAGACCCATATATATATATGCTGTCTACAAGAGACCCACTTCAGACCTAGGGACACATACAAACTGAAAGTGAGGGGATAGAAAAAGATATTCCATGCAAATGGAAATAAAAGAAACTGGAGTAGCAATACTCATATCAGATAAAATAGACTCTAAAATAAAGAATGTTACAAGAGACAAGGAAAGACATTACATAATGATCAAGGGATCAATCCAAGAAGAAGATATAACAATTATAAATATATATGCACCCAACACAGGAGCACTTCAATACATAAGGCAAATACTAACAGCTATAAAAGAGGAAATCGACAGTAATACAATAATAGTGGGGAACTTTAACACCTCACTTACACCAATGGACAGATCATCCAAACAGAAAATTAATAAGGAAGCACAAGCTTTAAATGACACAATAGGCCAGATGGATCTAATTGATATTTATAGGGCATTCCATCCGAAAACAGCACATTACACTTTCTTCTCAAGTGCACATGGAACACTCTCCAGGAGAGATCACTCTTGGGTCACAAATCAAGCCTCGGTAAATTTAAGGAAATTGAAATCATATCAAGCATCTTTTCTGACCACAACGCTATGAGATTAGAAATAAATTACAGAGGGAAAAGCGTAAAAAACACAAACACGTGGAGGTGAAGCAATACGTTACTAAATAACCAAGAGATCACTGAAGAAATCAAAGAGGAAATCAAAAAGTACCTAGAGACAAATGACAATGAAAACATGACGATCCAAAACCTATGGGATGCAGCAAAAGCAGTTCTAAGAGGGACGTTTATAGCAATACAATGCTACCTCAAGAAACAAGAAAAATCTCAGATAAACAATCTAAACTTACACCTAAAGGAACTAGAGAAAGAAGAATAAACAAAACCCAAAGTTAGTAGAAGGAAAGAAATCATAAAGATCAGAGCAGAAATAAATAAAATAGAAACAAAGAAAACAGTAGCAAAGATCAATAAAACTAAAAGCTGGTTCTTTGAGAAGATAAAAAAAATTGATAAACCTTTAGCCAGACTTATCAAGAAAAACAGGGAGAAGACTCAAATCAATAAAATTAGAAATGAAAAAGGAGAAGTTACAACGGGCACCACAGAAATACAAAGCATCCTAAGAGACTACTACAAGCAACTCTCTGCCAATAAAATGGAAAACCTGGAAGAAATGGACAAATTCTTAGACAGGCATAACCTTCCAAGACTGAACCAGGAAGAAATAGAAAATATGAACAGACTGATCACAAGTAATGAAATTGAAACTGTGATCAAAAATCTTCCAACAAAGAAAAGCCCAGGACCAGATGGCTTCACAGGTGAATTCTATCAAACATTTAGAGAAAAGCTAACACCCATCCTTCTCAAACTCTTTCAAAAATTTGCAGAGGAAGGAACACTCCCAAACTCATTCTATGAGGCCACCATCACCCTGATACCAAAACCAGACAAAGATACTACAAAAAAAGAAAATTACAGACCAATATCACTGATGAATATAGATGCAAAAATCCTCAACAAAATACTAGCAAACAGAATCCAACAACACAGTAAAAGGATCATAAACCATGATCAAGTGGGATTTATCCCAGGGATGCAAGGATTCTTCAATATACGCAAATCAATCAATGTGATACACCATATTAATAAACTGAAGAATAAAAACCATATGATCATCTCAATAGATGCAGAAAAAGCTTTTGACAAAATTCAACACCCATTTATGATAAAAACTCTCCAGGTAGTGGGCATAGAGGGAACCTACCTCAACATAATAAAGGCCATATACGACAAACCCACAGCAAACATCATTCTCAATGGTGAAAAACTGAAAGCATTTCCTCTAAGATCAGGAACAAGACAAGGATGTCCACTCTCGCCACTATTATTTGACATAGCTTTGGGAGTCCTAGCCATGGCAATCAGAGAAGAAAAAGAAGTAAAAGGAAGCCAAATTGGAAAAGAAGAAGTAAAACTGTTACTGTTTACAGACGACATGATACTATACACAGAGAATCCTAAAGATGCCACCAGAAAACTACTAGAGTTAATCAATGAATTTGGTAAAGTTGCAGGATACAAAATTAATGCACAGAAATCTCTTGCATTCCTATACACTAACAACAAAAGATCAGAAAGAGAAATTGAGGAAATAATCCCATTCACCATTGCAACCAAAAGAATAATATACCTAGGAATAAACCTATCTAAGGAGGTAAAAGACCTGTACTCAGAAAACTATAAGACACTAATGAAAGAAATCAAAGATGACACAAACAGATGGAGAGATATACCATGTTCTTGGATTGGAAGACTCAATATTGTGAAAATGACTATACTACCCAAAGCAATCTACAGATTCAATGAAATCCCTATCAAATTACCAATGGCATTTTTTACCAAACTAAAACAAAAAATCTTAAAATTTGTATGGAGACACAAAAGACCCCAAATAGCCAAAGCAATCTTGAGGGAAAAAAACGGAGCTGGAGAAATCAGACTCCCTGAATTCAGACTATGCTACAAAGCTACAGTACTCAAGACATATGGTACTGGCACAAAAACAGAAACATAGATCAATGGAACAAGATAGAAAGCCCAGAGATAAACCCACGCACCTATGGTCAACTAATCTATGACAAAGGAGGCATGGATATACAATGCCGAAAAGACAGTCTCTTCAATAAGTGGTGCTGGGAAAACTGGACAATTACATGTAAAAGAATGAAATTAGAACACTCCCTAACACCATACACAATAATAAACTCAAAATGGATTAAAGACCTAAATGTAAGATTGGATACTATAAAACTCTTAGAGGAAAACATAGGAAGAACACTCTTTGACATAAACCACAGCAAGATCTTTTTTGACCCACCTCCTAGAGTAATGGAAATAAAAACAAAAATAAACAAATGGGACCTAATGAAACTTAAAAGCTTTTGCACAGCAAAGGAAACTATAAACAAGACAAAAAGTCAACCCTTAGAATGGGAGAAAATATTTGCAAATGAATCAATGGACAAAGGATTAACCTCCAAAATATATAAACAACTCATGCAGCTCAATATTAAAAAAACAAACAACCCAATCCAAAAATGGGCAGAAGGTCTAAATAGGCATTTCTCCAAAGAAGACATACAGATGGCCAAGAGGCACATGAAAAGCTGCTCAACAACACTAATTATTAGAGAAATGCAAACCAAAACTACAATGAGGTATCACCTCACACTGTTTAGAATGGACCTCGTCAGATAATCTACAAACAACAAATGCTGGAGAGGGTGTGGAGAAAAGGGAACCCTCCTGCACTGTTGGTGGGAGTGTAAATTGATACAGCCACTATGGAAAACAGTATGGAAGTTCTTTAAAAAACTAAAAATAGAATTACCATATGACCCAGCAATCCCACTACTGGGCATATAGCCAGAGAAAACCATAATTTAAAAGGACACATGCACCCCAATGTTCACTGAAGCACTATTTACAATAGCCAGGTCATGGAAGCAACCTAAGTGCCCATCAACAGATGAATGGATGAAGAAGATAGGGTACATATATACAGTGGAATATTACTCAGCCATAAAAAGGAACGAAATTGGGTCATCTGTAGAGACGTGAATGGACTTAGAGACTGTCATACAAGGTGAAGTAAGTCAGAAAGAGGAAAACAAATATCGTATATTAACGCATATATGTGGAATCTAGAAAAATGGTACAGATGAACTGGTTTGCAAGGCAGAAATAGAGACACAGATGTAGAGAACAAACATATGGACACCAAGGGGGGGAAAGTGGGGTGGTGGTGGTGTGATGAATTGGGAGATTGGGATCGACATGTATACACCAATATGTATAAAATGGATAACTAATAAGAGCCTGCTGTATAACAAAAAGTAAAATAAAAATTTTTTTAAAAAGTACACAAATTTCTCTAGAACAAATTTACTGAGACCTAAGTTAATTGACTAGAGTAGCATGAATTAAGAATGAAGCCAGTTCCTAATTAAGTTGATCTAACAGACCAAATACTACACTTTGGGGTCTTGAGTTTACAGGGAGGTAGGTATAAAAATTAACTTCCAGAAATGAAGGCAATAATCTTCACAAAGTTTTCCAGTGTGTATGCAGGTCCTGAAGTGACTGGCTCTATGGGATTATCATTGTACAGAGCAGTACAGTTGATATTGCTTAACTGAATGCATGTGAGAAAAAGCCGGAAAGAATGGCGAACAGGTCATCTCTTTACAGCAAAGGGGTCATGTTTGCTGTCCATTGTAGTGACTTCCTGATAGGAATTTACAGAGTATGAATGTTAGGAAGACCTCCAAATTTTACCACTAAAATCTTATTCCAAATCCCTATTTCCAATGGACCCTGGGAAAAACAAAAGCAAAACCTGAAACAAAAAACTGTTTCCTATCATGGAATATGCTCTCAAACGATTTGTGTTTGTCATCCTGAAGCAATTTTACTGACTTAAAAATCAGGTGCTGCATCTCACTGGTAACACCAGTCCCATTTATGATAATGGCATGTCAGACACACATCAGGGGGCTATTTGTTGCTTAGGCAGCCTAAGCCAATAATAACATAAGCAACACTTAACGGACCACTGACTGTCTGCAAGTCCTTAGGCTCCACCCCCATATTCTGATTTGGGAAGATTAAGGTAGGGGCCAGAAATCTGCATTTTTAGCAAGCATGCCAGGTGATTCTGATGTTTGAAGCCCTTAGCCACATTTTTAAAAGTGCTGCTTTAAAAGAATACTCTTAGTTTGGCCCACTGAGGCTGGAAAAACCTAACCTCTGCCACTTTGAGTCTAAGTGGAAGAGCAGCAGAGATTCTGTCTGATTTAGAAGGTTCCATGCCACAATCTTCCCTTACCTCCCACTTTATTTATATGTCATTTCATGATCATTAAAAGATCTTCTCGGGATGAATATAGTGGCAGTGGTACTGTCATTTGCACACAGAACCTCCAAAAAGCTCAGAAATTGGTGGCACCGAGTTACTTTGGAAGTGGAGTTCATGACTGAAAATATAATTGTTCGAAAAGAAGTTAGAAGGAGCTTACTTCTGGTATAGCAGAGTAAGCTCGTACTGGACCTGCCCTCTCACAGGTAATAACTATTAACTCTGAACAATATTAAAAAGGAATAAACTATCTGAAGGCACTGTGCAGTGAGCAGAAGTGGGCAGATTCTAGACAGGGCAGTTGACATTTGGAAAAAGGGGATGGTACAGGTTGGCAGGGTGAGTTTCCCGCCACTCATTTTCCCCTTAGACACAAGGAAGGTGACCAAGCAGCACAGCTAAAAATCCAATAGGAAACCTGCGGTCTTTCCAGCCTGAAGAACCAGAGAGCAGAGTTCAGGGCAACCACAGCCACTAGAAAGCGAAGTCATAATATTGGAAAGGTGAGGGCCAGTGATGGGGGGGCCACAGATTACGTGTGTAAACTCTGACTAAATATCTGAGTGACTCTCAAGCTACTCATGCACAGAGAAAACTGCAAACAGCCCAGCTAAAAGTACAAGAACCAAAAGAATATTTTAGCTGCCTCCCAAAATCAGAGTTTTCAGTTAGAATGCAATCAAGGTAACTGCTTACTAAAATAAATCAATGGAAGAAGACAGCATTCTTCCAGATTATCCACAACATAACATTCATAATGTCTAGAATATAATCCAAAAAGATTCGACATATAAAGAAACAGGAAAATGTGACTCATACTCAAGAGAAAAAGTAATCAACAGAAACTGAGCGTGATACGACCAAGATGTTTACAATAGCAGACAAGGACTTTAAACCATCTAGTATAACTATGACCAATAAAGTAGATGAAAATATACTATAATGAACGAAAGGTAGAAAATTTCAACAGAAATATGGAAACTTTTTTTTTTAAAGGAAATTCGAAAACTGACTACAATTGAGCAACATGGGTTTGAACTGAGCAAGTCCACTTATGTGTAGATTCTTTTCAGTAGTAAATACTGCAGTCCTACCCGATACGGGGTTGGTTGAATCCCTGATGAGGAACCACCATACGGAGGAACTATGGATTCGGAGGAACCATGCATAGGGAGGGTCGACTATAAGTTATATTTGGATTTTCAACTTCGAGGAGGTTGATGACACTAACCTCTGTGGTGTTCAAGGTCAGCTGTTATACCTGAAATAAAACATTCCCTAGGTAGGCTAGGTAACAGTAGGATGGAGATAACAAGGGAAAGCGTCAGTAATCAAGAAGAGGTCTATGGAAATCATCCAATCTAAAGGACAGAAAAGAAACCCCAAACAAACAGTAAGACTACAGATCCCTTCCCTTATTCAACTCAGGTAGATGACTTCCCCTCCCTTACCCTAGCAGAAGACTAAAGAGGGTAAAACAGGGTAAGACTCGAGAAAGGGGAAAAAAAGAGTCTCTGGATTGGGAGACCAGGTATAGGTCCGGGTGGTGACACAATACTGAAAACAGAAAGATGAAGTAGAAACAAAGTATGGAGATGGCTCCCCCAAATACTACCCACCGCCCCAGCCCCAGCTCTCTTTCTCAGAATGTTAGCAGCCAGGCTTCAGACTTATACTTTCCAAACAGAATATTAGAATGTTCTATGTTAGGGCACCTTACCAACCCAGGGGAAGAGACCTAAAGATGCTGACAGCCAAGGTTCTATTCTCCAGCAAAGCCACCCAGCCAATTCCTATCTAGGAGAATATATGCCTGGATGGTTGCATTCATTAAAAAAGAGAGCTGGGGCTTCCTTCCATCACTCAGCATACAAACTTTCATAAAACACCCCTGTTTTCAGCTCCACCCTCTGCTGTGTCAAATATTCCTGCCAAGGTGGTGAACGGGATGTCTGAGGAATGGGGGCCGGAGGGAGGCTTACTTCTACCTATGCTTGCTTTCGTAATTTTGAATTTTTAACATGAGCATATATTATTCACTAAAAAAATAAATAAAACATGAATTTTTAAGTGCTCAGTAAAGGGGTTGACAGATAAATTTGAGGAAATACCCCCAAAGGGGCAACAAAAGAAGAAAAATAGAAGTAAGAAATTTAGAGAATCAATTTAAAAAGTCTGACATCAACTAATAGTGGTTCTAAGAAAAGAATGAAGAAAAAGAAGAAAAGAGGAAATTGTCAAAGAATAAAAGAAAACTTCCCAGAACTCAATAATATGAGTCTCTGGACTGAAAATAACCACAAAGTGCTCAACACAATGAATAAATAAACAATGAATAAAGTATGCCAGCATAAAAAGGAAGACACTAAGAGCATTTAGAGAAAACAAAAGCAGTCACATATGAAAGACATGAAATTAGAAAGGCATCAGAATGCTCAGAAGCTAGAAGACGTCAAACCAATAATAACTTCAAAATTCCGGGGGAAATTATTTTCAAACTAGAACTCTGTAACCAGCCAAATGAGTGATCAAGTGTACAGATAGAGGAAAGACATTTTCAAATATTCAGGGAGTCAAGAATTTTAGCTCCAATGCACTCTTTCTTAATATGCTTCTAGAAGGTGTTCTTCAGGAAAGTAAGGGAGTAAAATAATATGAAGAGAGAGGGCACAGGAAAGGTGTACGGAAAACCCAGGATGCAGCCAGGCAACAAGCCTAGGATACAACCAAGCCCAGACTGTAAGAGTAGGATAAGGGGTTCAGGGAGGGGAGGCTTTTGGAGCACAGTGCAATCAGTTGATTATCCAAGGGAGTTGATCATTTGAAAATAATACAGGTCTGTATCTGACAGACCTGAGTGACCATGTGTGTGTGTATGGGGATGAGAGGGGGATTAAAGAAATGTAAGGAAATGAAAAAGTAAGGCAATTAATTATCTCCAATAAAAACAACAATTTCTAAAACAAACAAAACATAATTATGGCACACCACTTGGCTCAGAGGTCAACAACATATACACAATCATAATAAATACCAAATCTGATTTAACCATAATTTTCAGTAGAATTAGAGAAATGGAAAAGGGAAGGGTTCAAAATCTAAACTTGACTGCTATAATAGAAATTAATAGATAATGTCAAAAGTTGATAAATCAAGAAATAGCAGTATATGCATCTTATTTATTTATTTTTCTTTTTATATAAACATTTTGTTTACAAATGGAGCATGTAAGAATTTTCTTCACACCCACAAAAATAGTTACCTTCCCCTGTTCTTTTTTTTTTTTTTAACATGTTTATTGGGGTATAATTGCTTTATGCATCTTATTTAGAACTAAGGAAGTAAATACCAAAATAATCAGCTAAAGGAATAGATTAGAAGTGACTGCCTCTGGACAGCAAGATCATGGCATGGTTGTGGAGATGGGGAAGGCTGTTTTTCAAGCTTACTCCTTAAATATAATTTGATTTTTAACCAGGTTATGTATAACTTTGATAAATATAAAAAGCAGTTTAAACCAAATAAATACAATAAAGACTGAATAGCCACTCATCAGGAATATTCTAGAGAATGATTCTGGGAGGGATAATAATAATGATAGCTAAGACAGGTTCTGCTTACTGTCTGCTGTTGTCTTCTAAGCATTTAATATATATTAACTCATTAAATCTCATATTTATGTTATGTTCCCATTTTGCTGTCAAAGAAACTGAGGCAGAGTGAAGTTAAGTAACTCGTCCAAGGTTCATATAACTGTTAAGTGGTCGAGTTAGAATTTGGAAGAAGTTTCCAGAATCTGGGCAATTTACTTCTAATTGCCCCTTTAATGGCAATATTGCAGCAGACTGCTGAAATTTCTTCTAACTCTCCTCCCCCTTCCTTATGTTTTACGCTCTATTTAGCTTCAACGATCACGGTACATATGAAATATATCAAAACAAATTTCAATTTCTAAAAATATTCAAAAAATATCTTACTTGCAAGAATTTTAAAAAGTAAACATTTGATGACTGTAAATCATATACATTATAAAATGATGATTACCCATTGCGTAAGATTTATTTAAAAATCAGAAGAATATAAAGAACAGATTACTCTTCTCCTGAAAGGTTCAAGTTTAGCAGATCGCTGAAGTCGGGCAGAGAGGTTTGAAGACTACTGAAACAAAGACCCTGGGTTGTTGTAGAGCTTCTGTCCTTTGGAACTGTTCAAGTTGGAAGTGATTTAATTCTTGAAACATCGTCATCTGAGCCAGGTCACAATTTCATATCAACATCCTCCCCATGTCTGGAAGTATCATTTCCCCATGTGTGGGCAGCAGACCAATCATACTAATCATTTTGCAGGAAGAGTAGGTACTACTACCATCATTGCCCCAACTATCACGGTCCCTGAGCTACCTGGTCAGGTAATCCCAGGCAAAGCAAGCTGCCTGTGGTATCCCAACAAACAACTTTGAAAATAGATGCATAGCGCCCTCAAGTTCACGTATGCTAGATTGGTTTGTTAGGAACCATGACAGTTTTCCAGGTTCCAAGTATATGACCATGTTCTCTTTGTCTCGTAGGTTGTCTGCCAACATAGCATTCTCAGTAAGAGCCCTGAACTCTGAGAAGGCTCACAAATTACTGTGGCTGTTTTCTCACACTGTATTCCATGTAAAAAGTACCCTCAGGAAAAATACCTCAATGCCCACACACAAATCCACTTGCCATTTACAATAAGCATGCAGGATAATATTGTTATCCTTATTTTACATTGAGAAGACTGAGTTTCAGAGAGGTTAAGTAACTTACCTATAATCACACAGTAGTATCCAAATAAGTGGCATTCAAATCCAGTTGTATTAACAGATTTCTTCATTACCCAAACTGTTCTTGGTTTCTTTTAGTTGCAAGAACAAAGCTATAATATACTTAGATGATTCAAACCTGTACAGTATTTTTCAAATGTCAGCTGTCCCTTCTTCACAAGTCGGTGCAAAGGCCTTGACAAGGAATCATTAATTTAAAGAATGGTTTGACATGTATTCAGAAGCAGGGAATGCCTTGTCTTTCATTAAAATCACATATGCTAAAGGTCAGTCTAACATTATGAGCTTTGTCTTGGGGGGTTTTGGAGAAGGAGGGGAGAGGGTAGTGCTTAAATCATTTAAATTACCTCTTAAGTTTCCCTTAGTTTCAACATAATTCCTTATAAGTTGATGGCACATCCAGCTTTGAAGGGTTTTTGCATATATTTGATGTTCTGCAACTTCCCCTTCCTTTGAAAGAAACATTAGTTATCTTCCAGAGAGCTCTGGGAACATTTTAGAGATCTCAGTATCTTTGGGGGGAAATGGTTTCTTACATAAAATATTGTTTAAAGCATTTAAAGCTGGCTTTGTTCACCTTCCATTTTTTAAAAATTGGGACATCACAGTGACATTATAAGAGAGCAGTTGTCTATAATTTGCCTGGCTAAATTTGGTTTCCGGATTGTCAAATATGCAAGTGTATTGTTTGGAATAATAGTTAATAATAGTTTCCAAGCAAGTCGGAAATAGAGCCACTATCATTTAAAAGCTGGAGCCAAAATGCTACTGCCTCTCCAGCAAGATAATGAGTTAATGGGGAGGAACTCTTTCAAACTGACAAACAACACCATCATTCAGAGTTATCTGGGCACCCACTACCTTGAACTTCAAGTCACTAACCCATGACAATGTGCTCACTAAGAATAGACCCATTACCGCCTCTTCAGCCAGGGCTTGAGCTAAACAGCTGGCACTTGTATCTGGGTTCTGCAGGAAATGATGATTCCAATAAGAATAAGGTCCTGGGTTTATAGAGCTGCTATTAAGAACAAGGACAAAACTGTTGGATTACAAAAGGGAGTGGATTTAAAACGCTGAGATTCTAGGGCACCTGGAATAACTCCTTTGATGTACTGCCCAGAAAAGCCTTCCCGGATCCCCCTGGCCCAGGTTTTGCACTGACATTCTCCATCTGTCCCTCCAAATCCACCGTCTGTCCCTTTCCACTCTGCCATGTACCCCAGGAGGCGGACCTCTGGGGACTATGCCCACACAGTTCCCATGACCTTTGGCTTCCTCTTGGTTTGGGTCAATAGGAGAAACTGGTAAGTGACCAGAGGATGTGGAGACAGTGAGGAAGAGGTATTTATTCTCTGACCTAAAGCTCCGCACACTGGTTCTGGCGCCCCTCCTCCTTCCCCTCGCCCCTCACACTTGGACGTGGCAATGGCTTCCTGCTTTGTCTGGTCCTGGTGCTCCACCATCCTTTTCCGCTTTTTTCTAAACCTGCCCCACCTTTGTCAATGGGCCCTCCCCGGAACGCCCTTCAATCACCCCTTTTGAGTGTGTCGTCTGTCTCCTGTGGGACTCCCATGCTGTGGTCTAATTAAGGTTGGTTCTTATGATATAAAGGTTTCAGCTTCTGGAGAATACAGAGGTTGGTAAGATGTACAGACTCTGTAACCGAGTGGGATTGGTTCCGGGACACCCCGCAGATTCCCAAATCCGTGGATGCTCAAGTCCCGTATCTAAAACGACATAATATTTGCACATAACCTTTGCACATTCTACCGTGGACACTTTAAAACATCTCTAGATTACTTATAATTCCTAACACAATGTAAATGCTATGTAAATAATTGTAAATACAAAGGAAATGCTATGTAAATAGTTGCCAGCACAGCAAATTCAAGTTCTGCTTTTTGAAATTTTCTGGAAGTTTTTTCAAATATTTTTGATTTGCAGTTGGTTGAATTCGCAGCTGCTGAACCCACAGATAGGGTATAACTGGGCAGGACGCCTGACACTCAGTCCTAGCTTGGCTCTTAGCTCTCCATGTAAACATGAGCAAGTTGTCAGAACTTCACCGTCTGGTTTTTAAAGCTCTGGTCATTGAGACCCTTAACTACACATCCAACTCTTCATCCTGCAGTTCTCCTCCGCGCAGTCAGGCCCTTCCCAGAACCACACCGCTCTCACAGTCACGGCATGGCGTCCCCTGCTTAACGACTCACATCTCCAGCAACGTGATACCCTCTTTGCCAGCAGATGCTACAGTTCGTCCTATTTTGTTTCCATCAAAATGCAGAGCACAATTCTTAGGCCATAATAAAACTTCTTAGTACTTGTAACTAGAACATTTGAGATCAACTCAATATATGTCGTTTTATACAAAGAACAAAAGTCACTTAATCCCTGTATTTTATAACCAATTTGCCTCCATGTTCTGTTATGGACTGTTTTTTTTTTTTCCTAAGGGCTTTGGGAGTGTATCACATGTAACATACAGCACATCCCAATAGGTAGGTACGTATGTGTGTATATATATATGTGTGTGTGTGTATGTATGTATGTATATATATTATCTGTATCTATATATAAATTGTTAATATTTGTCTAGAGGTGGGGAGCAGAGGGTAGACCATGATGTAAAAAGGATGAACTCTAAAATAAAACAGCTCTGAGTTTCAACTCCAGCTCATGTCACCTTGGGCAACTTGCTTAGACTCTCAGATCCTATTTCCTCTTCTGTAAAAATGGTGATAATCCCATCTCCGTTGCGGTTATTTTGAGGATTAAATTATTTATTTTATGTGAAGTGCTTGACACTTAGAAGATGCTTAATGAGTGTTTACATCCTTCCTCCCAGAATTATGGTTTATAAACAAAGGAAATCCTGAAATTCCGTGGAACTTCTGTTTCTTTTTTCCCAGAATCCTTGAATCTTTGAGTTAAACTGCTCAGTGTCAAAGGCTTTGGCACTCAGAGTTTTACAGGTTGACAAAAATAAGCTTTTTCCTACAAATACCTTCAAATTAATCTTCCCAAAGTCCCTTGAGTTCAAAAGTTGAATCGTCAGAAATTAGATGATTAATAAGACATAGTAGTAGTAAAGACTTAGGTTCTGTTACCTACCTCCTGGGCTCTTAAGAAACTGCAGGACCCTCAAAGAAATAACCATGAGGGTGTAAATCAGCATAATGTTCGATGTCTTTAGCTCAACTCATCAATTTGTTTCAACTTAGTAGCTAATAAGAAAATATAGAGGTGGGAATTGCCCGGTGGTCCAGCGGTTAAGACTCTGCGCTTCTAATGCAGGGGGCACAGTTTCGATCCCTGGTTTGGCAGTTGCCGCGTGCCGCGTGGCGTGGCCAAAAAATTTTTTAAAAAAAAGAAAAGAAAATATAGAGGCAAGAGGAAACTTCCAAGGGCAATGCATATGCTCACTATGTTGATTGTGGTGATGGTTCATGGATATATATACATACATATATATGCACTTTATTATTGTATGCCAATAGTACCTCAATAAGGCTGCTTTTAAAAGTCACGCAAGCGGGCTTCCCTGGTGGTGCAGTGGTTAAGAATCCTCCTGCCAATGCTGGGGACACAGGTTCAAGCCCTGGTCCAGGAAGATCCCACATGCTGCGGAGCAACTAAGCCCGTGCACCACAACTACTGAGCCCACGTGCCACAACTACTGAAGCTCACGTGCCTAGAGCCCATGCTCCGCAACAAGAGAAGCCACCACAATAAGAAGCCCATGCACCGCAATGAAGAGTAGCCCCTGCTCGCCACAACTAGAGAAAGCCCGCGTGCAGCAACAAAGACCCAATGCAGCCAAAAATAAATAAAATAAAATAAATAAATTTATTTTTAAAAAAAGTCATGCAAGAAAAAATAAACTTTAAAAAAGGAAAAAAATTCATTGGCCTGTACACTTATGTTTTGTACATTTTACTGCATATGTTATACTTTAGTAAAGTACTGTTTGCATGAAAAAAGCAAATTGTCCAAGGGTGAATATTGTTGCTGTCTTTTGTATAAGAAATATACAGCAGGAATAAGACTATATATCTTTATGTGTTGTTACCTGCCTAAGAGTGTTAGAAAAATAAGAATGTAATGACAGTTATCCATCCCTGTGGCCCAGAGAGAGGAGGATGAGGACAGAGGAGGGAGGGACGCTTCCCAGTGCATACTTTTTACGTCATCTTGCTTTTTGAAAGTTCTGTAAAAACAAAAAATAAATAGTCTCTAAAGGAAAATGAGTTACCAGGTAATTGGGGTGGGGACTTGAAGCAGGGAAGAGAAAAGGCAAGATGAGTATTTTCTAAAATCAGAAACACCTTGAACAAACAAGCAAGAACAGCCTAAACTGGAAGATTTGCAAAGGTTGGCGAGCACGCCATCCAGTCTGAGGTCACTGACTCGACGGAAATCCACTTGCCATGTGACTTATCTCCTGCCCAGCAGTGTAAAGATACTGCTCTACTCGAAACAGATTTGCGAGAAATATTTAAAATTACACAAACCCAGATGACCTTAGGCTGCACTCCTGCTGCGATGCCAAATCACCCAACTAGTAAATACAGATTGAGAGACCCGCGCATGCCAAGCACACCCTGGCCCTGACAGAGACCCAGAGAAAAGTCCCCACAAGATGAGGTTTATTCCCTGAGGGTCTTCAGATCCCATCACAGGTGAAATGGCAGCAGACAGTTACCATCTGCTGAGTGAAGAGGTGCAAGTTCAAAGGGGATGAGACCAACCAGAGATGACGTCAGAGACTTCATTTCTAGACGTTAATTCTTTGCTCCCCACTGCCGGGCCCCCCAGTGGCTAGAAAAGAAATAGGCCGGTTTCTTATTATTTTATTTTATTTATTTTTTATTTATTTATGGCTGTGTTGGGTCTTCGTTGCGGTGCGTGGGCTTCTCATTGCAGTGGCTTCTCTAGTTGCGGAACACGGGCTCTAGGCGCGCGGGCTTCAGTAGTTGTGGCACATGGGCTCAGTAGTTGTGGCTCGCGGGCTTAGTTGCTCCACGGCACGTGGGATCATCCCAGACCAGGGCTCGAACCCATGTCCCCTGCATTGGCAGGCGGATTCTTAACCACTGTGCCACCAGGGAAGCCCCATGGGCCCGGTTTCTGATCAGCTAGAAAGGGACCCACATGTTGCTTTGCTATTCCCCTTGCTCACCTTTAGGCAGCACCAGATAAGCCCCACGTGGGCTTCTGAGGGCCCTTCCTGGGCCCCCCTCCCTCCTTCCTTTTCTAACCCCATCTCCAGATCCTGGCTTCCTCCCACCTCAGCTTCCTGGGTTCCAGCGAACAAGTCCCATTTGCCCGGTGTATTCTCCTAGGGCTGCTGTAACCAAGTACCACAAAGCACGTGGCTTAGAACAAGCGATCTTAGTCCCTCACAATTCTGGAGGCTATCAGTCTGACATCAAGGTGTCAGCAGAAGTCTCCAGGGGAGGATCCTTCCTTGCCCTTTCCAGCTTCCAGTGGCCCCAGGCATTCCTTGGCTTGTGGCAGCGTAATTCCAAGCTCTGCCTCCGTCTTCACAAGGTGTTCTCCTCTGTGTATGTTTATTTTGTGTCTTCTTTCTTCTTATAAGGACACTAGTCATATTGGATTAAGGACCCAGCCTACTCCAGTATGACCTCATCTTAACTTGCATCTTATTTACATTTGCAAAGACCCCCTATGCAAATAAGGTCACATTGACAGGTACCCAGGGTTAGGACTTCAGTATATCTTTTGGGGGTCGGGGGGGGAACAATTTAACCCACAGCACCCCATATCCCTACATTTTACTGAGAGGGATCTCCACTCCACAAACAAGTCTTTTTTGTCGTTGGGATGGTATCTCATAGCAAAACTTTGATGGGTAATTATGTTAAAAGCCTCCCTCCCCACCGCAGGGGAGGATGGAGATGAGCGAAGGGAGAAGAGGGTGGAAACCCACTTCCTTCCACCTTGCGGAGGATGTGCAACGACAAAGCGGGGAGAAGGGCAGAAGGTCTGCTTCAGTGCTCTCCGGAGCTATGCTGACTCGAAGGATGTGGGCTGCAGGCTGAGATGTGCCTTTCAGCCCTCGTCCCCACCCCGGCTGTAAAATACAGGGGTTGAAATATATTGCCCAGGTCCCTTTTAGCTTGCAAATGTCCCGACTTCACGGTGACATCTGGGGGTTTCCTGCCATCACAGACTGTGGGTAACCAGAGGTAACAGACTGGGGTGTATACTGCAGTCAGCACGCAACATGGCCTGGGCTGGAAGGCGGAAGCCTGGGCTGGCAATAGGGAAGGGGCGGCCCCAGAAGGGCGAGGAATGCAGCTCTGCAGGATGCAGGCCCAGAGCCTTTCACGCCCCCGGAAGGGAGTCTTTTGGGTTCCTTTGACTCCTCCTCTTCTGCCAGACCCTTCCCAGGCTCAGTGGCCCCTTTGTCAGAACAGGAAAGGGACATTGAAAAAGGCTAGTTAGATTTCCTATTAGCACCTGACCTACAAGGGCTTAGGCAAAGCCTTAGATTTCTTGAAACAGGCCCTTCCAGCATCCCCACCTCCGTATCCCAGCCCTGCATGCCCACTGCCCCCCGAACCAACACCAGGTGCCCTGCCTGCTCTCCTGTGCCATCCGCGCTCTCCTGCTCTCAGTCCCATAGGCATGCATTCATGCATTCAGTCAACAAACTGCTTTCAAGCACCTACAGTGTGGCTAAGATACCCTGCCTGCCCCCAGAGAGCTCACAGCACAATGAGAGTAAGCAGTCTCTATTCTGTCTGAGCCTGCATAAGAGGGGCACCCGGAGGACGGGCGAGGGGACACATCTGATATCGTGCCTTACAGATTAAAGTCTGAACTCAGATCACTTAAAGCTCTAAGGCCTTTGGCTTGGGGGGATGGAGCAGTTTGTACTGAGAGTCCCTAGAGCTGATGGAAGGGTCATATTCCTTAGGCCCTGCCTTATGAGTTGGTGTCTCCCATGTTCCTGAATACCCAGCCACTGGATGAATGTGTATCCATCTGTATCTCTGCCTCTCTGCTCCAGGGAATGTTTTTCTCTTGGTTTCCCCACTCTTCCACACTCTAGCAGCCCCCATGGGTCAGACTCGTCCCAAACCTTTGCTTCCTCCATAGTCAGGACTGACATCTGGTGCTTACGATCACTATTGTTTCATGCAGATTAGAACATTTTTTTCCGCATGGCAACACAAGCCTCTGCTCAAGATTGATCCCTTCCCTCCACTGCTACCATTTCGCAAGTCTTGTTTTTACATTGATTTCATCCCAACAGCTTCATTTCAAGGGAATCCAAGCAGATTTCCTCTTTTAACTTAATTCAGTCTTAGGGAAAACCAGTCTTCAAGTGCATTAAAAGAGCTACTGGGGCTTCCCTGGTGGCGCAGTGGTTGAGAGTCTGCCTGCCAATGCAGGGGACACGGGTTCGAGCCCTGGTCCGGGAAGATCCCACATGCCGCGGAACAACTAAGCCCCTGCGCCACAACTACTGAAGCCTGCGCTCTAGAGCCCGTGCTCCGCCACAAGAGAAGCCACCGCAATGAGAAGCCCGTGCACCACAAGGAAGAGCAGCCCCCGCTCCCCACAACTATAGAAAGCCCACGTGCAGCAACGAAGACCCAACGCAGCCAAAAATAAATAAATAAAATGAATAAATTTATTAAAAAAAAAAAAAAAAGAGCTACTGACCCTTTTAAGTGCAGAGAGTAAACTTTCTCCTTATTTTTGCCTTAGTGGCCTCTGACCCAAGTCCACTCCTCCTGTGTATTCTGGTCCTTGCTTTGGAAGTCCTCTACCCAGAATCTATAGGTAGAGGATGACAAGGGTCACAGGATGCCTGGGATCCTGCCTGGCTCACCTGTGACTCACTACTTACATGGTACTTCATAGAACTACCAATCAGCCCCTGTTCTAGTTATGTACTTCTAGGAGCAAACACTCCAAAACCTAGTGGATAAAAACAACAATCATTTGTTTATCTCTCAAGTGTGTAACATGTACAGGGCTTACGGGAAAGGCTCATGTCTGCTTCACACAGTATCAACTGGGGTGGCTTAACTGGAGGTTGAAGGATCACTTCCAAGATGCCTTATTCTCATGCCTGGAAAGTTGGTGCTGGTGGTAGGATGGGAGGTCAGGGCAAGGGCTGGGGGCCTCAGTTCCTCTCCATGTGGACTTCTGCCTAAACTACTTGATATACTGGCAGCATGGTAGACGGGTTCCAAGAGCAAGTGACCCAAGAGAACGTGGCACTCTTATGACCTAGCCTCAGAAGTCACATAATGTCACTTCTACCATACCCTATAGGTATAGACGGTCATAAAGGCCTACATAGGGCCAAGGGAAAGAAACACAGACCCCACCACTGCGTGGGAGGAATGTCAAGGTTACACTGTAAGCGTGTGTGGAATGGGACATATTGTAGTGGATGTCTTTGGGAAATATGATCTACCATGATTTATTCTCTGGCCAAAACAATTCACATTTATCCCACATACAAAATATACTCAACCCCTCTGTAAAAGTCCCCGAATCTTATCCAACAATGGCATCCTTTTGGAAGTCCAGGACCTTAGTATCTAAATCCAGTCCAGGGGCAGATGAGGCTCAGTTTTTTGAGAATAGCTCCTTGAAACTGCTTCTCTCTGCCCGAAGCCCTATGAAGACCTATGAACTAAAAAGACAAGCTATCAGCTTCCGCCACCACCACCACTTACACAACCAGCATTCAACAGTGAGACTGGCATGGGGTAACCACTATAGACTCTCATTCAAGAAGAGGAGAAATGGAGGCACGCAGTGTTCTCCGGTGCATAGCACTTCTGAAATCCAGCCGGGCACACATTGCCGGGTCCTTGATTAGGGCTCGGAGCTACTGCCTGGGAATTGTTCACTGTGGCTTTTGGCTTTGCCTTCTGGGTACTTAGTTCTTCCCTCTCAATCATCCTTTTTCCAAAAAAAGTAAGCTTCTGTTTGCAGCTGACTAGTTTTCCCAACCTGTTTCCTACAAGTAGAAATTTGGAGACCCAAAGACATCTTTTCATTTTGTGCTCTCTACCCCTTTCAGTTCAAGCTGGAGTAATTCTTGTTTTACAGGTCAACTTATAAATCTATAGCAGTAGATAAAGGCCACGTCCACAAATGTCTTTGAGAAGAGTTCTTCTCTACTTTGGACTCCTGGTGAGGCTGGTGTGGGACAATGCCTTAAGGTTTTTAGAAGTCCTGTTTCTTTAATGAATTGAATATGTAAAACCTGCCTCTAGGATCCTTACAAAGGCTTTTGTCTATCTGAAAGTTTTTATGAGGCACTGCCTTACATATTTCTGATGTCTTAACAAAAAATCTTAGAGACCCACCATGAATCTGATTTTTGCCTAAAATTCATTTCTTAATTTGAATATAATTTACTATCCAGAGAAGTTGAGAATGAGAAAGTTAGCCCAAGCAAAACAGAGGCAGCGCATTTAGATAGACCACGGGGGCCAGCAAAGCCCTCCTGACTTTTGATGCCACACACAGGTTCATGTTCAAGTTTGATCAGAACTGGTCCAAATCTATACTTCAGGTTTCTTAGCACAGGTAACAATATTTTCAAAAGTCGTCTTGTTCCACTTTTACTAGTGGTCTTGCCACATCATACCCTCCAGTGTCCTGTTGGTTCATGCCAATAACTTAATTGCTTTCTTTGCAGTGGCTCAGTTCTACAGACAGCCTGACTTGAGGTTTGGCTAACTCTTAAATATTTATCATTTCACTGGATTTATGAAGAGAAGAAAAAAGTTCAGAACCCATTAAGGCATCGAAGACAAGCACCTCCATGCTCCCAAGGCAAAAATGGAAGGGCCAGCCGAGGACCTCATCTCTCCTTTGGCCTCCCTTGCAATGACAACGCCAGGGCTTTGTGTTAACACCCCGTGTGCGCTGGGCAGATTTTCATGATGTTCTCAGTATTAAGAGCAGCTGTCCTGTGATTTGCTGGTGTCTCCAGGGAATTGGAGCTGAACTGTTGGACAAACTGCTACTGATTAGATTAGTCTAAAGCTCAGATTTAAAGAGAGAAAGAGACAGGGCTTTCTGAGCTAAATCATGAACTCCAAGTGGGTCCACCATTGAGCCATAGCCTCAAGGGTTAATAGCTTAAAGATTATTGGGGTTTCTGGCCACAGGGAAAGCTGCCAAGAAGCATCTCTCTTCCTAAACCTAAGCCCCTGCCCCATTCTTTTAATACACAACTTCCTCCAGCACTTCCTCTGACTTGAAGAAGAAGGATGCAAATTTGTCTAACCTTGCAAAAAAAAAAGAAACAAAAAAAAACTTGTCGTATGTGCAGTGGGTGTTTTAGGCAGAAAGAAAGCAAAGAAACCTGAGGCAGTTTCCGCCCACACGCCTCAGCTCAGCTTCCAGAGAACACCATGCGGTTTGGTTTGACCCTCCCAGAGTCTCTTCCAGATGCTGTTAGAAAAAAACAACCTGGGCAGCAAATGTCATAACCCAGATCCCTGCTTGGTGCAGCAGCAGCGGAAACAAAGGCACAGCATTTACAGCACCAGGCAGGTGCCGGGCCCTGGGTGCAGGCTTCTGCTTTGTGCCACAGCCTCTGTCTGCATCTTTGAGGGACTTCACTCAGAGGGGGAGAAGGGGCACCTTCAGACCCACCACACTAAACTAAGGTGCGTGGGTGGGAAGCCCGAGAAATGACTGATAGCCCCAGGGGTGTGTGAGAGCCGCAAGCGTGCTAGCAACTCGTCACAGGCAGAAACCGTCCCACTTGCTCAGGGTCTTTGGTGAGAAAGAAAAGAGTTCCCAGCAGCTTTTGTGCACTGGGCTATTTATGCTGATGGTAACTAGGGGCCTGGAGGTCAGAACACACCAAAATACAATCTTGGCAATTACTACTTATTTCAGGACCCTGAAACGGTGCTCTTTTATTATTTAAATTTATTAAGAATGAACTGGCTGGTCCCACTGTAAGGAATTTGACTTCAGCCCATCTAGTTAGGACAGAATCTTCCTCCTGCCTTCTCTCCCACCTGGCCGATCCCCAGGCCCACCCTGCGTGGTAACTGGCCCAGGTAAGGCCATCGTGTGGGAAAGGCTGTGGCTGAGGGAGACCAGGGCAGTTTCAGATGTCCTTCCAGGCAGGGATATGACCAGCTGTGCCTCCATCTTTGCTCTGAGGACCACCTACATTGCATCCCCAGAGAGTTGTGAAAATGCAGATCCCCAGGCCCCATCCCTCTCCAACTAAACTGCACTGTCTGGGAGAGGCATCTCAGAACCTCTGTTGTAAGCAAGCTCCTCAGGCACTTCTTACACAAATTTGAGTTCGTGAACTACTCTGTCACTACTTTAGGAATTCACAAAATGCTTGTTGAATGAATAAAAGCCAACTAATGCCTGCTAATCAATCTCTCCCAACAAAGAGTGGCATTTAAAAAAAAAAAAATCTTGAAGATTCTGAAACTAAAGTTAAAATGGCAGAACCTTGGGTGTGAACTCTCAGGGTGGCAGCCCCGTCCACGTCCCCTCAGACTGCCACGTAGGCCCTCCACTTGTAGGTCCGAAATCCCACAGAGAGAGACACTGCTGCTGTTGGGTGCTGACAATTTTCTCATCACCTACCAGGTACTCACCAGGCACTTTACAAACACTATCTCAAATTTCCATCAAAGTGCAAGGTGCAATCCCCAATTTCCAGACAGGGAAACCGGGGCTCAGATAGGTGAAGGGATTGGGAGTCCCTCATATGGCTATTAGGAGTCCAGGCACAGATTGAAACCTAGTCATTCAGGTCACGCCACACCCACTAAAATCGATTTCATAAAACCCAAAGGACATCAGAGGACAAGGACCTCCACGCTTATCGAGTCCAGCCTCCTCATACACAGGTGAGAGGCAATTCAGTGTAAACCTGAGGTTCCCTGATGTGTTTTGTCTGGCCTGCCTAGTGTTTTTAAGAAACTCAAATCAGTCAACGTTTAAAACTCCGGCGATTTTGCATTAAAACCCAGACTTTTCCTCTTGATAAAGCAGAAAATGTTACAGCCCTGGGCCTTATTCGTGGGTCAGGAAATGGTTAACTATACAGGTTTCAGAATCCACAGACCTGGATTTGAGTCTTGACTCTAGGCCTTATTGGTTGTGTGACCTTGGATAAGTCACTTAACCACTCTGAGCCTCTTTCCTTCAACTGTAAAGTAGATATAGTAATAGTATCCACCTCACAGGTTGTTGTGAACATAGAATGAGATGATATATGCTCACTGCTAAGTCCTTGTATTTAATAAATATTAGTCAGTATAAGCTCGGGGAGGGCAGGCCTTACCCACGGCAATACACCTAGTGCACAAGAGAGCCAAGACTCATGGCCAGATTCTAGATTCCATTCCCTAAGTTGCTCCCTCTGCATCATTCTACTATCCAACCCAGACTCCGCCACTCCCCATGAAATGCCCAAGTCATCACGCAAGTGATGAGAAAACCTGAGTTTTCCAAATGTCTTACACAGCACTAGCCAGATACATCATTTTGCCTCAAGAGACAAAGTGGTCACAGTATTGCAATCCAGAACGTAGTCTCAACTGGCTTATTGACCCCTAGCAAGTCACTTATCCTCACTGGGCCTCAGTTTACTCATCTGTGAGATGGGAAATACCTGTGTTATGGGCTAAATTGTGTCCCCCTAAAATTCTTATGTTGAAGTCCGAACCCCCAGTACTTCACAATGTAAGCATATTTGGAGATAGGGTCTTTAAAGAGGTGACTGAGTTTAAATGAGATCATCAGGGTAGGGCCCTAATCCAATATGATGAGTGTCTTATACGAAGAGGAAGAGACACCAAGGGCCCATGTGCATAGAAGACAGCCACCTCCAAGCAGAAGAGAGAGGCCTTGGAGGAAACCAGCCCTGTTGCCACCTTGATATTGGACTTCTAGCCTCCAGAACTGTAAGAAAATCAATTTCTGTTGTTTAAGCCACCCAGGCTGTGGTATCTTGTTATGGCAGACCTAGCAAGAGAACGCAGTCTGTTTTACAGAAGAATCATTGAAGAGCCTGGTACGCGGTAGGTATTTGACCAGGGTTAGCCATTGTCCTTACACAGTGGAAGCAGAGGGCATGGGATTTCCCCAGTGGAGACTTTGTGTTCTGAGACTGCCGGTTGAGCTGGAGTCTGCCTGCCAAGCACCTGGAAAGTACACATTGGCCAGAATACCCTCTGCCTTGGACAGGACTGGGAAGATAGGATAGATTTGTCAACTCTCCTTCAAGCCACCACCTTTGTGTTTGCACCTGTCATTACAATAAATCCTTTCTTTACTTCAACATGTTTCTTAACATGCCTCCGTCTCTAAACACATCCAGCTCCATCACCATGACATCCTTTGAGATGACTTCTTAATAACATCTAGGGGGCTACTTGGACTCACCAGTGAAACATCTTTCAAAGTGCAATGGATTACTCATAGGACACACCTCTAGCATGCTAATATTACTAATTCTTGGGAATCTCCCTTTCCATATCTGCTGGCCCTGACCTATTCTTGACCTTACCTCAATGGTCTCTTGTAATTCATAGGCTCCTCATCTGATCGTTTGAAGTTTACCTGACCCTCCAGCCCACGAAGGAAAAAAGACTCTTCGTATTTTTTTCTTGGCATCACTGTGAATCCTTACCTGCATCTGTCAAATTGTTTAAGGCAGATATACACTCAGCTCCAAAATACTCTACAGTACTCCTCAAAAAGCAATAGACATTGATTCTTCTTGTTTTGAGAACAGTACACCCGTTCATCGACAGTAGAATAATCCCCGTGACTCAATATTACTGTATTGTGATGTCGTTTTGTGCAACTTTGAACAATTAAAAGACTTTTTTTGAAACAACAACAAAAAACAATAGACATCGTCCACGTTATAGAACTGCTCTGTCTGCCAGCCACGTGTGGCTTGTGAGCACTTGAAATGTGGCTAGTCTGAATTAAGATGCACTATAAGTATAAAATACATAACAGATTTGTAAAGACTTGATATGAATAATAAGAATGTAAAATATCTCATTAATTTTTATATTGATCTTACCTTGAAGTGATGCTATTTCAGATATATTGAGTGAAATAAAATATATTCAACACAGTTCACTCATTTCTCTATATTCTTTTAATGGGACTCCTAGAACATCTAAAATTACATATGTAGCTCACATTCTATTTCTATTGGACACCACTGATAAGAAGAAAAATTGAGGCACAAGAATATTTTTAAGTGACTTGCTCTAGATTCCACAGAGAGTCAGAACTAAAACCAGTGTCTTATATACACTACCAAGTGTAGAATAGATAGCTAGTGGGAAGCAGCCGCATAGCACAGAGAGATCAGCTCGGTGCTTTGTGACCACCTAGAGGGGTGGGATAGGGAGGGTGAGAGGGAGATGCAAGAGGGAGGGGATATGGGGATATATGTATATGTATAGCTGATTCACTTTGTTATACAGCAGAAACTAACACACCATTGTAAAGCAATTATACTCCAATAAAGATGTTTAAAAAATAAAAAAGAAATAAAATAAATAAAAAAATAAGATCAATGTCTCACACCCTGGGCGGGAGTATAATCATTCCTCCAGTGAAATAGGACCGGAACTATTTGGCGTGATGATTTGAAAACATTTCTTTAACACTGAGATCTTCATCCACCACTTTGTGTCTCCTGAGAAGGAAGCATGGGAAGGCAAAATCAGCCCAGCGGATGAACAAAGAGCCATCACCCTCTATGAGTCTTGAGGGGTAAACTGAATGAGGTAAGAATTTTCCATCCCTGATGTCTAGAGCAGTCATCAGACTCCTCTTTACTCCCACTACCGTTTCAGAACATGTGTGACTAAGAAAAATCCTGAGACTCAGATGACAAATATTCTCATAGTTATCTCTTCTTTATCAGCAGCAGTGTGGTCACTCCACAAATCCCCAGATGGTGTCATCTAAGGTACTGAAAGGATCATTATCTTGCAGAGGGACTCACCTGCGGATGAGTATTGAATCTAAGTGAAAATATGAGGCAAAGACAGGGCACCTCAGCTGCATTTGTCTCAGCTTTGAGGAGGGCAAGGGCACCCGTAAAAACAACCAGCATCCAGCGTGGCAAACTTCACTGAGTGTAGGGACCAAGCTCCGAGCAAAAAGGTCCTTCTCTCACCCAGATCTTGCCCGTACCCTTAAACCCTCAACCTAGTCAGAGCCATTCAGGAAAGACCCCTGGCTCACCTTCTCAGAGCCTAAAATACCTTCCTTATCTGGAGGTCACTGTGAGACAGTCAGGAATCTTGATATAAGAATAAAACAAAAACAAGTCTGGGAACAGCCTACAGAGCTGTCAGTGAAGTTCATAAGAATCTCATTAGTTCTTTCCAGAGCTTATTTATTCTTACTTTACAGATGAACATAACAAAGCAATTTATTAGTTTCAGTAGAAAGGAGAGGGAAGAAAAAAAAGAAGGAAGTACTTTCAGATAGACCCCAAAAAGATGTCAAGGCAGCAAGAAAGGTTAAGATGATGAAAGATAGACTTACAAACTCTAAAAGCATAGCGCCTTGTAGCGGGCTGTTAGACCCCTACAAGTTTCAAGATAGAATTCATAACATCAAAATAAAAGAATAGCTATAATAATTAAATTCATTATATGCAGAAACTGATATTCATATTAATGACCCAAAGGCATTCGTGGATGTTTATAATTTGTTCCCTGTTTTCTGCTCTCAGAGGCATTAAGATACAATACTTAGACGTAGTCTGATTAATTTGTCTTAAATGTTTAATCACTTGCAGGGGTGAGCTTCAGTGAGCCTTCATCCTCCCAATAATACCCCCCGACAAAAGAGGCTTTGTTAGAGAAAGGATACTTAGGATGTTCACGGAACATATGTCCCGGTAATCCCAGGACAGAAGTCAGTTGTCTCCCGCTCAGAAAGGGGCCCCTAACTAACCTCCCTGCACTCAGAGCCTGTCATTTGCTCAGTGGCCACGTGGGCCAGCATCCTGGCAAAGGCGATGCTGAGGGCAGTGGCTTCCTGCGTGCAGCCGTCCCTCCTCTCCCTGAGCAGATGGGCCAGCCCTCAGGGAAAGGAAGCTCTTCTGAGATCCTCCTGTCTTCATTCTCCCCAAATGGGCTTGGCTATAAAAAGCAAATTAAACAGCCATTGTTCCTTCCCTCCAGGAAGCTGGCAGACCAACATCCTGCCTAATACCAAAGGCTCCCGGATGTTCGCTGCCTGGCTGGCGACGCCGGCTACTTACTGCTTAAAGCGATGAGAAAAAAGGCACCTTCCACCGGGAATAGGATTTTTCTTAAGCTCCGAGCCTTCCTTTATCGTTGGGTCCTTTTTTTTTGTGATGACATATAATACGCAGCAGAAAAGGGCTTTCTTTTCAGCGCTGGCATTCTTCTCCATACCTGCAGAAGCACTCCCACTGGTTGTCCAAATAGGTTAGGGTCAGCATCGGAGGCGAGCCTGAAACACAGCCCTTAAATCTTCCCCTGCCTGCGAACCTGGGATATTTCTCAGTGAAAGTCTTATTTCAATGTTTTCAGGCGTTCTAAAATACCAAGTAGTCAAAAAAATAGCTATGTGAGGTGATGGGGATGTGCTAATTAACTTGTGGTAAATGTTTGACAATGAATATGTATATTAAGTTATGTACACTTTAAATACATAAAATGTTATTTGTCATTTAGACTTCAATAAAGCTGGAAATAAAAAATAAAATATCCCACCCCTAATCTAAAATAGAAACCAAAATATAACCAATATTTTATAATGACTATAAATGGAATATAAGCTTTAAAAATTGTGACTCACTAGATTGTACACCTGTAACTTATATAATATTGTACAGCAACTATACTTCAATTCAAAGAGAAATCAGAAAAATAAATTTGAAAAAATCAAACTCATATAACTTTAAAAAATGAAGTGGAAAACAAAATATTTTCTGAAAAAGCGAACAGCTGAGATGAAGATAATGTAGATCCCACTGAGAACACTTACAAAGCAGGGCCCTGAGGTGGGGAAAAAAGGAAGTCAAACAGATCAGCAGCTTTTGGTCTCTGCGGGGAGAAGAAAAACTGGGGAGAAAAGAAAGAAGTAGAGAAATTGGAAGAGAGATAGGGAGAGAGAGAGAAAGAAGAGAAGCAGCCTGTATTTCTCATATGGCAGCATTTATCAGACTGTGATATAATTGCTTGTGTAATACACTCTCTCTCCTTACTATATATATATACTCCAGGATTTACATTTTAGGCTTCTACTTTCTATGTAAACTTCATCTCAGATTTGACTTTCACTATAACCTAACATTTATCAATAGCTCACTGAAAGCTGTGACATCCTAAAGAGACCCACTGGCTCGTCCTCGTGGGAGAGTATCTCCAAGGCTTCTCCCTGGATCAGCCGAAGACGCTCTGTGCTGGCTGAAGTCGTGTGACTGGATAAGCTGAGAGCCCTCTTTGCACACATTTATTTAGTCCTAAGAGTGCCATAAACCACGGATCTCTCTAGCTTTGTAATTAATAACTTAGAACAAACAACAAATATCTGATTCATTACACTTCGGAAACCCTAAGGCAGAAATTCGACATTTCCAATAAACCTCAGGTTGTTGATACAAGGTGCTAAACAGGGATGGTTCTATCAAAGTGAGTCCCGGGAAGAAAAACACGTCTTTAAAACCTAGTCAGGCTTTAGGCCAAGAGGCTAAAATTATTCAAAAGTCATCTTTGATCCTTTAGAGTGAAGACTAGAATAGGTATTTTTAAAACTAATTTCTGAAAAGCCCAGTGTAACGTTGGGGCATTTCATACTTACCAGTTCTCTAAACCATTACTAAACTTGGGGGTCTTTGAGGTTTTCAACGTCACCTCTTACATTAAGATTTTCAGAATGAAACCTTGATACGTGTTTCCTGAACATCTTCTCTCTACATGGTCGAGTGGACTTGTTCTCAGAAAGGGAGAGATGGTTCTTCTAAATAAAGGACCAGAGCAGGAAGTGAGCCCATGACAATCAAGCAGAGTGTGTGTATTATGTGGAGGGATGAGGAAAGTTTGTGTGGATGGTGTGGAGGGATGAAGAATGTTCCATGGGGATGTGGCTCATACTTCTCCAGGTAGGTCCTCTGGGGAATAGCCCTCCCCCCTCAGCCCCCCAGCCATGAGAGTCCTGTATGAAGCCACTAGCCGGTATGACCACAGGGGCTCATTTTCAGACTCATGGCAGAAATTCAACATTTCCAATAAACCTCAGGTTGTTGATACAAGGTGCTAAACAGGGATGGTTCTACCAAAGTGAGTCCCCAAATGCATCTACCTGATGTGGCAGTATTGACCAAGCTAATATTTTGAGAGATGCAAATTGTACGAGATGCCTATGGCTGCTGTGATAACTGACCACAAACTTAGTGGCTGAAACAATACAATTTATTATCTTAAGATTCTGGAGGTCAGAAGTCTGACACAGGTCTCACCAGGCTAGAATCAAGGTGTCAGGGGGTCTCTGCTCCTTCTGGAGGCTCTAGAGGAGAATCAGTTTCCTTACTTTTTCCAGCTTCTAGAAGCCACCCACACTCCTTGGCTCATGGCACCTTCCCTCCATCTTCAAAGCCAGCAAAGGCAGATTGAGTCCGTCTCACATTGAATCACTCTGACCTACTCTTCTGCTTCCCTCTTCTACTTTTAAGGACCTCATGTTGACGTAGTGCCCATCTAGATAATCCAGGATAGTCTCTCTATTTTAAGGTCAGATGATTAACAACCTTAATCCATATACAACTTTAGTTCCCCTTTGCCATATAATGTAACGTTTACAGATTCTGGGGATTTAGATGTAGACCTCTTTCAGGGGCCTGTATTCTGCCTACCACACAAGTAAACCAAAATGAAAAGGATATAAAATAGGGAAACACTCCCTCTACATCAGCACACATGAAAATATCTTGAAAACGCCAGGGAGTAAATGCAAGGTAATAGGTCAAAAGTGAAGAAACAAAGTACAACATCAATTCAGGGCCAGAAAGCTCACCGTGTATCATTAATGATATCAAAGCAGAATGAAGCACCCCAAGAGACTTTTGGTCTATGAGAAGTGGTAGGACCCTCAAGAAGTCACATGGCCACCATTGCTGAGCATTCATACAGTAGTTCATGCTCAAACATTTTCACAGTCAGACGTTTCAATGCAACAGATTAAGATGTCAAAAGATGTAAACCAACACTAAGCAAGTTGTCCATCACTGCAACATTTCGCATTGCCTTTAAAAGTGTCCATGGGTCCCACACTATTTGCTTGATTCCCACCCCTACCCCCTTCAACTCTTGAGTCACTGTTGAAAAGAAGTGTTTATAGTCCTGACAGCTTGGAAAGCAAAATTCTCACATTTACCAGTTCAAAAAAAAAAAAAAAAATTTGACAAGAGCTTTCATGTAGAAAATTGAATCCCTACTACCCTACATGTTGAACTGGATGTTGAAAAATCTGATAAATGTCAGGTGCCCATTAGGGTAAAGGTGCACAGCGGACATTCCTGAGAAGGGCCTGAGGGATACCAGTTTACCTTTGCCCACCGATTGGGCCCAAGAACCTATTAAGTGCCAGGTCAGACCTCTCTTTTCATCCACCCAGCAACCCATTGAGGTAAAGTACTGGCATCCTTGCTTGTTAGATAAGCGAATTGAAATTCCAGGAGAGCTGAAATGGAGCTGTGGACAAAAAATGTTCCCCACCATATTAGTAAATGAAGGATGTTGCAGCCATCGGCCCCTGCAGCTGCACCAACTGTGCATCCTGAGGGGATTCAGGATGAAGGGAAGAAGGATACTGGCCCTAGGTAATTAAGGCGCACATCAAGGGAATGATTTCAACGAGCCCAGGCTCTTGCATCTTCCCATACATAGAAAGTGCTAAATTCATTAACTTGATATGTCTGGTTTTCTTTAATCAGCAGTAATCTTTCGATGTTCGACTATCTGGGTTTTTTTGTTTGAACTCCTATATCTCCTGGCTCCACCCTTACCTCTTTGGAACAGTCCCTCAGCGCTATCTGAGAGGCTGCATTCTGGGCCTAAGTCCTCAGCAAGTCCACTGAATAGAACATCATTCTCATCTTTTAGGCTGTGTATTCTTTTTCAGAACCTAGGTCTGATCTACTCCTAAGTCGGACTTTTTCTACTGTATTTGACTGTCACTTACCTAATCATCCTTGAATCCTCTGCTATTCCTAGAACCTTACAGAGAAGATGCACTTCCCGGATATTGCTTTATAAATGTATGTATATGTTATCTGGGTATGTAAGTTAGTGTCAGTAAATATCTCTTTCTGTCCCTTCTCTAAATTCTCCCAAACACTGAATTTCATTATTCTTAGTTTTTCTATGAAATATTGTATCTCTAAAACTCTGTCTCTCTGTCTCTGTCTCTCAATCTCTCTCCCTCTCCCTTCCCTTCCTTTAGAAATCCACTCCAGTGTGTGACAAACGCTTTTCGCCATCAGGAAGAGAGAAGTTCTCCTCAGTCGTAGATCTTTGTGTACTTCCTCCTCTTAAACCGCCTTGTTCATTTGGCTCCACTGCTCTCTAGCCCATCAGTCTCAGGTTGGACGCACTTCCCTTTTCTAATATGACTTATAGCTCTGTTCTCAGTCTCCATCCAAACCATTGGTCCACCACCCATCCACTCGAGGCCCCCTGCCCTACTGAGCTCTGCCTTTTCCTTCTTCTTCTTTTGTTGATTTCATCCACATTTTTAAGGTCCTATGCAATGTGCTCCCATCAGAAGGTTTTCTCACCCCAGATACCCACCCACTCCCCTCCTCCCCTTCCCCATCTGGTAAACTCCTCTCATCTTGCAAAATTTCCATCTGTCCTACAACATTGTCCCAGGTGCTCTGCTTTAACAAAGACACACTTTCCTCTAGGGTGGCGGGGTATGTGAATAATACCAGGTAGCAGCTTCTTAAAATAAGATCCAGAGAGAAAATGTCTGACATTATAATTCATGAATGTAAATTCATGCAAGAATGGAAATGCATTCATCAAAGGAAACTCCTCCTCTCTTTATCAAAGGGATTTTTTACTCTGTCAGAGGAAGGAGAATAGGTCTTCTCAAGATATTGAGCCACTCAATTCACTCAGATGCAGAGGTTTGTAACACCCCTTAGGTGAGAGTTTTTGCAAAGGAGGAGCTTTGTTCGAAAGGCTTCTGTGCTAGAAAAAGCCCCAAGGTTCAGAAGAACAATTAAAAGAAGGTGCGTTTCTGAAGCAAGGCAGATGGAGAGGAGAGAACTGATTCTTCTCCCTGGTGAGCAGACGGGTGAGGGAGGAAGGGGTTTCGTTAAGATCAGAAGAGATGGGAGCCTAGTGTGGAAATCCCACATTGTCTTTCTGTGTAGAGAGCAGGGACAACAATACAGACAGTCTGGCCTCAAAACTTGTTTTAAACTGAGATGTTTTAACTCATTATCTGGCCATTAGCTTTACATTTGAGAAGATACCAGAAAGGGTTGCTGTCCAGAAGGGCAAAACTATTTTGCTTCCATCTTTAAATGCTTGGGGAAAATACCAAATGGGAAAACTGGACCAGAAAAAAAGTTGAAACAGAACCCAGTAGAGGCAAGAACCTTATTCATCATTTTGGAGACCAGCTCCCTGAGAAGAATGGACAGCTCTAAAGTGTTCAGAACCACGCAGGAGTTCTAGGATTTTTATTATACCCAGGAGGAGAATACTATCATTTATTTAGCAACTATTATGTACCAGGCATGATCCATAGTTTTTACAAATTACTATAATCCTGCAAGAAAAATATTTTATGCCCATTTTACCGTTGTAAAAACTAAGGTTTTACCAACAAAGAAGTTGGTAGAGCCAGGACTCAAAGCTAACTTACCCTGATCCAAAACTGATGTTCTTTCATTCTTTGAGGGAAGGAGAGGAGCGTTTATCCCTCAATACACTGCAACTTAAGAGACTTCCAACAGGAAACCCACTTGCTCTGGTCTTTAGGAATTAATGTGCATGACAGTCCCGATTCGAATGCTTTGCTCCATAGTCCCTTTGAAGACTGAAATTATCTAGCCATTTTTCCTCATGTTTAGACAGTAAATGTAGATATTTCAACATTGTTAATACTCAGAATGAGAACCTCAATGGCCAACACAGAAGAACGGATCCTTCAAGAGAGAAATGCTCAACTGACAATTTCCGGTAAGACTTAAAAATCACTTGGGTCCATGGTTAACCATGCTGGTTGCACATTAGAATCACCTGGAGGAACTTTTTAGAATAAATGCCCAGCTCCGTGCCTAGGGATTCTGTCCCATAGGTCTGGGGCTGAGCTAGGCAACCTGTACTTTAAAAATACAGCTCAGATGACTTTGATCTACCTCTAGGGTTGGTACCCACAGAAGCATGGTTCAAACAGACTTCAACTTTCCTCTCCTTCCTGTCACTTGCAAATGCAATCACAATGCAATCAAAGAGAGTCACAAATCCCTAATCCAGAAACTCTTCCAAAGCAATCACAGAATCGTTGTTTGTTTGTTTGTTCGTTTTAAATGAAGGCCAAAACGAAGCATAACTGGATCGGGAAACCACCAGATGTGAATATATTAAGCTTTATTTTAAGAGATGGAGATTGGAAATTGTTTAAATACTAGGGAGTGCTGTGAGCTGACAGATGGCCAGCGGGGCGGAGGAAGAAAGCAGCCCGGTTCGGCCAGCTCTACCTTAATCCCGCCCCACCTCTCTGGACACCACTACAGGCGGGAGATGCTGCATTGTGTCTTTGACACGACTGCTCTCTGGCTGCCCCTGAACCATTCCCATTTTAATCCAAACTTGATCCTTTAAAACAGACAAGGTCTCAAGTGCTATCATTTATAAAACTATAATTTCAACAGTAATACCCCAGAGACATATTATTCATTTGTCCCATGTACAGAAACTCATCATCGTCCCTAGCACGACCACTCGACATAAAAGCATGAGTTTTAAGCCCAAGTGCCCAGACTCTTGGAGTAACAATGGGAGCATTTCCCGTGGGCCATAGCATGTCAGGGATAACTGTACACAAGTCGTGTTCACTTACTGTAGTCTGAGGACTGTGCTTCAACACCAGGAATCCATTAGAACTAGCACTGCAGCTGCCTGCTACAAAGTACTGTGCTCTGGGATCCGCTAGATTTGTCCAGAAGGTTTTCGATGTCTTATAATTGTGTTGCTTTAAGAGTTTGGGGCAGGGCTTCCCTGGTGGCGCAGTGGTTAAGAATCCGCCTGTTGGGGCTTCCCTGGTGGCGCAGTGGTTGAGAATCTGCCTGCCAATGCAGGGGACACGGGTTCGAGCTCTGGTCTGGGAAGATCCCACATGCCGTGGAGCAACTAGGCCCATGAGCCACAACTACTGAGCCTGCACGTCTGGAGCCTGTGCTCCTCAACAAGAGAGGCTGCGATAATGAGAGGCCCGCGCACCGCGATGAAGAGTGGCCCCCGCTTGCCACAACTAGAGAAAGCCCTCGCACAGAAACGAAGAGCCAACACAGCCAAAAATAAATAAAATAAATAAACTTAAAAAAAAAGAAAAACTTGATCATCTTGACATTCCACAAAACATTAAAAAAAAAAAAAAAAAAAGAATCCGCCTGCCAATGCAGGGGACACGGGTTTGAGCCCTGGTCGGAGAGACTCCCACATGCCGCGGAGCAACTGAGTCCGCGCACCACAACTACTGAGCCCGTGTGCCACAACTACTGAAGCCCGCGTGCCAGAACTACTGCAGCCCGCGTGCTTAGAGCCCATGCTCCGCAACAAGAGAAGACACTGCAATGAGAAGCCCACGCGTCGCAACAAAGACCCAATGCAGCCAAAAACAAATAAAATAAATAAATTAATTAATTTTTTAAAAAAAGACTTTGGGGCATACACTTTGTGTTCAGAAAGAGCAAAAAAGCCCTCAGGAAGCAGGTTTGGGCTATAAGCTTAGAAGTTTGTGTAAACTCAACAGGCAAGACTCTGGAAGCATCTGTGTAGCTCACTCCCAGCTGCCCTTACCTCTAAATGCTGCTCTCTGGGGGTAAAGCAGCGCACCCAGCTCCCTGAGTGGAAGGGTGAAGGAAACTTCCCAACAGGAAAAGCGGATGAACTAAGATGTGAAGGGGATGGTGGTGAGAATTAGCGTGATAAAAATTGTAGCGGGGAGAGAGAGAACACCATGTGAGAAGGAACACGGTCCATTCCAGGTGACGTAAGTTCAGTGTGACCGGACTGTGGAATGATAGGGTGAGAAAATCCCAGGAGTTAGAAGGAGGCTGGGCAGGTGGGCCTCGGCTGATTGAAATGGCCTTGTAAAGCCCAGTGAGAGGTTTAGACTTTATTCTAGAAGCTGTAGGGTATAGTTGGAGGGGGTTTTTTTTGTTTGTTTGGTTGGGTTTTTCTAGCCGGGCCGCACAGCATGTGGAATCTTATTTCCCCAACCAGGGATCGAACCCTCACCCCCTGAATTGGATGCACGGAGTCTTAACCACTGGACTGCCAGGGAAGTCCCGTAGTTGGAGGGTTTAAAGCCAGGAAGAGATCTGAGCAAATTTTCATTCTAGAAAGATTGTTCTGGCCAGGAGAATGGGCTGGAAGGGGGTAGATCCAGCAAGAGGAGACCAGCTGGCAGGCAGGAGATCATAATGGGAGGCAGGATGAGAATGAGAGCACAGTGCAGTTGGAGGGGAATCAGTATATCCCACAGGAAGCTGTGTTAGCAGGACTTGAGGGTTAATTTGATTGGGAGGCAGGCAGGTGAGAGAGAGAGAAAAAAAAAACCAAGATGGCTCCCATGCCATTTGTTGAAGGTAGAGTGATTCTGAGACCATTTTGGACTTGCTGAATTTGAGGTGCCTATGACATATTCAAGTGGAGGTGTCAAGCAGGCAAACAACTAACCAGCCTCGAGCTCTTCAGGCCATGTTCCTTCTCCCCCTAAGGCCAAACTGCCAGCTCACTTTATTTGGCTTTCCTATACCCTCTTTATGTCTCTCAGTGACATATAACCGTCACCAGAAAATTCTCTAAAATAATTCACACAACAAGGCAAATACCCAGTGGTGTGCTGGTAAATATTCACAGGTGCTTATTCTTCCCACTTCCAAGAAAGTACTGATCTGTAGCCTTTGCTGATTCCCATAGTACAAATATTCTCACTATGGCCAACTTCAAGATACTGATGTGACATCTCTGAATGTGAAGTTGGGAAGAGATGGTCAGAATCAGCTTTCTCAAGCCATGGCACACACCCATCAAAACTAAAATAAATAAACACATAAATAAATAGCCCTATAGCAGAGTCCAAACCATACTGGCCCATCAGGCCAACCCCAAGTGGCCTCCACTCTCAAATACGTTTCCATCAAAAACCCTAGAGAAAAACAATTCTGTTTTGTGCCTGGGACCATCAGAGACCTTACCGGAAGTTGAGTTAGACACTTAGTTGGATTCTTGTTCTCTAAAACAGGGATCAGCGCCTTACAGGCCTCAGGCCAAATTTGGCCAGCTGCCTACTTTTTAAGGTCTGCCAGCTAAGAATAATTTTTACATTTTTAAACAGTAGCATTTTAAATAGTTATATAAGAACCTACATAATAGCCTTCACTGTGCCTCTTGCCATACAATCCCCAAAGCCTACAATATTTACCATCTGGCCCTTTCAGATGAAGTTTGCTAACTCCTGGCTCTAAAGGGTCCTGAAGACAAAGCCACTTCTGCTTCCTAAAACCTTGTCGACAGCACCGGTAGCAAGTATTTTTTCCCTCCTCACCCAGGCCATCTCCCGTCTGGGGCTTGGGCAGAACCTAATCAGAGACATGAAGTTAGGAGACCACATCTAATTCTCCTCACTTCTCAGGCTCCTCAGCCACTTGGTCCATCTGAGGCCGACCCTGGACATCTCCCGCTGCTCCCTCCGTGGCCAGATTTGGCTAAAACTCCAAAGGGATGTGAGCTCTGGCTTTCCCAGGAGCTGGCCTGTGCAACCTGCAAGTGTAGGTTCCCACCAGACAAACCTTGACCTACAGAGACAAAAGATAAAAGAGAGCCAACAGATAAATTGCCATCGAAATGAAAAACCTTATACTAGTCCTTTATACAGACCTGCAGAGGTTTTCCTGAGATGGTTTCCAAACACAATTACACAATTTAAGCTTTTAAAAATGTGGAGGATTTAGGAGGGCTTTCTATACAACAAAAGCATTTAGGATTTGGCAGGGAAATTTTTTTTTTTTAAATAAATAAAACTTCCCTGAGCCCCATACAGGGTTGAACTTTCTTAGAGAACAGTAAACATTTGGCCACGAATGACTGGCACACGCAAACAGGTTCTTGCCCACTTGGGCCTGAAATGAGAATCCTTTTTCTGCTGCCATCTGCTCTAACGTGTGTGTGTGTGCGTGTGCACACACAGACACACACACACACACACACACACACACACAGCCCCCACTGGCCTCATGCCCCCACTGACATCTGAGAGGAGTAACACTATCTTTACATTGACTCTCTACCTTGCTATTGCCTGTAAGAGTCCAGTGGACCAGAGAGTTCTCTCGTTCCTGACTCTGCAGTATTATTTCTTCCCCTCTTGCCAGACTTACCCAGCTGCTAATCACCTGCTCAGAGGCATTGGTGACTTCCATATGCCCAAGAGCAGCTGTCAGTCAATGGAAAAGGTGACAGGGCTCTGTGAGGGCTGAGGCCACGGCAGCAGTGACACAGCAAGACGCTGGCATGGGGGAGCTTCCAGGAGGCGAAAAGGTGCTCACCACCCTTCCATAGACTTTCGATCCTCAGCTGTCTTTCATGAAAATAAAATCTGAAGCATGTGCTTCATAAAGCTGTTTCAGACACTGTTTCAGACATTTTTTCTCAGGTTACCTGGCTCCTGGCTTCCACAGCCCGTGGCACCTCCCCTCCCCTGCACCTTGAGACTTCGCTGGGGCACCATCACTGCAGTTCATTGGTGCTACGGAAAGAGTTAGGGGGCCTGGTTCTAATTCATCCATCTCTTCACCTCTTTGTAGTCTTGGAAAAACCATCTTTAATTTAAAGGAAACAGACGAGATATCTCTAAGGACCTTTCTAGACCAGGGACTATTCTAACATTGAATGAGTGGGGAAGAGTACCTTTGACTCTGCTGAATGAGAAAAGATACCCACCCGTGGGTGCCTGACCTAGACTGGGAGGGCATCACTGGAAGAGACCAATACAAGGGAGACTATGAAGTAGAGGGAAGAGGTGACGCCAGGACAGTTTCAGTTCTGTTCAGGATTTTAAGTCAATATTAAAGAAGCTCCTGGAAGAGTGAATGCATCAGTTTAGTCAACCAAAACTTAATTGAATAAATATAAAAGGAAGGGGAAGGGAGACGCTAAAAATTTACTCCATCATTTTCTAGAAATGTCCTAACTGTCCAATGGAGACCTGGGGGAGAAGTTTAGCACAGAGTCACGTTTGCCAAATCAGGTATGCTCCCAGGCTTGAGATCTTCTGGATGAGCCGTGGGAGACCATGTCTCTGGGGCTGCCACTGTTCACCGCTCAGCTGAGTCTTCAAAAGTGCAACAGCTGTCCATCCTCCTTGCAGGTCAGGACACAACCTCTTCCCTACTTCACAGGGCACAGCATGGGGCACACAGCAGGGAAAAGACAACAGCAGTAGTGTTCAAGTCAGAAAAGGAGTGTTATGGACTACATGTTTGTGCCCCCATTCTTATGTTGAAGCCTTAATCCTCAGTGATTAGATTTAGATGGGGGTGATTAGATTTAGATGGGGTCATGAGAATGGGCTTCTGATGATGGAATTACTGCCCTTATAACAAGAGATGACAGTGAACCTGCTCTTTCTCTCTCTCTCTCCACCATGTGAGGACACGGCAAGAAGGCAGCCATCTGCAAGCCCAGAATAGAGCCCTCACCAAGAACCCGACCATGCTGGCACCCTAATCTTGGACTCCTCAGCCCCCAGAACTTGAGAAATAAAAGTCTGTTTATGGTATTTGGTACACCCAGTCTATGGTATTTTGTTATAACAGCCCAAGCTGACTAAGACAGGGGGAAATCTCTAAATAAAACAGAAGTGGGGGACTTCCCTGGTGGCACAGTGGTTTAGAATCTGCCTGCCAATGCAGGACACATGGGTTCGAGTCCTGGTCCGGGAAGATCCCTCATGCCTCGGAGCAACTAAGTCCATGCGCCACAACTATTGAAGCCTGTGCGCCTAGAGCCTGTGCTCTGCAACAAGAGAAGCCACCGCAATGAGAAGCCCGTGCACCACAAGGAAGAGTAGCCTCTGCTCGCCGCAGCTAGAGAAAGCCCACGAGCAGCAACGAAGACCCAGTGCAGCCAAAAATAAATAAATAAAATAAATTTATTTTTAAAAAACCCCAAAAGCAGAAGTGGGTCCAACGACCTTTGTAATGTTCTCTAAGCTCTGGCAAAACAACAGCTACCTTGTTCTTATCCAATCTAATCTTTCAGAATTTATGTTCCTAATTCTCCTACTTGGCCTCAGTACAGACAAAGGAAGTAACATGACCTTTGCCAAATCAGGTCCTAGTGCCCTGCCAAGTCACAGACCTCACTCAGAAGCCAGAAAGCCTATGTTCCTTCAGGCAGCTAACCTATTCCATACCTAGGTGTGTGGGATCCAGGCACCAGGTAGGTGAAAACTGAGGCTGTCTAGGAAGGTGGAGCTTTTCTGAGGGTCCCCGGGGAGGGAGGTGATTTGTCTTCTTGGAGGTCACTTGGGTTCCATAGATTGACTCTAATGTCCTTCCCCAGAATCAAAACACACAGACTCTCAGAGGCCCGATGGAGTATGCTGTACAGAGGCTGAAGGAAGCTGCGTTTCATGCCAGACACAAGCTTCTGTCAGAGCAAAGTGAGAAGGACACACTCACTTCTGGGGGCTCAACTGAACTCCAACAGCAGCCCTAAAGTCCCTCCACAAACTGGCACAGAATGAAGCAAGTTAGACCTTCATGAGACCACTTTAAAGAGCTCATGATCTGAAAATGCTGCCAGTTGGCATGGGCTCTAAAGTAACCCTGACCAAGAGCAGGTAATAGACAAATGATTTGCTTGTATCCAGAGCCAGTTTTGAACAAATCACATCAAAGCAGCCATTCTGTGCAGTGCTGAGTGTGCACTTTGTGTCTTCGGTGGTCCCTCTAGGCCACTCAGGATACCCAGGACCAGGAACGCTTGGGGCAAAGCTCAAGAGTTTAAGCGGGTGAACAAATAAATAGAAGTAAATTACCTCTTCTGAAGGCCCAGTCTTCTCGAATAAAGGGAATTCACTTTGTACAGATGAGCACTTAATAAATGAACACAAGAGGGAACACATTTCTTTTTATAAATTTATTTATTTACTTATTTATTTTTGGCTGTATTGGGTCTTCGTTTCTGTGCGAGGGCTTTCTCTAGTTGCGGCAAGCAGGGGCCACTCTTCATCGCGGTGCGCGGGCCTCTCACTATCGCGGCCTCTCTTGTTGCGGAGCACAGGCTCCAGACGCACAGGCTCAGTAGTTGTGGCTCACGGGCCCAGTTGCTCCGCGGCATGTGGGATCTTCCCAGACCAGGGCTCGAACCCGTGTCCCCTGCATTGGCAGGCAGATTCTCAACCACTGCGCCACCAGAGAAGCTTGGAACACATTTCTAAATCCTTCACTATGATTGCATAAAAATGCTCATGTGCTAACACCACACAGGTGCTGCAGAGATTGGGGAAAAGGCATGGTTTTTACCTGTGGTTTTCTGAGGTAAGGAAAAGTGACTCTCGCATTTGGAGAATAGGTGATTTCACAAGTGAAAATCGGGCTGATTCAGTCCTGTTAAGAAGAAGCAGATGGACGTCTGCCCCTGCTGCCTTCCTTTGTTCTGAGTTTTTGGTGATCGTATTTGCGGGGGAGGGAGACAGAATTGGGGTTTAATATTTTCTCTTCCCGTCTAGCAACTGCTCAAGAGGAGTTATAGGGTCCATTGCATTTGGGAAGGGATTTGAGAAAAGCAGATGACAATGTGAAGGAAAGGCAATCCCATCACACATGAAAGATGCAAAGACAGTTCTGAGATACAAGCGAAGTGAATGACTCCAGCTGTACCCAGACAAAGGGAAAGGAGACAAAATATCAGCAAATCGCAGTGAATCTCATGGGCTTGAAATTAGAAGGAGAAGGATTAGCTTTTCCTGTACGAGATATGACACGAGTGGTCTGGTTCCCTTTCTTATTTAATATCAAATTTCCTCATGCTATAGTGTCCTAGAATACACAGGCATCAATACAGAAATCTTTATTTTATAAGTGGTACAATAAGATAGAGCCCATGAATTACTTGTTCAACATAACCCAGTAGAGACACAATCCCAGAGCCAGTACCAGACTCTCTAAGTATCCAGGACAGTGGGATAAGAATTTGAATCATCTGCTTGGAACAGGTGAGTTTCTTGGATGCTGGTACCTAATTACCTGAGCAAACACCAATCAGTGTTGCCAGATCAAATACAGGACACCTTAGTTCATTTGGCTTTTGAATAAACAACAAATAATTTTTAGTATAAGTTATGTGCCTAATATTATATGTGCCAAATATGGGACATAATTATACTAAAAATGTATTCAGTGTTTATCTGAAATTCAAATTTACCTGGGCATCCAGTATTTTTATCTGCTAAAGTTGACCACCCTAACACCCATGGCTTTTCCTCCCCACTCAGTGTGTTCCTCCTGTTAGAAATGCTATCCCCTGTCCTTGCCCCTATTTCAATCATGCCCATCCCATGAGGCTGAGATCACACCTTGTCTACTCTGAAGTCTTCTCCTGACTAGTCCCACCCATGCCATTCGTCTCCCTCATGTGAACACCTATAACATATTCTGTTGGGACAACAGGGGCCAGCCTGGCATACGCTGCTGCACCATTCTCAAGTTGTTTCATAAGCTTTCAATGCCTCTCTGTATGGAGGCTTCAAGCCGCTTTGATCAAACAATGCCTGACTCCCACTTTGTATCCTCTGTTACATCTACCATAGGACTAGGCAGAATAGTCAATAACGGACAGAAAATCATTTGCTTTAGAGCGCATAGAGAAGCTGACATGGAGAAGATGGTGATATCTTTTTCTCTCTTGTTTCTCCCAGGTCTGAAAAAGGCAAAGGATGGAGGAGGAAGGGTCTAGAATGCTCAAAAAATGATTTACACATAAATTGAAGATAATATTTGTGTGTAAAATAAGAAGCCACAACCAAATTATGAATTAGGACAATTATAAGAGCAGTCCGTAGATTTGCTTCTATGGAAATTCTTCTCCCCATGTAAAGTCTCTGCAAATACTGTTCCACACCCTGAGCATTAGATCTGGCAAGACCTCAGACATCACCGGGGCCAGACTATCACCATACAGGAAAAGAAACTGAGGCCAGGAGAGGAAAGTCACTAGTTCTTGGTCATATAGCGGGTTAGTGACAGTCTCCTGGTCCTGGGCCAAAGCTCTTTCAGTTTGTTGAGCTGAACCTCCAGTTTCAGGGAGAAAGTCTCCTGCCAAGGAGCAGGTTTTCAGCTCTGCTCATTTTTAAAAATATTATTTGCTACCTTTTTCTATCTATAAGAGGCATTTACTTTTAGTGGAAAATCTGATAGATATAGAAACTCATAAAGAAGACAATTTAAATTACCCACCACCCAGAAAACAAAAATTATGAATATTTGATATATTTGCTTTTGATGCCTTTTCCTATGCATACTAAACTATAAACTCCATGGTGGCAGGAACTGAATTAATCTCATTTGGCTCCATACCCTCAGCCCCTTAGCACGGTGTCCGGTACATAAAATGCACTTGATCCATGCTTACTGAATAAATGACTACATAAATATACATATTTATGTATCTGTGCATATAATTATGTTTATGTAATTTAAAAAATTGAAGCCATACCATTATACACTTAGGGTTTTTTTCACTTAATATCATAGAGTAAGTATTTTCCCCTGTCTGTAAGTATCCTAAAATTATTAAAAATAATATTTGTAATAACTACATAATCTTCTATTGTATGGTTAAACCATAATTTATTGACCCATCTCCAATCAATGTACATTTAGGTCATTTCCAAATTATTTTGAATTATAAATAGTACTGTGATAAATATCTCTGGACATGAATCTCAGTGAGAATCAGTCTGTGGGGAAATTGAGTCTACCTTCACTAATGAAAGAACTTTGGGCAGGAAAGTGATAGGGAGTCGACAGTCTGGGGTTATCTTATCAGCCTTATAGGTCATTTGACTCAACTTCCTTCGCAAATCACAAACCTCAGGTCAGAACTGCCAGTCTGTGATGGCAGGCATTAGATGATCAATTTAAATTTTATCTCAGTCGCATCTTACATGAAAAAGTCACCCCACGTGGGTGAGATAAAGTAATCGAACAAAGACATTTTAGAGTTGATTTTATCAGTCTCATGCTTAGCCAAAGAGTACTAAAGTATAAATAAATAAAGTGCCCTCCTCTCTCCAAACAAGTTCAAAATACATATTCCACTAAGAAAGTGACTTTAAATTCAAGAAAAATAGAACAGATGGCTCAGATTCAAACTTAAGTAACAAATATATTTTTCTAATGAAATCTGTGCACATAAGTTCCCAGCAGGACCCACACTTGGTTGAATATTTTTTTTACGATTGTATATTACACATCCACTGATGTTCAACAGACTATGAGTTCAAGCTGCCTCGTTATTTTCCCTTTTGGCTGAGGCAAAGCAGATCCTTCAACAGCCAGAAGTCTCTGCACAAAGATGCAAAGGGGATCTTCATGGTATCGTTTTATGTTCTGCAATGAGCACTGAGGTAAGAAAAAAATTCTTCTAGGGAAGAAGCAGGGAGAGGACGTTTCTTTCTCACCGAAGTCATGCTCTTCTCAGCCAAGTCCAAACTCAGCTTAGTTCTTGGTCTGGGGAAAGGACATCAGATTCCAGGACTGGGCTGGTGTACGAGGCAGAGAGCGTTAGTAAACTTTCTAATGTAAAATGTTTTGGCATTGATATTCTGCATGTGATTTCAGACCTCATCTGTTTCAGGACTGCTCACACCCGCTGTAGTGTACATTGCTGTTTTGCTACCCAAGACATGGCAGGACATGTAATGCCTCTCTCGCCTAAACTTCTAGTAGGAATCCAACTCATGCAGAGGACTGTGGTCATTTCTGATCCCCAACTTATACATTGCTGAAGATTCAGAAGAGCTAGACTTGTTCAGCAAGAGCCTCAGTTTCTCCAACTGAAAAATAAAGAGATTGGACAAGGTTAAACATTTTCCATCTTATGAGCTAGTTCTCATTGACTAGTGGTAACTTCCTTGAGGACTACAATCACCTAGAGCATAGAAAAAAAAAAAAAAGTTTTAGAGTCACAGAGTGATGGGGCCAGAAATAAAATCTAGCATACCCAAACCCCGGGCCTGTGGGTCTTGAAAGTAGGCATTTCTCTGATTCGTCTTGTAACCCCAGTGGTTGACACAGTGCCTGGCACATAATGGACACTGAGTCATGACACTGGACATAATTGAATGAATAAACAAATACTAAAAGTCTGACCACAGAGCTTCCTTTATTTTAAGTTGTTACCATTGGGTACAAACAAAAGAAAATCCTCTGCAAATAGAGGGACATGTTGCCAACTTTTCACAGAGATAAAAATAAATTTTAAAATGAAAGATACCTTAGCAGGGACTGCTGGGGAATCAGAGGATGGGAAGAACAGTAGAGGTGTTCTCGATCCTCCGCCTCATGCTTCATCAGCAATATGCTGAGTGTGGTCAACAGGTAAAGGCAGTTTTCCATACACACTGGGGACGACATCCCTGGAGCAGAACCAGCTGCTACAAAACGGATGGTATCATCCGTCAGGCCTTCACTTTCCCACCCCCTTCTTCTGTTCTGGTAGCTCTCAACCTCATTTTAGAGAGCTAACACATCAGATACCTTCACAACCTCCTCTGCGGTTAGAGCTTGAGCATATTACCCAGTCTAGAGAGGTTCCTCTTCAGTCAAACACTGCTGTGTCTATGGATGATGCCTGCAACTGTGACCACCATCTTTTAGGCATGAGAAGGTAATTCTAAGGATGCAGCAGGTACAGGGTGGAGGGTAGAGGAGAAAAATGGAGAAAATCCAAATCTTTGGTGATGCTACTGAATGATAGAAGTGAGCTTGAAATACCCTAGTCAAGAAACTTTTGTTGTATGATTTTAAAATTGTATTATATAAGCTACTTTTAGTTGGGTATTCTGTTGCATTTTGTCAAAAACATTCTATTGCAAGTATCCAAGTTCCATGGCTGCAGAAGGCCTGTAATAGGCATGATTCCAGGAACCAATTCACCTTTTGGTGCGGGTACCTAGGTCTTTAATTCTAGAGGTGGAAGTTTTTCCCAAGAAGCCCAGGGAACAATTGCTACAACCCAAGATTGGCTGGAGCAGTCCATTTCAGGTTGTGAATGACAAAGACAGGCTGAGGGAGGAAACAGTTGTAGAAAGAAATCATCCATGGAAAATGAAGAAGAAATTGAAATCTGCACACTTCCCTGCTTCCTGAGTAGTTGTGACAGAGACCATATAAACTGCAAGCCTAAAATATTTGCTATTTTGCCCTTTAAGTAATGGTTTGCCTTAGGCAATTACCTAACCTCTTTTGTACACGGTTTTTCCATCTGTAAATAAAGTTAGAACTCAAATGCAGGTTTGAGCTTCAGAAGAAAGAATCAGTCAACTCAAAGACAGATTAGATAGTAGAAATTTTCCAATCTGAAGAACAGAGAGAAAAAAAAAATTAAAGAAAAATAGTCTCGGAGACCTGAGGGAAAATACCAAGCAAACCAACGTACATGTAATGAGAGTTCCAAAAGAAGAAAAAGGCAAAAAGAATATTTAAGAAAATAATGGCTGAAAATATACTAAATTTGATTTTTAAAAATTAATCTACAGATCCAAAGAGCTCAATGAATCCCAAGTAGGTTGAACATAAAGAGATCCACACCCATATACATCATAGTCAAACTGCTGAAAATGAAAGAAAAAGAGAAAATCATAATAGAAGCAAGAATAAAATGATTCATCATGCACAAAGGGAACAGCAGTGCAATTAATGGCTGACTTCTCATCACAAACCAGGGAGGCCAGAAGGTAGTAGGACAACATATTTAAAGTGCTGGAACAAAAAACTGTCAACCCAGAATTTTATATCCAGCATGACTATCCTTCAGAAAAATGAAGGCAAAATAAAAATGTTCCCAGATTAAAAAAACAGAGAATTTTTTGCTAGCTGTCCTTCAAGCTAAAATAAAATGACACCAAATAGTAGCATGAATCCACAAGAAGGAATGAAGAACACCAGAAATAGTAAATATGTGGGTAAATATAAAGAATATTAAAATATTTTTAACATTCTCTTAAGTTTTTATTTAAAAAATAAGATTGCATAGAGCGATAACTATAACACTATATTGATGGATTTATATGTAAATGTACAATATGTGACAATAATAGCACAAGGTGGGGAGGGGAGATACTGGATCAAAGTTACTCTATTTTACCAAAATTAAGGCAATAATAGCCTGAAGTAGATTGTCCTGAGTTAAGATGTATATTGTAATCCCTAGAGCAACCAATGAGAAAATAACCTTTTAAAAATGCCTACAAAATTAACAAAAGAACTAAAATGGTACACTAAAGAATGTTTAACATGAAAGAAGACAAGAAGTACAAAAGATTACCTATTAAGTGAGTTCATATATGTAGAGCTCTTAGAACAGTGCTGGCAAATGGGACATGCTACACAAGTGTCATTGTCATTGTCTTTGTTGTGGCTGCTGTCATTCAGCTCTGGGTGAATAAAGAGCTTACCCAGGAAGCTTTAAAGATAGTAAATCACCAGGTGTGGAAAGCTGGAAGGGGACTAGCAAGCATCTAAAGAAAATAGTGTTGCTACAAAAATAGAAGGCTCTCTGACAACCTCAGAATTCTTAAGAAAATGTAGTAATTGCTAGGAGATGGAGAGGGAGGAAATGACGATGACAGGGCACTTTACCTAGAATAAACCTCAAGGTCATGGACCAGGAGAATGCCTTGGAGTTTTAGCCCAGAGAGAGGACTCGCTTAAGCGCGCCAGATTTGGAAAGGGTTTTTCTAAAGTTGCCTGAGTGACAAGAACCAACTGAAGCTTGAGGCTGATGGTGTCAAGTTAATGAATAGCAAAGAAAAGCAGAAGTCCAACCATTTCTTGTTTGTTTCTATCTTCTAAAGAAAGGAACACTTACGGGCTTGACTCTATGCTAAAAACTTTTCCCATCAGTTCACTGAAGCTCAAAACCCAGGAAGGTGGAAACTAAAATCTCTCACTGAACAGATGGAGAAACAGAGCCAAGAAAAGGAGCTCTTTCCTGGGGACACACAGCAGTAAAGTGGCAAGTCAAGCTTCAAGACCTGTCTTTCTCTTCTGCACAGAGCTACTGTCTTGGTCAAATGGAAGATCTTTGGTCTAAAACTGGAAATGTCTAGAGAGAGCAAAGTGGGTGAAGAGGCTATATAAGGGAGCACTGGTTTGCCCTGCCTGTGTCCAGCTCCCGACCCCAGGGAAGTCTACCCGAAGTCTGGAGAGAACCAGTATATTAGTTTCCCTTGGCTGCTGTAACAAAGTACCACCAACTGGGTGGCTTTATACAGCAAAACGTTATTCTCTCACCCCAATCCAGTATGACCTCATCTCAACTAATGACACCTTCCAAGACCTTATTTCCAAGTAAAGTCACATTCTGAGGTCCTGGGTAGGCATGAATTTGGGGGAATACCATTCAATCCAGTACAGGCGTCATCTGCAGGCAAATACAAAAGGAGGCATATTGAGCATATGAGAAAGCCAGAGGGAGGTTGCAGAATGAGGAAAGATCAAGGCTGGAGCCAGGGGAGGGTGAAGACACTCGAGCCATAAAATAGGCAAAAATGGAGCAAGAGGAGAGAAGGCCATGGAAACCAAAGAATCATGGGGTTACAAAAAGGAGGAGGTGGCAAATGTTGCAGAAAAACCAAGCAATAAAACCCAAGCAGGCAATTGCCAATGGGATTTGGCAATCAAAACTCATGAATGACTTTCATCGCCTGGTTTCAGTGGAGCAATGGGAGTGGAGGCCTGATTGCAGTTGTTGAAGAAGAAAAGGAGGTGAGGCGTGGGGGCAGTGAGCAAGACTACTCCACGGGGATGCTTCCGTGACAGATGGCTAGGTCCGTAGTAGCTAGAAGGGATGCCAGGTCAGGTGACACTTTTTGTTTATTTACTGTTTTGAAGACGAGACACATTTAACCATGTCGTAACAGGCTGACATAAAAGAGCCAGCTGTAGAATACAGATTTCACAGTTTTCATATCTAGATGAAGGGGAAATTGATGACACAGGAAACCTGAGTTGGTCACCAGGGGTAAGAATTAGAGCAGTTTAAGAAATGAGCCTTAGACAAAAAAGAGGGGCAGTGAATCTCTTGAGACGAAAATTAAGAAGAAAGGATGAGTCCAGTTTAAAGAGTGAGAGTTGTTGCAGGAGATTAACCTGATGGCCTCGATCATAATGATAATAACAGTGACAGTTGTGCTACTAATGCTCACTGCGCTGAAGGGGTCAGATCAGGAGCTGAGCCAAACAAGAGAGGAAGCCAGCCAGGCTCACGTGCAGCCCTGCAGAAGGCCCTGCTGGGGTTGGGGACCATGAGTTTGCCCCAACCTGCATCTCCTCCAGCTGGGCTGCTGCTAGAAGGAATTGTTCTAAAGTCCAGCATGGGGAGGTAGAGCATTTCACCTGACCAAGCTCGTGTCAGGTCTCTCAGTGGTTTCTCTGACAAGCCCCTGAGGCACTGCACCCTCCCACCGACAAGAGGGTGCTCCACCCAGTACTGGGCTGAGATTAAATGCAGGCCAATAGTCATTTAATTAGGAGGGCAAGGATTCACTAAGGTTATTGGAATGGCATCTGAAACCCCACTGTCTGGATTTCAATCCTGTCTTCACCTCGTCCTCTGATTCGGTGGCAGCAGTGGGACTGAAGGAGACTTCTGATGGCTTCAGGGATGACAAGAAACACAGGCATGATACCCTGCGAACCCCTTGAGTTCTCTTTCTCACCATTTCTGAGGGCCGTGGGTAAGTTCCTCTTGGTTCTGAGCTCCACTCTCTTTGCCTTGAGCTTCCAATCTAATTGTCTTTCTGCAGTTTCACGTTGGGACCTTCTGATAGTTAGACCACAATTCCCTATTTGACTGGAAAACCCCAGCCCTTAGTTCAGTCCCCAGATTCCATGTTGGGCTGATGATTCTGTCAACAGTTGCCCATTTGTTTAGAATTCCAGTCTGCAGTCCCCACCTGTTGGGGCTGCTGGTTCAGTCCTTTCCCGAGTCCCAGGTTCCACACTGGGAATTGCTGGTGGTGTGTACAGGGCCTTCTCTTGACCAGGCCACAGTAACATCTCTTGGTTACTGCTGGTGTGTTAAGGTGCACATCTTTATTTGTCTTGTTTTGTGTAGCTAAGGGCTATTGCTAATGGGATTCTTGGAAGCCAAAAGTCACAAAATTGGTGGGCATGGGTTGAGCACTTAAAATCTGATGGAGCACTCACCACCTAACTCTAAGATTCCTGTGTTAGGATAAGTTGATCACCAACCTCAAGAAAATTTCCATGCAATGAGGTACGCTGTATAACACCACACAATCCCCAATGCAGCAGCACAACCCTCTTAGGTATTACAGTAATCCCCTCATATCTGCAGTTTCACCTTCCATAGTTTCTGTTACGCCTAGTCAACCATGGTCTGAAAATATTAAATGGAAAATTCTAGAATTAAACAATTCATAAGTTTTGTTTTGTTTTGTTTTTGGCTGCATTGTGTCTCCGTTGCTGTGCGTAGGCTTTCTCTAGTTGCGGTGAGCAGAAACTACTCGGCTACTCTTCGTTGCAGTGCACAGGCTTCTCATTGCAGTGGCTTCTCTTGTTGCAGAGCACAGGCTCTAGGCACACAGACTTCAGTAGTTGTGGCATGTGGGCTCAGTAGTTGTGGCTCACAGGCTCTAGAGCACAGGCTCAGTAGTTGTAGCACACAGGCTTAGTTGTTCTGTGGCATGTGGGATCTTCCTGGACCAGGGCTCCAACCTGTGTCCCCTGCATTGGCAGGTGGATTCTTAACCACTGCGCCACCAGGGAAGGCCAATTCATAAATTTTAGACTGCACACCATCCTGAGTAGCGTGATGAAACCTTGAGAGCCCTCCAGCTCCATCCTGCCCAGGATCCACAACCAGTGACATTGTCTGCTCCTGACATCCAGCCATCAACATCATCATGGCTGAATGATCCAGGATCACCCAAAGCAGATGATCCTACTGACATATCATAAGAAAGTCAATAGTAGAAGGACCTTCAAGATGGCGGGGGAGTAAGACATGGAGATCACCTTCTTCCCCACAAATACATCAAAAATACATCTACATGTGGAACAACTCCTACAGAACACCTACTGAACACTGGCAGAAGACCTGAGACTTCCCAAAAGGCAAGAAACTCCCCACGTACCTGGCTGTGTGGCTGCCAGGGTCTTGGTGCTCCGGCCAGGTGTCAGGCCTGAGCCTCTGAGGTGGGAGAGCCGAGTTCAAGACATTGGACCACCAGAGACCTCCCAGCCCCATGTAATATCAGTCAGCAAGAGCTCTCTCAGACATCTCCGTCTCAATGCTAAGACCCAGCTCCACTCAACTACCAAAAAGCTCCAGTGCTGGACACCCCATGCCAAACAACTGGCAAGACAGGAACACAACCCCACCCATTAGCAGAGAGGCTGCCTAAAATCATACTAAGTTCACAGACACCCCAAAACACACCACCGGATGTGGTCCTGCCACCAGAAAGACAAGATCCAGCCTCATCCACCAGAACACAGGCACCAGTCCCCCCCACCAGGAAGCCTACACAACCCACTGAACCAACCTTACCCACTGGGGCAAACACCAAAAACAATGGGAACTATGAACCTGCAGCCTATGAAAAGGAGACCCCAAACACAGTAAGTTAAGCAAAATGAGAAGACAGAGAAATACAGAGCAGATGAAGGAGCCAGGTAAAAACTCACCAGACCAAACAAATGAAGAGGAAATAGGCAGTCTACTGAAAAAGAATTCAGAGTAATGATAGTAAAGATGATCCAAAATCTTGGAAATAGAATGGAGAAAATACAAGAAACGTTTAACAAGGACCTAGAAGAACAAAAGGGCAAACAAACAATGATGAACAACACAATAAATAAAATTTAAAATTCTCTAGAAGGAATCAATAGCACAATAACTGAGGCAGAAGATAAGTGACCTGGAAGATAAAATAGTGGAAATAACTATCGCAGAGCAGAATAAAGAAAAAAGAATGAAAATAATTGAGGACACTCTCAGAGACCACTAGGACAATATTAAACACACCAACATTCGAATTATAGGGGTCCCAGAAGAAGAAGAGAAAAAGAAAGGGTCTGAGAAAATATTTGAAGAGATTATAGTTGAAAACTTCCCTGGTATGGGAAAGGAAATAGTCAATCAAGTCCTGGAAGCACAGAGAGTCCCATACAGGATAAATCCAAGGAGAAACACGCCAAGACACATATTAATCAAACTATCAAAAATTAAATACAAAGAAAAAATCTTAAAAGCAGCAAGGGAAAAGTAACAAATACATAAAAGGGAATCCCCATAAGGTTAACAGCTGATCTTTCAGCAGAAACTCTGCAGGCCAGAAGGGAGTGGCAGGACATATTTAAAGTGATGAAAGGGAAAAACCTACAACCAAGATTACTCTACCCAGCAAGGATCTCATTCAGATTTGATGGAGAAATTAAAACCTTTACAGACAAGCAAAAGCTAAGAGAATTCAGCACCACCAAACCAGCTTTACGACAAATGCTAAAGGAACTTCTCTAGGCAGAAAACACAAGAGAAGGAAAAGACCTACAATAACAAACCCAAAACAATTAAGAAAATGGTAATAAGAGCATACATATCGATAACTACCTTAAATGTAAATGGATTAAATGCTCCAACCAAAAGACATAAACTGGCTGAATGGATACAAAAACAAGACCTGTATATATGCTGTCTACAAGAGACCAACTTCAGACCTAGGGACACATACAGACTGAAAGTGAGGGGATGGAAAAAGATATTCCATGTAAATGGAAATCAAAAGAAAGCTGGAGTAGCAATTCTTATATAAGACAAAATAGACTTTAAAATAAAGACTGTTACAAGAGACAAAGAAGGACACTACATAATGATCAGGGGATCAATCCAGGAAGAAGATAGAACAATTGTAAATATTTATGCACCCAACATAGGAGCACCTCAATACATAGGGCAAATGCTAACAGCCAAAAAAGGGGAAATAGACAGTAACACAATAATCATAGGGGACTTTAACACCCCAGTTTCACCAATGGACAGGTCATCCAAAATGAAAATAAATAAGGAAACACAAGCTTTAAATGACACATTAAACAAGATGGACTTAATTGATATTTATAGGACATTCCATCCAAAAATAACAGAATACACTTTCTTCTGAAGTGCTCATGGAACATTCTCCAGGATAGATCATATGTTGGGCCATAAATCAAGCCTTGGTAATTTTAAGAAAATTGAAATCATATCAAGTATCTTTTCCGACCACAATGCTATGAGACTTGATATCAATTACAGGGAAAAAAATGTAAAAAATACAAACACATGGAGGCTGAACAATACACTACTAAATAACCAAGAGATCACTGAAGAAATCAAAGAGGAAATCAAAAAATACCTAGAAACAAAAGTCAATGACAACACGACAACCCAAAGCCTATGGGATGCAGCAAAAGCAGTTCTAAAAGGGAAGTTTATAGCAATACAATCCCACCTCAAGAAACAAGAAAAATCTCAAAAAAACAACTTAACCTTACACCTAAAGCAATTAGAGAAAGAAGAACAAAAAACCCACAAAGTTAGCAGAAGGAAAGAAATCATAAAGATCAGATCAGAAATAAATGAAAAAGAAATGAAGGAAATGATAGCAAAGATCAATAAAACTAAAAGCTGGTTCTTTGGGAAGATAAACAAAATTGATAAACCGTTAGCCAGACCCATCAAGAAAAAAAGGGAAAAGACTCAAATCAACAGAATTAGAAGTGAAAAAGGAGAAGTAATGACTGACACTGCAGAAATACAAAGGATCGTGAGAGATTACTGCAAGCAACTATATGCCAATAAAACAGACAACCTGGAAGAAATTGACAAATTCTTAGAAAAGCACAACGTTTTGAGGCTGAACCAGGAAGAAATAGAAAATATAAACAGATCAATCACAAGTAATGAAATTGAAAATGTGATTTAAAATCTTCCAACAAAGAAAAGCCCAGGACCAGATGGCTTCACAGGCGAATTCTATCAAACATTTAGAGAAGAGCTAACACCTACCCTTCTCAAACTCTTCCAAAATATAACAGAGGGAAGAACACTCCCAAACTCATTCAATGAGGCCACCATCACCCTGATACCAAAACCAGACAAAGATGTCACAAAAAAAGAAAACTACAGGCCAATATCACTGATGAACATAGATGCAAAAATCCTCAACAAAATACTAGCAAACAGAATCCAACAGCACATTAAAAGGATTATACACCATGATCAAGTGGGGTTTATCCCAGGAATGCAAGGGTTCATCAATATACACAAATCAATCAATGTGATACACCATATTAACAAATTGAAGGAGAAAAACCATATGATAATCTCAATAGATGCAGAAAAAGCTTTCAACAAAATTCAACACTCATTTATGATAAAAACTCTCCAGGAAGTAGGCATAGAGTAAACTTACCTCAACATAATAAAGGCCATATATGACAAACCCACAGCCAACATCGTCCTCAATGGTGAAAAACTGAAACCATTTCCACTAAGATCAGGAACAAGACAAGATTGCCCACTCTCACCACTATTATTCAACATAGTTTTGGAAGTTTTAGCCACAGCACTCAGAGAATAAAAAGAGAAAAAAGGAATCCAAATCAGAAAAGAAGTATAACTGTCACTGTTTGCAGATCACATGATACTATACATAGAGAATCCTAAAGATGCCACCAGAAAACTACTAGAGCTAATCAATGAATTTGGTAAAGTAGCAGGGTACAAAATTAACGCACAGAAATCTCTTGCATTCCAATGCACTAATGATGAAAAATCTGAAAGAGAAATTAAGGAAACACTCCCATTTACCATTGCAACAAAAAGAATAAAATACCTAGGGATAAATCTACCTAAGGAGACAAAAGATCTGTATGCAGAAAACTCTAAGACACTTATGAAAGAAATTAAAGATGGTACAAACAAATAGAGAGATATACCATGTTCTTGGATTGGAAGAATCAACATTGTGAAAATGACTGAACTACCCAAAGCAATCTACAGATTCAATGCAATCCCTATCAAACTACCTCTGGCATTTTTCACAGAACTAGAACAAAAAATTTCACAATTTGTATGGAAACACAAAACACCCTGAATAGCCAAAGCAGTCTTGAGGGAAAAAAACGGACCTGGAGGAATCAGGCTCCCTGACTTCAGACTATGCTACAAAGCTACAGTAATCAAGACAGTATGGTACTGGCACAAAAACAGAAATAAAGATCAATGGAACAGGACAGAAAGCCCAGAGATAAACCCATGCACGTATGGTCACCTTATCTTTGATAAAGGAGGCAAGAATATACAATGGAGAAAAGACGGCCTCTTCAATAAGTGGTGCTGGGAAAACTGGACAGCTACATGGAAAAGAATGAAATTACAACACTCCCTAACACCATACACAAAAATAAGCTCAAAATGGATTAAAGACCTAAATGTAAGGCCAGACACTCTAAAACTCTTAGAGGAAGACATAGGCAGAAAACTCTATGACATAAATCACAGCAAGATCCTTTTTGACCCACCTCCTAGAGAAATGGAAATAAAAACAAAGATAAACAAATGGGACCTAATGAAACTTAAAAGCTTTTGCACAGCAAAGGAAACCATAAACAAGACGAAAAGACAACCCTCAGAATGGGAAAAAATATTAGCAAACGAAGCAACTGACAAAGGATTAATCTCCAAAATATACAAGCAGCTCATGCAGCTCAATATCAAAAAAAAAACAAACAACCCAATCCAAAAATGGGCAGAAGACCTAAATCAACATTTCTTCAAAGAAGATATACAGATTGCCAACAAACACATGAAAGGATGCTCAACATCACTAATTATTAGAGAAATGCAAATCAAAACTACAATGAGGTGTCACTTCACACCGGTCAGAATGGCCGTCATCAAAAAATCTACAAACAATAAATGCTGGAGAGGGTGTGGAGAAAAGGGAACCCTCTTGCATTGTTGGTGGGAATGTAAATTGATACAGTCACTATGCAGAACAGTAGGGAGGTTCCTTAAAAAACTAAAAATAGAACTACCATACGACCCAGCAATCCCACTACTGGGCATATACCCTGAGAAAACCATAATTCAAAAAGAGTCATGTACCACAATGTTCATTGCAGCACTATTTACAATAGCCAGGACATGAAAGCAACCTAAGTGTCCATCAACAGATGAATGGATAAAGAAGATGTGGCACATATATACAATGGAATATTACTCAGCCATAAAAAGAAACGAAATTGAGTTATCTGTAGTGAGGTGGATGGACCTAGAGTCTGTCATACAGAGTGAAGTAAGTCAGAAAGAGAAAAACAAATACTGTATGCTAACACATATATATGGAATCTAAAAAAAAAAAAAAAAAAAAAGGTTCTGAAGAACCTAGGGGCAGGACAGGAATAAAGACATAGACATAGAGAATGGACTTGAGGACATGGGGAGGGAGAAGGGTAAGCTGGGACGAAGTGAGAGAGTGGCATGGACATATATACACTACGAAAGGTAAAATAGATAGCTAGTGGGAAGCAGCTGCATAGCACAGGGAGATCAGCTCAGTGCTTTGTGACCACCTAGAGGGGTGGGATAGGGAGGGTGGGAGGGAAATGCAAGAGGGAGGGAATATGGGGATATATGTGTATTTATAGCTGATTCACTTTGTTATACAACAGAAACTAACACAACTTTTTGTAAAACTCCAATAAAGATGTTAATAAATAAATAAATAAAGTCCAGCATGGGACTTCCCTGGTGGCACAGTGGTTAAGAACCCGCCTGCCAATGCAGGGGACACGGGTTCGAGCCCTGGTCCAGGAAGACCCCACATGCCGCGGAGCAACTAAGGCCATGCGCCACAACTACTGAGCCTGCACTCTAGAGCCCGCGAGCCATGACTACTGAGCCTGCATGCTGCAACTACCGAAGCCTGTGCACTTAGAGCCCACGCTCTGCAACAAGACAAGCCACCGCAATGAGAAGCCCGTGCACCACAGCAAAGAGTAGTAGCCCCTGCTCACCGCAGCTAATGAAAGCCGGCGCAGAGCAACGAAAACCCAACGCAGCCAAAAATAAAATAGAATAAATTTAAAAAAAAGTCCAGCATTTGCACCCAAAACCACCACAAAAGTGCAGGCTGGTTCACGTATTATTTTAGCAGCAGCCTGTGTGAAATTGACTCCTGCATGTTTTAACTGAGCATCTGCCAATTTAAGTGCGTGGTCTGATCAAGATGGTGCCAAAAGTTCGTGGTTCATCACACTCCCTCTGCTCCAAACACAAAAAAAGAAAGATAAGTTATCCAAAGAGAAACCTAGTAAAACACAACTGGTCTCAAAACAAGCTAAACATGTCCAAGGACCAGAAGCAGATGGAAACCAAAGCAATGGGTAGAATGGGGGCCTTGAGCCTGCTGGCTTCTGGGGTCTGATTCGGGCAGTGGCGGCTAAGAGGTAGCTGCCCTGAATAACAAGGATTAAATGTGTTCCTCCTGCTGGGGCGGAGGTGGAGCCAGGCTTCCGGCTTGATGCCACCCGTACGAGGCAACTGAAACAAACAGCAGCAGCCCACTGCCTGGGGCTGTGTCTTTATGGAAAATGGTGGCTCTAGGACATGGAGAGGATTAAGACTCAGCCCCAAGATCAGGAACTGAATTAACTGCCCACTGCCTGGGACACTGGACCTGAGCCCAAGTCCCAGGGCAGGAGGGAGCTCCCACCCAAATAACTGCAGATGGGAGCACGGTCCTGGGTGGAGGCCCCTCAGACGTGCTGAACAGAGATGCATGGTGGGGGGTTAGGGGGAGGGGTGGGCCCGCTTGAGCAACAGCAAGGGGCCAGAGTGGGGACAGCAGAGAAAATATGGGGACAGTGGCAGGAAATGAGGTTGAAGAGCAGCCGGGGGCCATATCCTGCGGGGCCCGGTAGACAGTGGTAGTTAAATATGGAGTAGGTTGTGGGAATGGAGCTCAACAGCAGAAAGATTGGACTGTGCCATTCATTTGCCTGTTTGGCTCTCAGATCTGTACATTCCTCATCTTTCTTTGCTCTGGTCTGTATTCATAGGAAAATGTACTTTCCAAATTCTCTTGCTGAATTCAGGTCGTTTTCAGAAATGTGAGGCATTGGCAGAAAAACAGGAAGGCAGAGGAAAGGGAGAAGCCAGGGTATTTCTGCCCTTCGTTCTCTGCCTCCGGGGGCGTCTCTTTCAGCAGGTACTTCTCCTTCAGCTCTCTTCTGACAGCCCCTCTTTCCATCCCCCCAGCTCCTGCCAGGCAGGCAGTTCCAGCTTCCTCCAATGGTCCTGGCTCCTGGGGTCCAGCAGCCCTGCCAGCTCTTCGGCCCATGGGTGGTAGCAGCTTCCTGCAATGACTCTTCCCTGAGCTGCCTCCCTAGCCCATGTTTGACTTCAGTTCTTCCACCACCCGCATACTCAGTCCCCCTTTTAAGATTTCTTCTGTTGAAAATCCTGAACGATAACTCTTTTCCTTGACTGGTCCTTGGCTGATAATGTGAGAAAGTGGGAAAACCAGCAGGTGGGAATTAGAATGAACCAGAACATTCTTTGCCAGTGAGAGCGTAAACTGGCAAAACTCTCTGGAGGATAATTGGGCAACATCTATGTGTCTACCAGAATTACAAAAGCATACACCATTTGTCCCAGAAGTTCCACTTCTAGAAATTTCTCCCACAGATATATTTGTACATGTTTAAATAATGTTTGCACAAAGATTATTCATTGCAACATTGTTTGTAAAAGTAAAAGATTGGAAACTACCTAAAAGTCCACTGATGGGAGATAGATTAATAGATTAGCATACATCCATAAAGTGAACTGATATGTAGTCACTCAAAAAAATGAGGAAGTTCTTTATGTACAGTTAAGACTAAATCGCTAAAAGATGAAAAAGCAAGGTACAGAAGAGTGCGTATAATGCTACCATAAAAGAAATAAGTATACACATCATATTTACTTATACTCATGAGGGCTATCTCCAGCAAGAAAGTAACGATATCAATTGCTTCTAAAGAGAAAGACTGGGAAGATGGGAAAAGAAGATGAGAGGGAAATTTTTCAGTTACTCTTTAGTATGTTAATTTTTTTAATTAATTTTTATTGGAGTATAGTTGCTTTACAATGTTGTGTTAGTTTCTGCTGTACAGCAAAGTGAATCAGCTCTACATATACATCTATCCACTCTCTTTTAGATTCCCTTCCCATTTAGATCACCACAGAGTATTGAGTAGAGTTCCCTGTGCTATACAGTAGGTTCTCATCAGTTATCTATTTTTATATATAGTAGTGTATATATGTCAATCCCAATCTCCCAATTCATCCCATCCTCCCTTCCCCCCTTGTTAACCATAAGTTTGTTTTCTACATCTGTGACTCTATTTCTGCTTTGCAAATAAGTTCATCTGTACCATTTTTCTAGATTCCAGATATAAGCGATATTATACCTTTAGTATACTTAGAATTTGGTGATATATGTGGGATTACATAGTTCAAAGATTAAATAAAATTTAATTTAAAATGCTGCTCTACACTTCTTATAAGAGACACACTTAAAATATACACATTCATGGGGAGCGAGACAGAGAGTGTTGGAAACGAATGGAAAATATATGTTATGAAAAAGTAAATAAAAAGCACAAGTATGCTGGGGAATAAATCAGAATCAGACAAAATAAAAAGTAAGGCAAAACATTAATAGGGACAAAGAATGACATTATATAAAATTTAATGGAAAAAATAGCCACCAATCATGAATATGTATATAGCTAACCACATAGCCTCAAATATACAAAGCAAAAATAATCACAGGGAAGAAGCTGACTGTGCCAATAAAAAATTAATAAGAACATAGAAGATTAGAATAATAAAATTATTATGCTAATTATGTAATCAGATCAAGTCTCATCTAACAGATATACATAGAATCTTTCATCAACAAATGGAGACGCTACAATCTTTTCATGCACACATGGAGTATACACAAAAACCAACCATGACCACAGGAGAGAGAAGAAATCTCAACGTATTTCAAAGATCCATGTCATACATACAGCCCATCTTCTCTGACCACATGTTGATTAGAAATCAGCAGTGAAAAGATAGTTTTACAATATGTTTGGAAATTTTAAAATCCATTCCTAAGTAACTTGTGAACTTAAGCAGAAATCACAGTGGAAATGACAATATCTTTGGAACCCAACAGCAGTGGAAGTACTATCAAAATCTGTGGGAAGAATATTTAGTGGGAAATTGATAGCTTTGAATGCATCTATTACAAAACAAGAAAGGTTGAGAATAAATGAATAAAGCATTCACCTCACAAGGCTAATGAATTTCTAGAAAATGGAAGGATTCTGGGTTAGGATGTTTGAACACATGCATGTAATTTCTCTCCCTCCAGAGACTCCAGTAAAGAGATTACTTAAAAGGATAGAAAGGCACTCACACTGAGGACAGAAGAGGAGACAACAGCAATAAAACTTGGAAGCTGGAGCACAGACGATGAGTGATAACTGACACAACAGACCTGCCCCAGCCAAATCCTCAGACGGCAGCGGGCAGAGCTGCGAACAGACCTGGCTTTCAGAGCAGCAGTTTCACAGGCTCGGTTACTGGCAGCACTGTGTAACTCCGGAATTGGGAAGAAAGGAGGTATTAAGGAGGATTTGGTGAAAGCTGTTTGGGAAACAGTTCCTCCTTAGAGTCCTGCTGTACTCCACACTGTGTGTAACCACCTGGAAGATGACCAAACATCTTCTGGACTGGGAACCACAAAGACACAGCTGAAGGTATGGGCATCTGCTACAATCTTAATATTTGTGTCCTTCCGAAATTCATATGTTGAAACCTAACCCCCAAGGCAATGGTATTAGAAGGTGGGGACTTTGGGAGGTGGTGAGGTCATGAGGGTAGAGCCCTCATGAATGGGATTAGTGCCCTTATAAAATGACCCCAGAGAGCTCCCATGCCCCTTCCACCACGTGAGGACACAGGGAGAAGATGACCTTCAACGGGGAAGCGGGCTCTCACCAGACACTACATCTTTTTGTTTCTTGATCTTGGACTTCCCAGCCTCCAGAACAGTGAGAAATAAACATTGTTTATAAACCACCCCATTCATGGTATTTTTGCCAGAGCAGCATGAATGGATTAAAATAGTCTCCTGCCCAAAAGAGGGAGATAGTCATATGTAACTGAATGCCGAATACTGAGATCCCAGCCCTCTTCCTCCACTTGGTTAAGACAGAAACTTGTAAAACTTCTCTTCTGGGAATCTGATAGCCCAAGAGGAAAAATCTAAAGAGACTGATTCAGGGGTTTCTCCAACAGTCCACCTAGATCACTCTACCGTGAAGATACATCTTGGCCAGCCCCAACGCTCTCTCAATTCTTCCAAACAGCTTTTAAATCTCCTACTTTTAAATATGTACAGATTTCAGAGGACCACTTTCTCCAAAAGGGGCTCTTATAAATTCTCAAGAAATGCGAAGCCACAGCATGACTTGAAGACTCTATTCAGCATATCCTCTCTGGCAGGGGAACTACTGCCCTTTCTTTGCCCAGCTTGCTTTGGACTGGCTACCCAGTTTTGGAAAACCTACTTTCAAAAATGCTAAATTGGGATACATATATAGGTTGCAAAACTATAATGAAACAGAGTTATGCATCTCTGGGAGAAGGACTGGTAAATGAGGTAGATGCACACTGTGGAGAACTGGTCTCCATTTGTACCACACACAGATCCCTCCTCTGGCCTTCAACGTGCTGCTCTGAGCCCTGGGTAGGCCGACCCCTACACACGGCATCACCAGGGCACCGTCGCCTATGGCTTGCTTTGGATTTGACCAATGGGAAGTAACAGCAAAAGAATGGAAGGCAGAAGAGAGAGGTGGAGATATTTATTACCCTACCCCCTCTCACTTTGTCATTCTTCTGTCAGGGGCTACATCTGTCCACGACTATAATTCTTGTGGGGTGGCCCCTTTTCCTCAGCCCCAGGTCTCACCTGGGCTCCACTAACACTGTCCCCTACCTTTGCCTACACAGGTGGAGCTGGACCAGTAGGAGAGAGTAGTGTTCTGCAAAATATATTCTGGGGCAACTGGTGATCTTTATGAAAAATACAACAAAATTAAAATCTCTATATCACACCACACACAGATATCAATTCCTGGTCAATTAGAAACCTAAATTAAGGTTGGAGGGCCTGTAAAACTTAATGAAGAAAATATAGAATAGTCTATTTATGACCTCTTGTGAGAAGTAGGAAGATTTCCTTAAAAAGAGACACACTAAAAGAGAACAAACCATTAAAGTACATTTTATTACATTAAAATATAAATCTTTTTGTTCACCAAAAGACACACATAGTTAGAAGACAAGACACAGTCTGGGAAAAGATATTTGTACTGCTTAAAACTAAGAACTAACTAACTTCCAGAAACCCTAGCAATCAGGTCCACCTCCCTCTTCATACTTATTTCAGTATTTCCATCTGAAATACTGCATGTGTACTTAGGCCACGGATAAACAGGTGTCTGACTAATAAGTAGGGACCAGGACCTGTTAGCAGACACAAACTGGTCAGAAAAGAAATGGGGAGGCAGCTGGGATACTTAGGCTGGAGTCAAAGACTTTCTGAAGTTTTACAAGCGGTGGGGCATGCCGGCAACTCATGGAATGTCATCGTGGAAAGTGGCAGCAGTCCAGTGAAGCACCTTGTGCACCACAAAGGTTGTAAGTCCAGACAAGAGACAAATGCTGTCCAGTTCTCAGCCTCACTCTCATTGCAGAGCAGCTCTGGTGATACGGATTCTTTATGAAAAAAACAACTGCCCTAAAGATGCACAGAGCCAAGCCTTCCAGGACTTGCCAGAAAGACGCACATCCCCTTGCTGCCCCCTGAGTCCTGAACCAGATCCCCTGGTGGGGCTGACCTTGGGCTGACTTCTGGGGGCTGGAAGGTCAGCAGCCCATTAGCTGACTCAGGGTTACCCACGATCTTTCAGAGCATCGGAGTCTTGGTCTTGGTCTGAGCCCTTGTGTTCTGTGTCTAAGTGCTTAGATACAGTGATCTATTTACATTGACTGGAACTAACCAATAAATGGGCGAAGAACTCATTTGTGACACTAAGTATGGCTTTCTAACATGAACAGTCAACCACACGCTCCCAATCATTCCTATTCCATTAAACATTGCAAATTAGAGTCCAAGGAAGAAGCTAATTTCCAATCAAACAGAAGAACCAAGGGACCCCAAGTCTGTTCTCCAGTTTTTGCCCAGATGGCCGTGCAGGCACACACTCACAGGCCAACTCACCCGCTTCGAAATACAACAGAGCAAAACACACAAAAATGAACAAGTGACTAGACCCTGTGTCATGTGCTCTTTTGCTATTATTATCACCATCCATTTTGAAACAACTCAAGGGGCATGATTTGGACGCTCCCATATTTTATGGAAAGCATTCAGGCATTTAAAAGTCTGCTCTCTGACTTGGGTCCTCTTATACTGACGCTAGTAGGTTGTGCCACAAATGCCCAGAAAGCCTGGAAGCACAACTACAACCTTCCATTTGCACTAATCTTACCCTGTGCCAAATGAGAGCACTACATCCACACGGCAGACCAATTCATTCTACTTGAATATAATGTGTCCCATTAATCTCTTCCATCTGTTGTTTATGTGCACGAACAATTCTAATGGGAAATCTAAAAGTCTGACACAGGATTTCCTACTTGGGCCTCTGAGTCCAGGTTTAATTTGTCACGAGTTACTATTCCTACAGATGGGACACAGATATCTAAGAACTGACTTTCCCCCAGTCACAGAGACATTTGTGAGAACTTCCTTGTCTGCCTGGGCAGTGTTCCCATGGCCAGTGCCACACAGATGTTCATATGCCAACCTCTCCTGGCATTATCAGAAGTCAAAATGGGATTTCCAAGACAGGAACAGAGGGCTGCCAACTCTGTTACTCTCTTTTCCTCTTCCTACTGCCACTGCTTTCAGATCAATTCATTGTTTCACGTACCCTCCACAAGGCTCCAGACAGGACAGACAAAAGTCAATGTCAGTCAGTTTTATACTTGGTATTAGTGCAGTTGAATGTGCTCAGGCGAGAAGAGTCTGACATTAAATTGGCTACACTCAGGATTGGGAATTACTGACAATACAGTCTTCCAATTCCCACATCACCAAGGATAATCAGCATCTTTGAGGGAAAATTAACACCTTGTGAACGGCCAATCTAAAAACCCCCATTATAATTAGATGAGGATTACTAAGTGTGTTCATTACGTCCGCTAATTTATGGGGCCCCAATACGTGCCATGCCTTGTGCTAGACATGGGGGCCTTCCATGGTGAATGAGACAGATGCCATCCCTACTTGTCTAAAGTATTCAATTCTGTTATGGGTTGAATTGTGCCCCACAGCCCAAAATTCATATGTTGAAGTCCTAATTCCCGGTACTTCAGAATGTGACCTTACTTTGGAGCTAGGGTCTTTAAAGAAGTATCAAGTTAAAATGAGGCCATTAGAGTTGGCCTTAATCCAAAGTGACTAGTGTCCTTATAAATAGAGGAAATTTGCAGACAGATAGGCACATAGGGAGAATAAGCCAAAGAACACCAAAGATTGCCAGCAAACCACCAGAAACTAGAGGAGAGGCACGGAACAAGTGTTCTCACCCAGTCCTTAGAAGGAACCAGCCCTGCTGACACTTTGATCTTGGACTTCTAGCTTCCATAACTATGAGGCAATACATTTTTGTTGCTTAAGTACTTAGTCTGTGGTACTTTGTAACACAGCCCTGGTAAACTAAATACAAATGCCTTCTATGAAACAATGTCACTTAAAGAGGAAGAATTCATGAAAATTAGAAAAAAAAAACTTTCCTGATTTCCATTCTACCGTGTAAGGAATCCAGCTTCCAATAAACATGGCAGACTTCCATCTCTCCCAAGAGCAGCAAGCGTTCCCAGCTGTGCATAAGGCCAAGACACAGTTCTGGTGCAGCCACTCTGAAGGAACCAGAGCCAGAATACGCGAGGGCTCCCTGGGGTCCCGTGGAGGGGATCTTAAGGGTCAGTGGAATAAGAAACTATGAGAAGAAGCTCTCCAAAACTTCTCTGGGATATCCAGGATTTTCCTGCCACTTTATTGTCTCAAAAACTTCTGGGATGCTCTAGCTGGCTTCGAAGATATACAATTTCTAAATTAATATTTTTCACCTGGATTCTAATCCCATTTATGTTACTAGTAAATTCTGTGACCTCAGGCAAGTCTTGTCTCCTCTCTGAATCCCAGTTTACCCATTTGCAAAGTGAGGGTTTAGACTAGAAGATATCTAGGTCCTCTCCTTAGAATCAGTCACCTTGCAACTAGCAAAGTGCTGGATAGTGTATGATAATAGTAATAATGTGAGTATTTACTTTACCAAGTTTAATTCTATGTAATTTTTCTAAATTAATGCATTTAGTCCATGCAACTGCTTTATAAGAAGAGTAAAAACAAATAGCTCTTGGTTATTCTCAAGTTTCTTCCTGTAACCAGACTCAGTGGAATAAAAAAGTTGTTGTCACAAGAAAGAAAGCCACTGTCTCAGGCAGCGTATGAGATGGTCCTTCACCATCAGAGCACCAGAGGAGGTGGCTTGGTCTGCCCCGCATGCTAGAGAAGGGCCTAGAATCAGCTGCAGAGGCCCCTTCCTGGGCAAACTACCCTACACTATGAACAGCTTGTACAGCCCATTAGAAACCTCTCGTAAACAAGCATACAGAGGCCAATGGCCAAAAAGCCGGTGATAGAGAAGGGGATTCAGTATGTGATGAAAATCATTGCTAATAATTCCACAGAATAGAAGCAAAATTTCCTAAAATATATCCTCCATGAAAAACAGCTCCTCTCACGAAGGGGCCAAAGGCCAACACACTGTGATGACTTCCAGGTGCTGCTAGGGGTTAATGCTTTAATCTAGAATTTAGTAGCAATGGGGCAGGTCTGTAACTTGGAGAAGGAAGTCACTAGGGCCCATCTCTCACTGCACAGAGCAGGACAATAGGACCAAGATGACCAGGGACACTCCAAGTGGTCACCTGCTGCCCGGAAAGAATTTATGAGCCCAGAAATAACACCTCTTGGACCTCTCTGTGGCCAAGCCAAGGAAGAATGCGGCAAAAATTCATGACTGAGTTCAGCCTCTTGGCCACACGTTTTTAACTGCCTCTTTGTAATAAGAGTAGCTTTAAAAGTTATACAAGCAAAAGCACTTTGAAAAGTGGATTAAAAGATTTTTTACATTCTTATTCATGCTAAAACCAAAACTTCAGTGTACATTGTCTTGTAAGAGAAGACAAATAGCTGATTTAATTTGGATCAATTATCCATTATTAAATTTGATGCCATTGATTCACCTCTAAGAACCACTAAGTTTGTTTAAATCCATCATTCTTTAGTCAACCCCTGGGTGGAAAGGGTAATCAGACTGTTGACTCATATCTCTTAGAGCTGAAAGGAGCCTTCTAGAACATGTGGTCTAACTCCCTTTTTACATTGAGGGTACTGAGGTGTGGAAAGAAATGAAGTGAGGTTCCCAAGATCACGTCAGCTCAGACATAGAGCTGACAAGGAAACCCAGAGCTGCTGACACCAGCTAAGCCAGGATTTACACCTCCTAGAGGCCACTAGACCCTTCCATGTACCCCCTCCTTGGCCTGGTTCTTCATTTCTATCTCTTATGCACGGAGGCTTGGGGCTGAACTTCTATAAAATGGAAGCATCTTTAAAATTATATTTTGTATCTAAAACATCATTTTAAGTTTCTAGGCTTGTAGCCAGATTTTTCCACTGAGTGCTACAACTTACTACCTTGAATCTCATTTGCCAGACTTTCTTCCCTAATCTCCCTTCTCCTGTCCTCTATTTAAAAGAAAAAAAAAAAAAAATCAGGAAGAAAGAACAAGGAAGAGGCTCTACATACCTAGAAAAACACAGAACCAGCCCCTGGTCATTAAGGCCCGGCTGAAGCCCAGGAGAAGGCTGAGAACAGGTTTAAGGAAACAGGTTCCTCTAGAAGGTTCCCAGGCTGACAAGCAGTGGTGCTGGCTGTGAACTGAAGAACTAAGCTTTGTGGGTAAATCATAGGTCAGTGAACTTTGATGGAAAGCAATGAGCTGAGGGAGGTCTTAGTCACGGCCCAACTTGCGTAATACCGTAGGCCCTTAGAACTCTGGCACTTGATGTGCTTGGTTTCAGCTATTGACACATGATCCCGCAGCCCATGACATACTCATTCATAACTGGGGGGGGGCGGGTGGTACCAATTTGAATCCACATGCTTTGAGTCAACTATGAAGGGTAGGTCACTCAGCTAAAGACAGCGCCTCGTTAAGTATCCAACTTACATACTTCACTGGCGTCTCATTATTTTTCTTGGGATCCCAGCTTCTAACATGAAAGTATGTTAGAATAGTATCTGTCTGTGTGGAAATTTTCAGAGGTCTAGTCTTTTCCCAAATATCAAAGATTTACTCTGCAAAACCTCTCTGTGGAATCCCTCAGAGATACTCCGTCGGCCTCTAGTTGAAAACTGAAACAATACAATCCCTTGACCTACTTGCCTTGAAATTCGTCCCCATTCTCTTGGCAGTTTACCTGCTGTTTCTTCTTCAGCTCTATTTCTTCCCTTTCATTATTGCTCTCTTTTTTTCTCACTTGTCTAACTCAGTGGTATTTCGTGCTCCCATTGTAGGGTCTTTCCAGTGATTCACTAGTGTAGTGGTGGAGCTCAGTTTACCAGAGCAGAGATTCAGATACATATGGCACCCAGAGTTGGGTGATATTCCCTACTGTGGCATCCTCTGGTACCCTTCCAGCTAGTTTCATCCAGAGAGAAGCACCCTAGGAAAAAAACGGAAAGTGTGTCCGTGTATAGGGGTCAGGTAACTACAGACACATCCGACAAGTTGGCAAAAAATTAATAGAAACCAATCTGCACCCGGGGACCTCGTGAAGGCTCTGGCCTCGGGAAGGTGGCAACAGGTGTGACAAAACTGATTCAGCAACAGGTTTAAGAGATGGAAGGAAGTGGTCCCTGGAACAACACAGGGACTTTTCCTGGATTCTTCTTCCAGTTCAGCGCCTCCCCACCACCAACAGCTTTTGTGGAAGGCAGAGGCAGGAGAGCCGTGTCCCTGTATGCTTCGCAGGGGAGCAGTAAACGTCAGAAATCTGGACCTCAGCAGCTGGAGGAGCACGGAGCAGGGGTCTGGGCAAGGCAGCTCTGATGGTGAGCATTCTGCCCAAGTGAGTTCACACCTCGGAGGAGAGTGGTGGTGTGAGCAGCTGCCCTCTGGGGTGGCCCGGGGGTCTGGAGGGGGCAGCCCCTGCAGAGCAGCAGGCAGCGGTTCCAGCCAGGGTGGCCCAAGAGCGTCCCAATGGGCATCCCCAAGAGACCAATGCAGAGCGATGAGGCCAAAACTACCAAGAGCGTCGTCTAGATTAAAGACAACCTCTGTCCAGCGAACTCTCAGACGTTCTGCAGGAGGGAGGGGACTGACCTTGAAAGGGGCCTGGAGTCTGGCAGTCAGAAAGGCGGAAAGAACCAACAACATTTGGGCCCGCATAGTAACGTGATCTCATTTTTCTTGAGGTTCATGAAGTCTGGCAACACACATTAAGTTTAACAATACAAAAAGGTCTTTGATGACAGACAGCTTTTAACCATTCACAGAAAGAGGCAGCCCTTAATTTCTCCATGAATCATTGTGCATGATTTGGCACAAATACAGCCATAAAAGGAGTAAATAGTAAAGAACAGGTGGGCAGGTGAAACCTGTTGGGCACCACGGGGAAGGCAGTTTGCTGTAGGACCCTGATGCTTAGGATGCTATGAGCAAGCATTTGAACATTGTGTGTGGTGTATAGGCTCTGTTTGATCTTTTCTCATTCAGTGAGCAGCCTTTTTGTGTACATGTGGTCTCAGACTGACTGGGCACTGACTTTGCCCTTGAGTTCACCCAAATCCTGTGCGCTCTGGAACAGCCTGTGTCTGTCAGTGATGCCATAGAGTACCCTGAAGCCTTTCTACAAGGTGATGCCACCTTCACCCTTTAGATTTTGTGCATTGCCTTTCATTGACTCCGTAGAACACTGTCTTACATTCTGAACCGTAAAAGCAAAGAGGCAGAGGCAGAGGCTCACTCTTCTCCCCAGGAAGCCTCTGAAGGTGGAAAGGACTTTCTCTGTACGTGCCATAAGAATAATAAGTGCCTATTGTTTTGTTTTGATTATTGAAGTATAGTTGATTTATAATATTGTGTTAGTTTCAGGTGTACAGCACAGTGATTCTTTTTGTTTTGTTTTGTTTTACAGATTATAATGCCATTGTCTATTTTTTTTTAAAGACTTAGAGTATAGAAATGAATAAAAGTAAAAAAAATTAAGGTTTTTACTTTTCTGTTTTTCAGCAGCCCTCACCCCCATGCAGAAAATCCAGACTCTCCAAGATAGACACTGTGAAGAGATTGGGGTGTATTTTATTTTCTAAGCATTTACAAGAACACACACACACACACACACACACACACACACAGAGCAAGAAATGTCATCATACAAACATAGTGTAGGCATCTTACTATTTTCAATCAATACTCTGTCTTGGAAAATTTTCCACATTAGCACTTACAGATTTTCCTTATTATATTTTTTAATAGCTGCGTGGTTATTCCCTTCTGTCTATGAACCATATTTATTTAATCCATCTTTTATTAATAGACATTTAAGCTATTGTGTGTTTTTTGCTGTTACAAAGAATGCTGCCACTTGAGGACACGGGTGGGGGGGGGGAAGGGGAAGCTGGAATAAAGTGAGAGAGTAGCATTGACATATACACACTACCAAATGTAAAACAGATAGCTAGTGGGAAGCAGCAGCATAGCACAGGGAGATCAGCTCGGTGCTATGCGATGACCTAGAGGGGTGGGATAGGGAGGATGGGAGGGAGGCTCAAGAGGGAGGGTATATGGGGATACATATATACATATGGCTGATTCACTTTCCTGTACAGCAGAAACTAACACAACATTGTAGAGCAATTATACTCCAGTAAAGATATTAAAAAGAAAAAAAAAGAATGCTGAAGAAAAAGTATCTTTGTAAAGATATCCTAGCCACTTGCATTGATTCATTTCTATAAGGTAAATTTCCTGAAGTAAAATTGCTGAATCAAAGGGTATGTGTAGTTTTTTTTTTTATGAGTATTTTCAAAAGGTTGTACCAGCTCATCCTCCCAGAGAAGTGGGTTTTACAGATATGGAGTATGTCACCGTTGAAGGTCTTGGTAGGTCCCAATCTTGCCCATTGGCTTAGAAGTAAAATCCTGGGCTCCCATCGTGACTAAAAAGTACTCTCGGCCATTAGAAATTCAGCACGCTTACACAGCTCTGCCGGTTTATTTATGGGCAAGGTGGTCCTCAGCAGTTACCAGGGAGGCAGCGTTTCAGAATCACAGAAGGCTGGCACAGTTAGGTCCTTGGGGAGATGATTTAATCGACCTCCTCATTTGACAGGTGAGCAAATGCAGACGTGGGTGGTTGCTGGCTCTGGATGTGCCTCACTCTGTCCCCATCCCTCTGTAAGACGTGGGTGTTCATCAGTCATCCAGATCACCTGGATGTTTCCCATGCAACCTCTGGGGGGAAACACGCTTTTGTAGATACAGCTGCCACCAAGGCTATCAGAGGTATTCTCAAAATGTACATCATCCCAGTGTGAATACATAGTACCTGCTCTGGGACGAACAAAATGATGAAAATCTATTTGTTGAACAGCAGATTGAAGTACAAATCTACCTCCTGTGGCATGACTCACTCTCCAGCGTGATCTGCGGGAGGATCTCTCTCCAGCCCAGTCTTCCTCTCTGAGCCCTTAAAGTCAAACTTCCTCCCTTTCAGAAATAAGAGGGAGGAAATGTCTACTCATTTTCCCACCTCTCTCCCTTCTCATCGAAGGCGAAAGCCTGGCTCATCTAAGTGGTCAGGTTGTGGGGAAGGAAAGCCCACCCCCAGCTCCCGTCTTGGGGGACCTCTGCTTACAGCGCTGTCCTCCCACAGTGCCTCCTTCTCAGCAACCGCATACCCTGGAGTGGGCGGCCTGATGCGGTCCAGCTCTGACCCTGGGTACTCATGCGTCTGGGGAGGGACGGGCAAATTGACGCAGGCTCATTCTGGTCCTAGTTCTAAGCTGGCTGGGTCTGGCTTATCAGTAAGAGGATATTTTCATCTGACCCTTGTTTTGATCTCTTGATGGATTCAGAGCTCAGATGAACAAAGGGCTTTTGTTAATTGGCCGTCTTGAAATCAAAACATTCTCCCTCCATGACGGTGGGTTTAAAAGCTCAGGAAAGGAGAGCTGCATCCAATTACTCACCTGACAAGTGCTCAATGGCTTTCTATGTGCAGAAGCTGCTGGACCACGAGACCCTCATTCTCTTTTCCCTGAAAGAACACGGATCCGTTTCGATAGCGTCTCTCAAGTATATACAGTTAAGTGATGACCTTTTTCCTTGATAGGATTGGGAGCTAGGAACCTCCTGGAACATCAGCAGGTCTGAGGTGCCTGCAAAGCCAAACTGCAAATAAGAATCGTGAGACAAACAAACCAAAATTTATATATATATATATATATATACACACACATGTGTAAAAAGAGAGAGAAAGAGAAATTAGAAAGGAAAAATATAATCAAGCTGTATCTCTTGAATTGTTAGGAATGTTCTAAATATATTGTCAAGGGGGTAGGGGCACCAAGAGACCAATTACAGACCTAATGCATTTACTTTAATTATATTTGAGTAAAAACAAACCAAAAAAGAATCTATCTATATGTAAATATGCATTTGCACCTGTTTGAATGAGCACGGGTAAAGCGAGAAAAGCATGGGCAGTAGGTAGCAGGTGTTAGCATGGGTAGCTCAGGGGGATGGGACTGGAGATGGGGTCAAAGGAGACGGTTTGCTTTTATTTTATATGTCTTTGTACCATTTCCATTGTTACAGTAAGCGTGTATTACTTTCGTATTGAAAAACATCACTAAAGGAAGCGAGATGAAAATGGAAAGAAAATGTTAGTTCCAAATTAGTATATTTCTCTGTGTTTGGGGAGAGTTGTGTGTGTGTGCACGTGTAAGAGATAGAAGAAAGCAAGGTAAAGAATCGTGTATATCATATGATCTATATTTATAGCAACAAAAATTATTCATTCACATATATGCCACTGCGTGCATTGACATATCTTTCAGTACTGTTTGAAGCAGTTGCCATGGGTATGTAATTCTTTCACTTGTCAAAAATTTAATTATATTTATGAATAATTTATAATACAAGGAGAAAAATGCTTGTGATGTATTAAACAAAAGAGCAGTATAGCAAACTGCTTATATATTAAAATTTCAGTAGTAAGAGAACAGTCAGGGTGAAATTCACAGACAAAAAACTGGATGAGAAAATACCCAGATGTTAACAGTGATGGTAAATTATAGGTGGCATTTGTTAAAATTAAAAACGGGTCCTGTGGGCATGAGTTTAGTGCTGCTGCAGGGTTGAGAAAGGTTTTGCCTGGTTGTGGATAGCAGAGGACTTTAGGACCACTGCATCTGCCTGGTATCCCTTTGAGGTCCCAAATGATACCCTTAGCCTTGGCTGGGACACATGAGGGCACAAGAAACACAAAGCTGCCAGCGCAGAGAGAAAAGCAGCCATGAGCCCTGCCCCAATGACAGGGTCAGTACCTTTTTCTTTGACTACAAACAACATTATTAAAGACAGAAAAGGACTCCACTGGAATTAATAGAAGTTAGGAATACTCTATGTTAAACAGCTTCCTTTTACTAGAGTGATGCAGAATACAGACTTGTCATTAGACTGCCTGGATTCAAATTCCAGGTCCACAATCTGGATCAGCACAAGCTTCTTAACCTCTCCATGCCTTGATTTTTCCATCTGTAAAATGGGAATAATAATAATAACCTATGCCCCATAGGATTATTATGAAGAGGCAATGAGCTAAGAGATGTACAAATCTTAGAGCATAGCACTTTGAACATAGCACTATATGGGTTTGCTATTATTAGTAGTAGTATTCCTTTCACATTTAAACATGATGGTGTTAATATTTGCTTTGTCATCATGCTTTAATAACTACTATAGTTTATTGGCGTTCAAAGTTGTGTCTGGAAATCACATGGATTTTTTTCTGAGGAGGGGCCACAGGTTCGAAACAAACAGTACTTCAAGTGAGGAACAGCGGCTGTGAGCTCCAGAAAGCCTTTCCCAAATTGGCACCCCCATGAAGGCTTCGGTTAGGGGTCTTATGGAGAAGTTATGCATTGGGACAGGTGGTAGAGACAAAAGACATTCTCAACAGGAAACATCTCACACCAAGGTCTTGGAATTTTCCCTAGACTTAAGAAGCTTGGTACTGTTTCAACACCTGAAGATAACTAACCAGGTCGGAACCATTCATTATATTTCAGGACATGGTCTGTGTGTTTCTTGAAGCCATAACATCATATGTTTCATTCCCGCCATGAACCAAAATGAGCAAAAGAGAAAGTGCTACAAATGATAGACCTTTTGCATCTCCTTGTATAAATATACAAATAAGTGACAACCACACAAATAAATGAATATATGTAAATATCGTGCATGTAGATGTATGTTTTTCAGGTACTTTATATTTATTTGGAATGCTCACATCCTCATCTCTCAAGTTCTGCCCAGGTAAAGTTTTACATGACCGTGTCTTCCCTAGAATGTTCCTTAATCATTCCCAGATTCTATGGATTCCCAGTCCATTGGAATTCTTAAGCCCTTTAAATAATTTCCAATTTAATTATAGACTATCTTGCATTGTTTATAGGTGTTTCATATATATTTATCTCTCTCATCTTGATAAACTTCCTAATGATAAGTGGTGTAAAGGGTTAGACTTCTTTTAAATCTACTCCCTTCTCCCCCTCCCTCCACCCCAGAAAAAAAAAAGGCTGAGCATACTATGGAACTCAATATAGAATGACAGGCTCACAGAATGTTAGAGCTAGAAGGGACTTGAATCTATGAAGGGACTCCTTTCATAAAATGAAGAACCTAATCTAGCATCACCTACTTGGATGACTGTGAAATCTAACTTATGGACACTGCCAATAAACACACACATACACACACACACACACACACACACACACACACACATTCTTAATACACCTAGCTACCCAGGTCTGAAACCAAACGGGCACTGTCTCCTATGACAGAATTAAACACCGCAGAATTTTGAAGCAACCTCTGACCAGCCAAAGAGAGACCTAAAAAGTCTTTCCCCACCTGCCTCAGGCAGGACTCTTGAGATTTCTGGATGCTGGGTTGCTTTTTTTTTTTTTTTTTTTAATTGTTTTTGCCTTACAAATGCAAAGGGAGAGCAGCAAGGTTTGACTAGCCCTAAAGTCTCAGCCATTAAACCATGGAAACTAGTTTCCTGGTTCTAACTGCAAAGTACTATGTTATTTAACATGCTACTTAATCCTGTTAGTCCCATTAGTGGGGAGAATCTGTGCATTGTTTTATATTTTTATGCTAATCTAACGTCTTCATAAAATGTAAATAGGGCTAAATATTCAGCCCAGGATAATGTTTCACCATTGCATACAAAGAAAAAAAAAGAAAGAACTGCTAGCTGCGGGCATGGTGGGCGATTATAGACACCAGGAACAGGGCCCAGGTCTTAGTTTCCTCACCCACTGAGGAACACAAATGGAAACAGGAAGTTGGTTCCCATGGCTTACTAACTGTGACTCTGGGGTAAGTCCGACCCTGTGCTTTTCCACTGCATTTATAAAGCACACACAATAAGAAGGTGTGGATGAGGAATATCCTCTGCCATATCAGTCAACAAAGGATGTTGCAGCCATCAAGCCATGGGCCACTGCAGCCACCCCCAATGGTGCACCCTGAGGGGATTCAGGATGGAGAAAAGTAGGACTCTGGCCCTAGATAGTAAAGGTGCACATCAAAGGAGTGATTTCAATGAGCCCAGGCTCTTGCACCTTCCCATATATAGATAAGCACCAAATTCATTAACTTGAAATATCTGGTTTTCTTTAATTAACAGTAATCTTTTTTTAAAAAATTTATTTCTATTTATTTATTTTTGGCTGCGTTGGGTCTTTGTTGCTGCACGCAGGCTTTCTCTAGTTGCAGCGAGCCGGGGCTACTCTTCGTTTGCGGTGCGCGGGCTTCTCATTGCGGTGGCTTCTCTTGTTGCGGAGCACGGGCTCTAGGCGCGCGGGCTTCAGTAGTTGTGGTGCGCGGGCTCAGTAGTCGTGGCTCGCAGGCTCAGTAGTTGTGGCACACGGGCTTAGCTGTTCCATGGCATGTGGGATCTCCCTGGACCAGGGCTTGAACCCGTGTCCCCTGCATTGGCAGGCGGATTCTTAACCACTGCACCACCAGGGAAGTCCCCAACAGTAATCTTCTGATGTTCCAACTACCTGAGTTTTTTTTTGCAAAGACTATATATCCTGGCTCCTCCCTTACCTTTCTGGAAAAGTCCCTCAGCGTTATCTGAGAGGCTGTCTCCTGGGCTTAAGTCCTCAGTAAGTCTGCCGAATAAAACATAATTCTCAATTTTTAGGTTGTGCATTTTTTTTTCAGTCAACAAAAGAATAGGACTTGACTGGTTGCCCACAAACTTCTTGAGTCCTATGGGCTGACAGTCGTAAGTCGTAAAAGGCTCTCCTTCCATTTAGAAAACGGACATTTGTTTACAGATGATCCCAGATTACGCAATGCTCCCCATTTTCCCAAAATGTCATGCATTAAAATGCAGCCTGAATATAGATAGTAAAATGAACACTGATGTTCTGCCTAAAGGCCTTCCACAAGCTGCAGGAAGAATATTAATTATGGGTTCTATTTGTTTTCACAGCCTAGGGGAAGCCCACATCAGACACCATGCATCTTTAATCTCCTTGCCATTCCCTGTCTGGGGGAGAGCTGATTCTTCCCTCCACTGACTTTCTAATTCAACCACATCCATTCTCATCAAGCTACTGTAAGCCAGCAGAGAGCATTCAGGAATCTGAAACCTGGTGGGGGACGTCTTTTTCCCAGTGAGGAGTGTGGCGTTAGTGTACTAGAAATATAACAAAACCTTACAACAGTTCTGAAATGACTTGTTTCTACATCATTCAAACACAAGATATTTCTTCTTCCATAATGGTCCATTATAATGACTATTAGATTATTTTGCCTCTGTTTGTCAATTTCTGTTTCTCAAAGTTCACCTCTAGCCCGGATTTCATACATTTATTGAATTGTAGAATGGCAAGAACCACATCACAGGTACTAGAGAAATAATAATATTATACTAATTATCTTTTTAGTTACAGAACACTGGCCTAAAGTTTTGTGTGTTAATGCCTTGATCTTTTTATAAACATCTTAGGTATTTATAGTCTCATGCTCCAATGAATGTCCAGAAAAAAAATGGAATAGTAGCTGTACTTATGATTTATTTTTCAGCATTTCCTGAAATTGATTTTACCATAAATTAAGATTTAGGGGGACTTCCCTGGTGGCGCAGTGGTTAAGAATCTGCTTGCCAATGCAGGGGACATGGGTTCGAGCCCTGGTCGGGGAAGATCCCATATGCCATGGAGCAGCTAAGGCCGTGCACCACAACTACTGAGCCTGCGCTCTAGAGCCCGTGAGCCACAACTGCTGAGCCTGTGTGCCACAACGACTGAAGCCTGTGCGCCTGTACACAAGAGAAGCCACCACAATGAGAAGCCCGCGCACCACAACGAAGAGTAGCCCCCGCTCGCCACAACTAGAGAAAGCCCACGTGCAGCCAAAGAATAAAAATAAAAAAATAAAAAGATTTAGAAAGGGAAATATGTTTAAGGAAGGACCAGATATTTATCATCCAACCTAGAGTCTGCTATATTTGGACTTCGAGAAAAATTGTTCATTTTTCTAGCAAACTTGGAAACCATTTCTTAAACCAATTTTTAGACAAGAGGAAGGATTTTCTGATTATACTCTGGCAGGCAGTAATCTCTGACAGGATAAGCCTTACGAGTACTTTAGTGACCTGGCTTTTAAAACACTCAGCATGAATCGTTCCCACTATTATAGTTCTTTTTAAAGAACATAATAATATATTTAATGCGTTATGGAACAATGAAGATTATACAAACTAGTCAATCAAAAAGTACCAATGGTCCTTGCTAAGTGGCAATGGTTGGCCTAGCTTTTCAGGCTACATAATTGATCTTACGCAGGTGTAAGCACGGTTGCAACCTATGCTGAGGGTAAACCAGAGCCCTCTTTGCTGATTCTAGATGACACAGCATCCTCTCCCAGGGGTGTCTCATATTACATGTTGCTTAGCACCATGGTCCTTGTGGGTGGTGAAATACAAACCATTACCATAGGAAATCACACGCACGCACTTCATAACACCCAGCGTCTTTCACTGATGTTCCAGTTATCCATTTCTTTGATCTCCACCCTAAAGGCAGGACTAGGATATATGTGGTGAGTGAGGTACTTGCCTTGGGGAAAAAAATTTAAGAGGATACAAAAAACCTCAGTTATCAAGATAAATAACATTTTAATGTATTATTTACAAAATAAAATTAAATGCAAAAAAATCCATGATGAACAAAATATTAAAATTGTAAGTAACAACAAGATCCAACCTGCCCTTGCACAACCTTGCCTCACTTGCCCTACCCTAATCTTGGCCCTAGTTCCAATAAAATGTTATTTACAAAAACAGGGAGACAGCCCATGAGCCATGGTTTGCCAAGTCAATTTTTTAATATATTGCATTAAAATATTATTTATCTTGATTATTGAGTTTTTTGGTACCTCTTTAAATTTATTTCACATCCAGGTCCTGGCTCTGTTCTCCCACTAGACTGTAAATACATTGAGGGCAGAGACCAAGTGTTATTTATCTTTGGTACACAGCAAGCACTCATTAAATGCTCAGAAGTGATTCTCAGAACTAATATTTAATTTCACATTTAAATCATTTCCCTAAATTTAATCCTTAAATTTTTTAGTAAAAGAAATACATCTTTTAGTAAAAGAAATACATTGCTTGTCCCTCAAGGAAAATAGAAATATGTAGCATGAACTACAAATGTAATTATCATATTCAGTATGGGTACTCTACTTCTAGTAATTTATCATAAGAAAGTAACTCAGCTAAGCAAAAAGATGTAGGTGTGAAAATGTTTATTGCGGCATAAATAATTCCCAAGCTATGGAATTGTTTACTATATTGTGGTAGAATATAATAATATACATAGTAATATATATGAGGGAATCTTATGTATTAAAGAAAATAATTTTTAAAGACTATGTAAAAATTTAAAACATTTTATATGATAAAATAGTAAGCAAAAATTAACAAAATACAAAGAAATATGAATACATGAAAAATAAGCCGGTGTATACAATTAGAAATTAATATGCAAACCAAACTTTGCTTGGATTATGGAATTACATTTTCATAATTTTTACTCAGTTATTCTTTAATCTTGTTTTGATAGTGCTTCTACTAAAATATTTGTAATGAACATTTATTTTGAGTAAAGCATTCTCAGCAGGCACAGGATAAATCCTATACGTGCAGTATATTTCTTCTCTTGATGAATATCCTAAATCTTGATGAGAGGAGTTGAAAAACTGAGAACAAAAATAATACCCTTTCTTTTACTTCCAGCCAATGAGTTAATTCTTGACTCTTCATTTTTCTTACTAAGCTTTCAAAATTACCCTATTTATAAGCATGGCAAATACTAGGGGAAATCACATCACGTGGAGAGCATTTAGATATCACTAGTTTCCATTTCAAATGTAGATGAGAGTAGAAACAGGAGGGGGAAATATGGATGGGTCTGATAAAGATTAAGGAAAGAGGAAAAGTGTTCTAGGGCAAAAATCAGTAAATTACAGACCTTGGGCCCAGATTGTAAACCAAGGATGTTGTTTAAGAAGAAGAAAGGGAAGGAAGAGGAAGAAGAGAAGGAGAGGAAATCATAGAGACCTACATGGCCCACAAGCCTGAAATATTTACCATCTGATCCTTTACTGAAAAAGTTTGCCAATCTCTGCTCTAGGACAAAAAAACACACTTCTGGGTGTTAAACAATCTACTTAATATTTTTATATTAGTACATTTTATGTTGTTAGAGCAGTTTTAAATTTACGGACAAATGGATTAGAAAGTACAGAGTTCCAGGGCTTCCCTGGTGGCGCAGTGGTTAAGAATCTGCCTGCCAGTGCAGGGGAGACGGGTTCAAGCCCTGGTCCGGGAAGATCCCACATGCCGCGGAGCGACTAAGCCCGTGAGCCACAACTACTGAGCCTGCGCGTCTGGAGCCTGTGCTCCGCAACAAGAGAGGCCGCGACAGTGAGAGGCCCGCGCACCGCGATGAAGAGTGGCCCCCGCTCGCCGCAACTAGAGAAAGCCCTCGCACAGAAACGAAGACCCAACACAGCCAAAAATAAATATAAACAAATAAATTAATTAAAAAAAAGAAAGTACAGAGTTCCAGATTCCCCCTCCACCCCACCACACACACACAGTTTCCCTTATTATTAACTTGCGTTACTGTGGTACATTTGTTACAATTGATAAACCAATATTGATACATTATTATTATTAACTAAAGTCCATAGTTTGCCTTAGGGTTCGCTCTTGGTGTTGTACAGTTCTATGGGTTTTGACAAATTCATAATGTCACGTATCCTCCGTTACAGTATCATAGAGAACAGTTTCACAGTCCTAAAAATCCTCTGTGCTCCACTTATTCCATCCCTCACTTCCTCCTCCATGGAAACTCCTGGCAACCGCTGATTTTTTATTGGCTCTGTAACTTTGCCTTTTCCACAATGTCACATAGGTAAAATCATATAGTATGTAGCCTTTTCAGACTGGCTTCTTTTACCTCATTTCAATAGCAATATGCATTCAAGATTCCTCTGTATCTTTTTCTAAACTGATAGCTCATTTCTTTTTATCAGTGGATAATATTCGATTGCCTGGGTGTGCCACAGTTTGTTTACCCATTCACCTATTGAAGGACATTTCTATTGCTTCCAAGTTTCGGAAATTATGAATAAAGCTGGTATAATATTTGTGTGTAGGTTTCTGTTTGGACGAAAGTTTACAACTCATTTGGGTGAGTACCAAGGAGTGCCATTGCTGGATCGTATGGTAAGAGTCTGTTTAGTTCTGTAAGAAATTGCCAAACTGTCTTCCAAAGTAGCTGTGCCATTTAGTATTCCCACCAGCAGTGAATGAGAGGCCCTGTTGTTCCTCATCCTCGCTGCATTTGATGTTGCGGGTATTTTGGATATTGACCATTCTAATAGGGGTGTCGTGGTATCTCACTGTTGTTCTAATCTGCAATTTCCCGATGATACATCATGTTGAGTATCTTTTCAGATACTTATTTGCCATCCATACATCTTCTTCAGTGAGGTATCTGTTCAGATCTTTTGCCCATTTTTTAATTGGGTTTTTTGTTTCCTTATTGGCAGGTTTTAAGAGTTCTTATATATTTTAGATACAAGTCCTTTATCAGATATGTGTTTACAAATATTTGTTCCAGTCTGTGACTTGTCTTTTCATTCTCTTAACAGTATCTTTCACAGAGAAGAAGTTTTAAATTGTAATAAAGTCCATTTTGTCAATTTTTCTGCCTCTATTGATATAATCATATATTTTTCTTCTTCAGCCTGTTGATGTAAAAGATTATATTAATTGATTTTTGAATGTTGAGCAAGCCTCGCATACCTGGGATAAATCTCATTTGGGCATGGTGAATAATTCTTTTTATACTTTGTTGGATTTTATTTGCTAATATCTCATTGAGGATTTTTGCATATATGTTCACGAGAAACATTGGTCCGTAGTTTCCTTCCTTGTAATGTCTTTGGTTTTGTACTGAGGGAATACTGACCTCATAAAATGAGTTAGGAAGTATGCCTTCTGCTTCTATTTTCTGGAGGATATTGTAGAGACTTGGTTTCTTCGTTTTTCTAAAAATTGGTTTAATTTTCCAGTAAAGCCATTTAGACCTAATCTTTTATGTTTTGGAAAGTTATGATTCAATTTCTTTTATTGATATAGGTGTATTCAGGTTATCTATTTCTCCTTGTGTGAGTTTTGGTAGATTGTGTCTTTTCAAGGCATTGGCTTATTTTACCTAGGTTATCAAATTTGGGGGCATAGAACTCCTCATAATACGCCTTTCTTATTCTTTTAATGTCCATAGGATCAGTAGTGATGGCCCCTCTTTCATTTCTGATATTAATAATTTCTGTCTTCTCTCTTTTTTTCTTGGCTAGTCCAGCTACAGTCTTATCAATTTTACTGATCTTTTCAAAGAACTAGTTTTTGGTTTTGTTGATATTCTCTATTGATTTTCTGTTTTCAGTTTCATTGATCTCTACTCTAATTCTTCTTATTTATTTTCTTCTGCTTACTTTGGATTTAATTTCTTCTTTTTTTTTCTAGTTTCCTAAGGTGGAAGCTTATATTATTGATTTTAGATCTCTCTTCTTTTCCAGTATATGCATTCAATGCTATACAATTCCCCCAACCACTTCTTTTGCTGCCTACATACCAGAAGTTTTGATGAGTTGTATTTTCATATACTCTTATGTGTTCATCTGCTTTTTTTTAAGTAAACAATATCTATACTATCATCTCCAATAGAGTTCTTTTTTAGAGGTTCTTTAAGGTTAGAAAAGACTTAATGGAGGGAAAGTAATAGACAAATAGGAGAAAGCGTCCTACACTGACTTTTCCTGAACTAATTCTTGGAAGAGTGACTCATACATCTTTCTAATATGTAGAGCATATGCCAAAGAGCTCAGACCAAAAACAGCCACTGTCCCCACTCCTCTTCACCTTGCCTTCCTTTTACTTTTTTAATAAATTATTTATTTATTTTTGGCTGCGTTGGGTCTTCGTTGCTGCGTGCGGGCTTTCTCTAGTTGCAGCAAGTGGGGGCTACTCTTCGTTGTGGTGCGCAGGCTTCTCTTGTTGAGGAGCACGGGCTCTAGGTGCGCGGGCTTCAGTAGTTCTGGCTCTCCGGCTCTAGAGCGCAGGCTCAGTAGTTGTGGCGCACGGGCTTAGTTGCTCCGCAGCATGTGAGATCTTCCCAGACCAGGGCTCAAACCAGTGTCCCCTGCATTGGCAGGCAGATTCTTAACCACTGCGCCACCAGGGACGTCCCTTGCCTTCCTTTTAGAAAAGTGCTGACTGACTAAATTTTATGGTCTCAGTGGTGTGCTGGAGCCAGCTTGTACCAGCTCTAGAGAGTCCATTGTTCACCTGATGGTACCTTGCAATTGGCCATGGTGAAAGTATTTGCACCAGAGAAATTGGCACATATCAAAAATCAGGGATATTGGGGGGTGGGGAGAGTTGATTCATCAGCATGCCAGTGCCAAATTATAAAACCTAGGAATTCCTCCCCCTTTCTAAATTTACTGGGCACAATAAGAAACACACACTACTGTATGTGGAAATTGGAGGATCCTAGAGCTTTCAAAAACCATATTCCTCCAGATGCCATGAATACGTCAGACCATCTGAGAAGAGGAATTCTTCTTTCAAGTAGCAATGCAAATGTAGCTGGGTAACAGTCAAAAATAGATTTTCTAAGAACACTCAGTTATGTATTCTATAAACATGATGAAAACATTCTTCAACCAACTTTCATAGGGTTGAACTTAAGTGTAGTGATTTATCCAAATGAACAAGCTAAAAGTAACTAAAATTGGAAGCCACAACTTGGAAGATTATTTACTCCATGGTGATTCAGATCAAGGTCTTTCCTTAGGAATCAATAGCATCCACTAGCACCAGAATAAGGGCAATTACCTGAGGTTAGGGGTTTGGAGGGACTGGGCAATAACTGAGGGAAAGAGGTTGGAAGAGGAAGAAAGGATTTTCCAAAAAAGCTAAAAATAAGTTTAGTGACATTCAGTTACTTGAAATGCACATTTCTAACATTCCATAATTTGAACAGACTATGGCCCTACAATCTAATTACTGCCAGAAAGAATAGAGATCAATTATTCTAAAACTACAGTGACTATTTTTATTTATAAATAGAAATTGTACAAATTATCTCATTTAATCACTTTGGTCTGTATTTTACAAACTCATGAATACAGGCACATACACACACATACACATACACACACACGTGAAAATCTAATTTCTTCTACCTCCTTACAAAAATATAGATAAATAAAAATCAGTAGGACTATTACTTGTACAGCAGTCTAGATAGCATTTTCACAGACATTATCCTATTAAGTTATCATTTGTTAATAATGTAAACATTACTTACATCCTAGTTTTACAGTTCAGGAAACTGAGCCTCTGAGAGATTAAATGACCTGTCCAAGGTCACACTGGAGGTCAGCATACGAATCAGGATTAACATGCAATTTTTTTTTTTTTTTTTTGACCAAGCTGTGCGGCTTACGAGATCTCAGTTTCCTGACCAGGGATCAAACCTGGGCCCTCAGCAGTGAAAGCACCGAGTCCTAACCACTGGACTGCCAGGGAATTCCCACATGTAATTTGTTGTGTGGTTTTTTTAACTAATCAATTAATTAATTTATTTACTTTTGGCTGCGTTGGGTCTTCGTTGCTGCGCGCGGGCTTTCTCTAGTTGCGGTGAGCGGGGGCTACTCTTAGTTGCAGTGCGTGGGCTTCTCACTGCGGTGGCTTCTCTTGTTGCGGAGCACGGGCTCTAGGCGTGCGGGCTTCAGTAGTTGTGGCACACGGGCTCAGTTGTGGCGCACGGGCTTAGTTGCTCTGCGGCATGTGGAATCCTCCCAGACCAGGGCTCGAACCTGGGTCACCTACATTGGCAGGCGGATTCTTAACCACTGCGCCACAAGGGAAGCCCCGTAACTTGTTTTTTTTTTTTTTCTTTTTTAATTAATTAATTTATTTATTTTTGTCTGTGTTGGGTCTTCGTTTCTGTGCTAGGGCTTTCTCCGGTTGCGGCGAGCGGGGGCCACTCTTCATCGCGGTGCACGGGCCTCTCACCATCGCGGCCTCTCTTGTTGCAGAGCACAGGCTCCAGACGCGCAGGCTCAGTAATTGTGGCTCACGGGGCCTAGTTGCTCCGCGGCATGTGGGATCTTCCCAGACCAGGGCTCGAACCCGTGTCTCCTGCATTGGCAGGCAGATTCTCAACCACTGCGCCACCAGGGAAGCCCCCGTAACGTGTTTTTAACTGGTGTCCTCCATGTCCCTTTCATCACACACAACTCCTGCTCCATTTTGTCATTTCCCCTTTATGGCTGCCCCAGACCAATATTTTAACCAGAGTCCATCCGTAGTGTTGTAGAGGAGCAGAATATGCCACCCCCAAATATGCCACGTTGGCATGAGGATTGTTTAGAGCTGAAGGCAATTGAGAAGCAGCAGGTACAAGGAAAGCTCTCTGCCTCCCCCTATTTGCCTAAAAGCAAGACATAAATTTACAAAGGTGTCGCTCTCACCTCTACTGGGAAAGACAGATGTTAATCACCAGAGACAACTCTAGACCCTGATTAGTCCAGAGGAATCTACATAAGAAACTTTGCTAAAACTAGCCCTTATCTTCCGTTCATTCGCCCCCTATATTCGCCTTCCCACAATTTGCCAGCCCTAGAAACTCAAAGTCCTTTTCTTTTCACTTGTCACTTCTCTAGAACTTCCTGTCCCTTTAAGATGCTGTATAGGCACAATTCTAACCACCACTATGAGTTATTCATCACTGGGTACTCCCACGTGTATGCTCAATGCACTTGTTAATAAACTTCTGCTTGTTCTTCTCCTGTTAATCTGTCTTTGTTAGTCTAATTACAGGGCCTGAGCACCTCAGATGGGTATAGGAAAAAGATTTTTTTTCCCTTCCCTACAGTGTCATACAAAAGAAATAGCCTTGGACCAGGAATTTTCTCATAATATCCATGCTATACTGGGCATTAACCTGAAGGAGTTAAGGATTTGCCCCTGCAGGTAAGAAATGTACCTGCATTGGCCTAAAACATGATCCAGGGGAGGGCCTTTCTAATTCAACCATATCCCTTCTGAGCCCATGGGCTGCAGCCCTGCTTGGGTTTGGTTCTCTAACACACAGATAGCAGCATAGTAAATGCTCAACTCAAAATGCTTAAAAAGAGAGCTTTCACTATGTCCTGGATTCTTTTTGGACTTTCCAATAAAGAAATGGAGAAAATAACTTTTTAAGTCAAATGAATTACTAAGAATGAAGTCATTTGCATTCCTGGAATGTCTAAATTTGCATCAATCTAGCTCATGTAATTTACCACTAAAAAAATTTTTTTTTGATTTCTCTAAAAATGAAAACTACTTACCTAGCATCATTGCAAGGCTCCAAGTCATTCCGATGGATTTTTTTTTTTTTTTTGATGTTTAAGGATTTTTTTCTGATTGTTATTACCATTAATTTTCATAATCTTTGTCAGCCACTTCCTATGTATCTGAGACCTCATGCAAAGTGTATTATTCAGGTCATAAATGCAAATATGAACAAAGACTCTGTGCCCATTTCAAATTCTAAGAATTTATGACCAATTCCAAGAATTTTTTTTAAGTAGCCATTTTCTTCAAGTGTTTTGAAGCCCAAACTAGTTTTAGAAGACTGTCCTTGGATTTCAAGGTTCCCTAGGTTTTTAAAATGTACGTACATAGACAAATGTTCAGGTTATAGAAGTCGTGGAGAAAGGCTAAACAAACTGGAATCATCCTAGAAGAGCTGCTTGATTAGTATCAAATTTGTTCAAATGCCCCTTTACTTTGCCTCCGGTGGGAATCTGCTTCTAATTATAGACACTATTTGAAAGCAAACGTGCTATAATCAACTTGGTTCACTAGTGTCAAGAAGTGTCAATTTGCTTCAAGACTGACTCTCTCCAGGTATTTTATTAAGGTGGCACCTCTAGATATTAGAAGGAGGCTCATAATTCAGTCTCCAACAGGAAGGTGTGAAAAAGTATTTTCTAAAAGCTCTTATGCATTAAATACCAGAACAGTTTAGCTGAGTGTTAAATTAATTGAACAAGGAGGCCGTTAGACTGAGGTGGTTCTAATGCCTGGGCAGCCTAAGTAAGCAAACCAGAACCTGATCCTGTGACAGCCTCAAGGTAAGGAAATTGAAACCTGAGGAAAACCAATCACAAACAGCCAACTAGGCTTTGCCAAATACGGTCTCCTAACCACTTCTGGTTTGGTACCAAACCAACTGGAATTGATGTTTGCTCAAATAAACTCTCGAAAATTTTAATATGCCTCAGTTTATCATTTAACATGAAGGAAGATAAATGGAGTTGTTGTGTTGTTATTTTAATTAATTCTAAAGTATTTTACCCCTGACCTAAAACTCCTCTTTAGCTATGTGGTATAAAACTTTGAAAAACAGACTGGTCCTTAAATTTAAGTACAAATATGCCACACAGATTATTCCCTCTTCATCTACCCTTTGCTAGCAAGGATTTGGGAGAGAGCAGAGGGGTTGGTTCTGCAACTTAACGCACATTGCCTGTTACTACACTGGCTGGACCCCTTGCCTGTTTAGGTAGCTCAGATTGTGTAATGTCAGCACAGATCCTCAAAGAGAGAGCTTGGGATGGGTTCATAGAGTGGAGAGATCTGAGTTCTGAGATACTCCTGGCACTTCCTGTTAAAGAAGAGCGTCCTTTGAGAAATCCGACAATCTTAGGGAGACCAATACCCAACCTCCTCCCTCCTACCCCCAAAAGCCTCGGGGCTCTCTCTTTGTTTCAATTTCTTGCTTAATGGAAAAGCACTTCCCCACAGACAGAAGCAGCAATTTTCCCTCTTCTCTAAAAGAATTAGGCAGGACACACCCAGGGCTTTCCTTTGTATTTGATGATAGCTTGCTGTCCCTTCTTTTACTCTCAAAGCCCACATTGTGTTGCCTAAAGTGATTGATAAAGGATTCATTTGCAATCTCAAAGTTGTTTTTTTTTTTTTTTTTTTTTTTTTTTAAGCTGTGGAGGGAATTTAAATAGGTAATTCCAACAGAGCTTTCTGACTAGCTGAGAAACTAATTACTGTAATCTTGCTATTTTAACTCCCTAAGGTCCATCCCTTCCCCATCCTCCCAACCACCGTAAGCAAAATTTTTGTTTTGAAAGTACCTATGTGCGTTTCTTTCCTTGGGAAAGGGTGCAGAGAGCTCCTCTGATTTTCAAAGACGTCCAAGACCCAGAAACATTTAGAACCATCTCTGCGAGGTGGAGAAATGGAAGTGCAATCAAAAAAGCCTGAAAAAAGGAAATCCACCTGAACTCCTGTGTTCAGGTGCTCCCTAAACCCCAGGCACACCACTCCCCTACAGCACTGCTCAAGCAGCAAGGGTTAAGGCCGGTAAAACCAGCCGTCAGATGAGCTTCCTGTGGACTCCCGGTGAGATATCACTCTCCTGAGACTCTAGGAGGATTTCTGGCCCTTGGATGCAGTGTGTTTCCAGGAAAGCAGTCAGACACATATTGAGGAAAAGAAAGGCAACTCCTAGCATTGCTTGTCTGCACTCCTGTATGAGACAACTAAATCAGTAGGCATGGCCGGATTGGGTGGGGCCTCTCACTGTAAAGGGCATATCAGTGAGTCACTCACTGAAGCTGCAGCCCTGGTGGGGCAGCTGGGGGCTGGTTGACCTAGGGAGTCTCGGCTAGGATGCTTCAGCTCTGTTTAACATAGTTTTGTCCTCTAGTGGGCTAGCCTGGGCTCATAGCTGTGGAAGCACTCCAACGGGATGAGAACAGAAGGTAAAAAGACCTCCTGTGGCCTAGGCTGGGAAATCATACATCACCTCTCCAACATTCTGTAAGTCAAAGCAAGTCACAAGGCCAGTCCAGCAGGAAGGGGTGGGGATAGATTTCATCTCTTGATGGAAGGACCTGCAAAGGGTTTGTGGCCATTTTTAAACTACCACATCAGTAAATCCATGTAGCTTTATCATCTCTGGTACTGATGCCTAGGCTTCTGTCTTTGTTCTCCGGTGATGATATTCCAACAGGATGGGAGTGGAAACCTTTTCCAAAAAGACTCCCAACTGTGATGAGGCAGCTGCAGCCCCATTACTTCCTTCATGGTTGTTGATAAGGTGAGACACATCAAACCTTTTCTGAAACTGTCACCAGTATCTTGTAGGAAGGAGGCAGAACGGTCTCAGTTTGCTACCCATGACAGGCTGCTAGGGAAATGGTTGCTTTCTTTACACTCAAGTGCCTTTTTCACAGCACCCTTGCTGATAAACTAGCGTTAGCCAAAAACCAGTAAGGCTGCTGACATTTCACTAAGAGCTGTTATCTCTAGACACCTGTGGATAAAGGTGCTAATGAGAGGCTTTTCTTAAGGGCTCTTATATCCATGATTATTCCAAGCCACTGTTGAATTCAAACATCATTAGAACATTGTGTTGTGATTAGTAGCCTAGAATGCTCCTGTAATACTTAATCCCCTTTACACTTGTGACAGATCAGCCTCTGAAATAGGAACACAGCCCCAGGGGAGAGAGCAGCTTAATCATCAAGCCTCAGGTAGGAAAGCACCAATAAGTAATGACTTGCCAGCCCAGGGATGCTTATATAGACCAGATATATTTCCAGTCTAATCAAGACCACAACCAAAGTAATCCTTTTCCTTCAAACTTCATTATTCATTTATGGAATAATTCTCTGAAAGGGGTAGCTGTTTCTTACACGTCCTTGGTAGAGTAAGAAGCCAGTAGGAGACTTTTTATATTAACAAATGCTTTAATCAAAAGAGAGCCTTGGTGCCCGTACAATGTAGACACAAACTTGATGACCAAGCAACTAGAGTTGGTTCAAGTTCCTATGGGATCAATGTTATCCTTGATGTCCACTTAATAGCAGATCTTAAACCCAGACCTCATGGTAATTTTGCCCCTCCCTTCTTGAGTGTTTCATGTTTATCTGGACGGTCAGCAATTGTGGGTGTTACCTTATCCGTCAATTCAAGTTATCGCTTCCTTTTCCTCATCTCTTGCACCTTCTCTTTCCCACCGCCCTCTTTCCTTCTATATCGTCCCTTTCTTCATTCTTCCCATGGGACTCGTTTACTGTACAAATTACGATTTGGTCCTTGAAACATAGTCCACTGAGTTTTAAACAAAGAGTGATTGAATTAGGGCAGTGGTGGGAAGGCCAGAGACGGGGGCTCTTGGATGAGTCTCCAGGAGAAACTCCCGCAATGCCAAAGAGCCGACCACCAGGAAGCTGCTTCCTGCGCTGCAATCCAGGAACTGGGGGACTCAGAGGCTGCACCTGAATCTGTGGAGTTCAGGAACATATCACCCTAAGTGCAGTCCAGGGCTGAAGACGCAGGGATCTGAAAGCCAGGATCAGAAAGTCATTGCTTCTCATCACCTACAGAGCTGGACAAGTGCTCCAGAAAATTCCATGATCCCATGACCTTGCTTGCCTGTAGAAAATAGCCAAAAGCGGTGTGAAAATGGTCACTAACTACCTCGCTGCCTCCTTGCGAATATCATATACACAGATCTAAGGAAAGGAAACAATTTTCTAGCTGAAAGAGAGTCTGGGAAATGTGGCAGTCTGGGGTTTTCTAACCTCTGTAGTGAGGGAAGGCATCCTGGAAGGAGGTGAGCATGAATGTGAGTGGCGACGGACGGACCAAATCCTCCTCAAGGACTTTCACTGCTCAGCTCCCCTCCTATAGCAGAAATTAGGACGTTTAACAAACAAGTACATGCCAGGCATTCCTAAACTCATTTTCAACATTATTCCAGCCAATGCTTACAGCACCCCCATAAATTAGGCACTATTAACCCACTTTTCCGGATAGAGAAATGGGGGTCAGGGAAGTTAAGTAATTTGCCCAGGGCCACACAACAGCAAGGGGGCGAGCTGGTGATCAAACCCGGGTTTGTGGTGCCAAAGGCTGTGAACTTCACCACCGCGCCAGCCCACCTTACGGAGGTGCTCCCTCTGTCCCCAGACCGGGGACTCAGCCAACCGAGCACATGAGAATAATTTTCCATTCCCCTTTCTGGAATGTCACCAATTACTTCATTTGCTTAATCAACTCCAACCAGCCCTGGATCGTGGAGCAGACGTGGGCAGAGTAAAGGACGGACAATATTGCCCCACATGGACCATCTCACTGCCCATATGCCAATTGGTAGTCTAAGAAAACAATATCCTCACAGAGAGACTTGGAAAGTGCTTAGAATCTAATGGCATAAAAAAAGAGCTCGAGAAGGATTTTTAGCTCGGCATTCATAATCATCCCATGCATAAGGAATATCATTCACAAACATTAGGACAACAAATGCAGGCCCTCAGATCCACTGCTGACCCAATAATAAAGAGCTTTTTGGCAGGTGAAAATCAAGACAAGGACATAGCCTCACCCATGTGATTGGCTGCCAAGGGCTGTTTCAAGCATTTTCTTCTACTCTGATAAAGAATATAATTTAGAATCTGATGGAAAAATCCCCCTCCAGAGGCTGCTTGAAGCACCTCTCTGTCATGGCTGATTACCAGACTCGTGTTTATTCTCAGAAAAACAAAAACACAAAAATACTGTTCTTAGAATAGTCCTTTTCCCCCCCCTTTATGATTCAGTCATGGCTTAAATCCTCTCAACTGAGCAATTCCTCAATCAAAGAATGCTGCACGAAAGCACACTGGAGGTGAGTGTGTGACGGCAGAGACGGTCACCTGACTCCGTACCCGGCTGGACCTTCTGGCAACAGACAGGCTCACCTCCACCCTCTAGACGGTTCCTTCTTAGACACAAATGCCTTGAGAGAGCTTCTGGGAATCACTTTACACACACAAACTCATCAGTAAGAAATGCTTTCAGCAGGCAGGCCCTTTTAGAATGACCACTTCCTAAAAAATATGGCAATCACTGCCAAAAGGAGCTATTTTTATCTGAGGAGCCCCATGGCTTCATACCTTCTTTCTTCCTCTTTGCGGATTCCCTTACCAACAGTAAATGTTCTCATTTAGCCATGAGGTACCCTTTCTGCCTGGAAATCACCTCAGCGTGTGTGAGCATGTGCTAAATGGGGGTGGCGATTCATCACGGGTACTAGCCAAGGCTCTGGCATCATCAACCAAAAGGATGAGTCCTTTCATCAGTCAGATAACCTTCTCTTTATATCTCAACAGATAATAATATAACAACCCGCACTCGCACCCTTACCCTAAACTCCTTTTGTTTGTTTCCACTAGAATTTGGAAATTCTCTCTCTCATACAGCCCACCTATCCCAATGGGAACTGTTATCATCTTTAAATATGAATGGCTATTTATTATAGCAAAAGTCTAATGTTCTTGGGGTGAAATAATTCTAGAACATTTGGCTTTTCCTTACTCTCCGACACGAGAAAGTCAGCTCTGTGACTCACCTCCGAAGTCTCTCCTACTTCTCGTATTCTTCTTATTCCGTAAAACCCTGAGCAAGTTTTGACCCTCTAGAGACGTCCCAGCCTCCAGACATGCAAGAGGAGTATGATCTGGCCTGATAAGGAACCAACTCTCCTTTATAAATAGAAGGTAAAATTAGGAAAGGGAGGGAAATGCTGAGAGTCTGAGCCTGGGCTCAAATTGTGACTCAGCCAACAGTATACCGTAGGTAGATGGTGGGCACTCAGCTTTATTCCTGGTATGAGTCCAACCACAGTGACTCAAAACTTTCCTGCTCCAAAAATTCCTTCACCACTTATTTTCCCCAGTGCCTCTTGGGTAAACTCCTTCCCTTTAAAGTTAAATCGATTTTCATCTAATCTGTTTGAAATTCAACGTTTATATTTTTTTCAACCTGATGGATGGTTAGCATTTTGCTAAAAATTTGTATCTACTAATGGGTATTCAAAATATACTCGTTATTTAATTTTTTAAAATGTTCTCTCATAAAAATGAAAGACAAATAGTACGTGCAGGAAGCCCCACACCCTGACCATGCTCTGCTCATAATGTGTCTGTAGCTGCCTCTAAAGGAGGGTTGTTTTATTAAACCCAAGACATGTACTGACACAAAATTCATAAAATAATCTAGCTGTACAAGCACAGATTGTACAACAACATAACCATCTAAGCGGTATGGAATAGAAGGAAATAAGCTGATCAATTTGTCATGTGTTTTAAAAAACAAAGGATGAGAGCAAAGATGTCACCTCATATGCCAGTGAGCGAGCCACCCATACCCTCCCCCACCCTAGGGCAAGGTGGAAAGAGTCATACAGCATCATTACCTTTTGGCTACATTATCCTAAAAGCTAACAGACAGTAAACCTGAGATTTTCCATCTTCCTTACCTACCTCACTGTTTCCTCAGGGGCACCATTCATGAGACCAGCTGGCTTCATATCAAGCCCTGGAGAAGTACAACTGATTTAAAAAAACTGATGGCTATATGTCTTCCTTTATTATATTGCGAGGTGCAAAAATGTTATTGTTTGACTTGAAAATTAAATGTCATCAGCATATGTTGTTGTATCATATTGGCTGCTCACACCTGTTGAATGAAGCTCCAGCCTAAAACATTTTACACACACACACACACACACACACACACACCCTGCTGCCATCATGGCAACCATATTTGTAAGAGTTTCTTCCCCAAGAAAACTGCATTCGTTCACAATTTACTTTTCCCATTTTTACTCATCAAGCAGACCTGGTTTTGATGAGCAGGAGCTGATCAGAATTCTGGAAGGAGCTGATAAATATCCAGTCAAGAGCAAGGAATCTTGGGATTTTTAGTTAACCTGCAGCCTTACGGTGAGTCAGTGGAAATTTAAGGCACTGATCTCACCCGTCAGCACACCTGACTACCGCAGGGTCTTCCTTTATGGCACCTAAGCGTGTGGGGACCCAGCCTAGAACTTCTGCTCCAGGAGAGAGAGCCTCAGGAGACCTCCTCAGATGGTTCCAGGAACCCCCGAAGCCCCAGTACAGCGGCTGTAATGACCATGGAAACACAAAGCTGCTTCCCCCAGAAGCTAAGATGTAACCTAGTCTAATTAATCTGGCGACGCACCACGGTTGGGATTTTGTCGGTGGCAGTGTTGGGACGAGGTGGGCAGGGTAGCGTTGTTACTGTTGTTTTGCTCTGTTTTTTCCTCCCAAGATGTTCACTTTTGGAATGATTGTGGGGGCAGGTTGGTGACCATTATCTCTGTCATTCCGTTCCCTGATTCTCTTCCTTTCCTCTGTCTTCCCAATCTCTCACAGACTCCCAATTGTCCTAAAGGGATCCACTCTTTCGTGGTTATTTTCCTCCAGCCTCTGCCATCTCACGACAAGACCAGGGTCTTTGATAGCTTTGTTACGAAGCGGGGATCCTGGCAGGGCTGAAGCTGAGATTTTGAGGCATCTGGCATGTGGAATTACACACTTGTCTCCACTGATTTGCATGGGAACTAGCATTCTCTAGGGCTCAGACATTTTTAGGCACATCTAGAGATCAAGGGAGTGGAGATTGGGGAACAGACTGTTGGGGCCCAGGGCAGGCCACCCAAAATATACTTCAGTGGTGTATTGATTATTTTGAATTAAAGTTATTTAAGAAATAGTCGATGCAAGAGGGACACTTTGACTCTCCTGTGTTTCTCTAAAAGCAGGAAATAAGTCTCCCAAGTGAAAGTGCCCTCCTGTATCTGAAGATAGAAGGTGTTGGTGGGAATGTAAGTTGGTGCAGCCACTATGGAAAACAGTTGGAGTTTCCTCAAAAAACTAAAAATAGAGTTGCGATATGATCCAGCAATCCCACTTCTGGGCATATATCCAGACAAAACTATATTTTGAAAAGATACATGTACCCCTATGTTCATAGCAGCACTATTTACAATAGCCAAGACATGGAAGTCACCTAAATGCCCATCGACAGATGAATGGATAAAGAAGATGTGGTCCAGCTCCTCGAGGTCACTCCAAGTGGTGTCCTTTCAGCTTCATGGATGGGAATCAGGGGCGACGAAAACCTGCATTGAGATTTGATAGCTCTCAGGCAAGAGCTGCTCTTAGCGAAACCTTTTCCTTTTACAAATTCTACTCTGTCATCCAAGCAAGAAATCTCGGGGATGTCCTGGACGCTCCCCCTGCACACTGCCTTTATCAGGCCTTGCTTGTCTCTTACCTGGAAGACTGAAATTGTGTCCTGGGTCCTAGGCACTCAAAGAGTGACCAGAGAAGCAGGAACCACAGCATGACCTGGAAGCTTGTTAGAAATGTAGGACCTCGGGCCTGGCCCCAGGCTTACCCAATCAGAGTCAGCCTTCTAACAATATCCCCAGTGATTCACCAGCACCGTCCTAACTCACGGCCCTTCTGACCCTGGCTCTCTAACTCACCCTCCGACTCCTGTAGATCTTTCTAAAATACGGCTATGACCAAGTCTTCCCCGTACAGTTTTATTAGTATAATATCCTACACCCTGACGCCCTCTGCTTAAATCTGTTGTCTCTAATCCTGGTTGAACGTTAGATTCACCTGGGTTGCTTTAAAAACTATCAATGCCTTTGCCTCAGCCCCTAAAATTCTGATTTAATGGAAACGGGGGCTTGGTATAATGTTCAAGGTCTCCCAAGTGGTTTTAATGAGTAGCCAAGAGTTAAGAACCATTGACCCAAAGATGAAGCTTCAGTTCCTTATCATGGAGGTAAGTTCCTCTAGGATCCAGCCCTTTGCTGGCTTTCTCTCTCTCTCTCTCACCCCGTTGTGTCCATCAGATGCTGAGCTCAGCCTTGCCAGAGGCATACAGGAGTGCTTTCCATCAGCATCTCTGCAGCCTTTTCCCAGAAGCCCCGGATCTCCCACCCACACAGGCTTCTGCTAGCAAACATCTTACTCCTCTTTTAAGGCTAACCTTGTCCCCCATCCCCAGGGACCATTTCCACCTCCCTCCTTCTTCCCTCCCGCTCCCACCCCTGCTCTGCTGGACTTGTTTACAAATCTGCATCTCCTTCCACAGGACTACATGACCCTACCCCCACCCAGGGCCGGGACCGAAATCTAATCCTAGAAAAATGATCTGCATGAGAACAATACATGTCTGTTTTGATCACCACTCAGGACTGGCTACATAATTTGCAGAAGCCAGTGCAAAATGAAAAGGAGGAGCCCCTTGGTCAAAAAAGAATTAAGAATTTCAAGATGGCACCGGTGGAGCATTAAAGCATAGGGCCCTTCTACCTAATACGTAGTTAGTGCTTAAAAATCTTTGTTGAATAAAGGAGTTTTCGCATCTCCTGCGCTTGGCACGGGGGCGTTGTGGAAAGAGTGTGTATTCCCTGCATTCTGAAAACACAGAGGCTGCAGAGGAGGAAGGAAAGAGGGGAGGGTGGGAGAGGCATTTTTCCATTTTTGATGAAGCGAGTGCCTCATTTCACCACAGCCAGGCACTGCGAACAACCACAGGGATTCCCTTTATGGCCCTGTTGAGGAATCTACACAGTAACAGCTTTCTCCTGCCAGACTGGCAGGCAGGACAAGAAGAAATGGGTCTCTCCATCCAGTCAAATATTTTCTGCTTTTCATTGGGCAGCAACATAGTCCAGAGAGCTTTAGCAAAGGCACCTGATCCTGGAAATAAAAACACATATTTTTAATTTTGCAAATCGCTTTATTGTTTTTTCCATTTGCTAAAACACAATGTGCTTGTTTTTCTAATATTTCTCATGTTCCTTGCAGGCAGAGAGGTCACTGCTAACCACACCTTTTACACAAAAATAACTCTTACGGTTTTGGTCTACTTCATATTTTTAAAAGCAAATCTAAGGCATTATGAAATTTTATCCCTCCATGCATCTCTTAAAAGCTTGGACATTGCATCCATCCCATAATGCTGCAAGAAGTCCAGAACCATCACTGTTAGCACCACACCCTAACAAAACTAAGACCATACTGTCATTATCACACCTGACAGAGTTATCAACCGTTCCTTCCTCCCTCTCATCTGTTTCTCTCTTTTATTTATTTATTTATTTATCTATCTATCTATTTATTTATTTATTTATGGCTGCGTTGGGTCTTTGTTGCTGCACGTGGACTTTCTCTAGTTGCGGCAAGCGGCGAGCGGGGTCTACTCTTCATTGAGGTGCGTGGGCTTCTCATTGCGGTGGCTTCTCCTGTTGTGGAGCATGGGCTCCAGGTGCACGGGCTTCAGTAGTTGTGGCACCTGGGCTCAGTAGTTGTGGCTCATGGTCTCTAGAGCACAGGCTCAGTAGTTGTGGTGCACAGGCTTAGCTGCTCCGCAGCATGTGGGATCTTCCCGGACCAGGGCTCAAACCGGTGTTGCCTGCATTGGCAGGTGGATTCTTAACCACTGCGCCACCAGGGAAGTCCTCATCTGTTTCTCTCTTGAACAAATTCTCCAGATTCCATCTTTATTAACCTCACCGCCCCACCTCCCAAATCCTTGTGTCCTTCTCTGTCCACTCAGAACAGACCATCTGGAAAAGTACTGCCTGGGAACACCCAGTTTCAAAAGAAGAGTGAGTCATGTAGGAAGTACACGGTCATGTCCATTCCTACCTTACACACTGTGTAGAAAAGTCTTAACATTCTGATTTCTGGGAGATTAGGGCACCTGGTTTTTTGCTTAAAGAGGAAAACCAGTAGGTCACTTAACTCTCTTCATTCTCTATTTTTATTTTTATTTATTTTTAAAAAATATTTATTTACTTATTTATTTGGCTGCCCGGGGTCTTAGTTGCGGCATGCGGATCTTCATTGCTGTGTGCCGGATCTTTTAGTTGTGGCATGCGGGGTCTTTAACTGTAGCATGCGAACTCGTAGTTGCGGCATGTGGGATCTAGTTCGCTGACCAGGGATCGAATCCCGGCCCTCTGCATTGGGAGCACGGAATCTTAGCCAGTGGACCAGCGGGGAAGTCCCCATTCTCTATTTTTAAATAGACTTTTCTGTAGTAATTTCCTGTCCTGTCTCACCCTGCCCACCTTTCTCCTTTCCCTGTGGTTCAGCCTCCCCCTCATCTGCTGAAGACTGATAATGTGGTCCTCAAAATACCAAGATCAGCTCACAAACACTTCTCCAGAAAACTTAGATTTGATTTCCAGTCACTTGGATCACGGGTTTTCTTAATCATTCCATTCTCAGTCTTAAATACATCGTATTAATTATTCCATTAGCAGCAAGGGATCCTTTTTGCCTCTTTCCCCTCAGGACAAATTTGCTCTGCTGAAGTTGGGCTTTCCACAGAGACCCATTTAAGGGAAAAGGGCATTAACATCTAAATGGATTTTTAAATATAAAATAATACTTATTTACTAACACCGAGTTAATGTTTTATGGGAATACTCTGTGCATGATTGAAAAAGACCATTGCCACCGAAAGTCCAGAAGTGTTGTGACAATCAGAGGCAAATTCTAGAATATAGATGCACTACAGAAGCAAACACACAGTATGTAGAACCATATACTAAAATTCTAAATAACAATGTTAACATTTATCGAGCAATTTATCATGCTCTCATTAATCCTTGAAACAACACTAGGAGGTGGGTATGATTATGCCTATTTTACAATATAAGTGGCTCGTCCAAAATGCACAGCTAGTTGGTGGCAAATCCGAGCCAAGGTCTTCCTGTTTGCCAACCAAATATCCACGGCTCTGTCTGATTCACGTGCATCAGGCTTTGTACTCTGGCAATGATGCCTCCTTGCCTCTTCTTCCTTCCCTTCTCAAAACTGCATTGTTTCCTCTGTCTCTGAAGATCTTTCTGGAAACCTGAGACCCATTGCCTGCAACTGTTTATGTCTATTTGCACTTGTTTATTTTTTCTAGGAAAAAAAGACTGAGTTTAACAGAAAACTGAAAAGTAAAAGTTAAAGAGCCCCTCTGTTAAAACCCTACACTTGGGACTTCCCTGGTGGTCCAGTGGTTAAGAATCTGCCTTCCATTGCAGGGGACACGGGTTTGATCCCTGGTTGGGGATCTAAGATCCCACATGCCACGGAGCAACTAAGCCCGCGCACTGCAACTACTGACCCCGTGCCCTCTGGAGCCCGCGTGCCTCAAATAAGACCAGATGCAGTCAAATAAATAAATAAATATTAAACAAACAAAACCTTACACTTATTTTAAACCCCTGGTTGTGCAATTGGCCCCTGCAACCTCTGCTGCACATGCCCACACACACATCCCTACAGAATCCCCACATCCTTAGTTTAATTGACACATGTGACAAATATTCCTCTAACCCAAGGGGTGTTTTAAAAACCAAGCTTGGCACAGCTCATATAACAACTAAAAATATATCCAAGAGAGACCATTTTTCCTGGAAATGATTGCCTTTAGAAATGAAAATTCAGAACAGTTGTTCAGGTGAAAATTTTATTACGACTTCAGTCTGTTCCGGGGACAACAGTAATGGAACGAGATACACAAATCCCTGGCTACAGATTCACTATTGATTCAACAAACACTAATTAAGACATCTTTGCTGTCACAGCCTGTGGGATTTTTGCCATTAAAGTATTCCATCAACAAGATTTGTATCCCAGAGAGAAACTAACTGCCCACCTGAGAAGCTGGAGCAGTCAGAAAGAGAAGAATGAGATTAAATCATCGGAACACATGCCAGTGAAATAGAGTTATTTAAGGTGATACCTGGATATCTGAAGAGAAAAAAAAAAAAATGAACCTCATCCCCCTGCAGAATCCTGCAGCCTAAAAATATAGTCTGCAAACTGAAAATTTTAGTAGCTGAATTCACTCTTCATATCTGAATTAGTGGCCTGGAAAATCAAGAACATCTCGAAGAATGGAGAGAAGAAAATTATGGGGAAAAGGTAAGAGACTCAGAAAATAGATCAGGGAAACAATGTGTGAAAAATTAATGTTTCCAGAGGCCAGGTATTGGATATTAAGGCATGATAATAGTATTGCAGTTTTATTATGGGTGAGATTCATATTGGTGTTCTTATGAAGGAAATGATAAAATGCCAGGGACTGGCCTTAAAATTCTTAAAAAAACAAAAACAAGCAGAATATGGGAGGGTGGGATTAGATGAAATAAGAATAATAAAATGTTGATGATTATCAAAACTGGATAATGTCCATGGAAGTTCATTATAGTGTTTTACAAGAAGTCGAGCGGAAAACAAAGTGACAGAGAAGGGTGGAAAATTGAGGGTGGCAGCAGCATGGTGGACCAGATGCTCTGAAGCTCCCACTCCCATTGAACTCATTTCTTAATAAATTACAACAAACAAAAGTTATAATGATAATACATATAGGACGTTCTAGAAAGTAAGGGAAATGTTCAAGAGCCAGAAAGAAAAGAAAAAGCAAAGCAGAGATCTCAAGCTTGAGCTGGGAGCAGAGCAATACATTGGTAGGTGGAAGGAGGATTAATAAGAGCAGGTGCCCTGAAGACACCTCCTTATATCCTAAATTAGCTTTGCCATTGGCTTAGGAAGTCTTGAGTGCTCTGAAAATTGGAGAGCCTGATGCCTGAAAGAGAGAAATTCCCTTTACACTTCCAGACACATCTGGATAAACAGCTGAAGGAACTGAATTATGGGGAAATTTGGTTTTCATCTCTACCTTTCAACCCAAGGCAGGCATCTTCTTGTGTTTCAGAGAACAAAGACACGAATTGGGTGTGCTAGTCTGTCTATTGTCTTTTATGAAGGGGATTGGACTAGACTTTCATCTAGTGGTGAAATGGCTTTTAACACTTCAATGCTTTAGTGGCAAGATAATCATAAATTACTTCACTGTGCGTTGAAGAGTATGTTTACTCACTCCTCTTGTATGTATTCAGCACTTTATGCAGGACGTGAGCCGATAGATTCCATTTGGTTTGTTTTCCAAAAATCTACAATATCAGCCAAAAACAATGGAAAGGAATATCATCTGGTCAGATTCCAGCTGCCCTGCACCTCTGGCTCATACTAAAAGATGGAAGTGGGTAAGAATGTTCTGGCACTGCTCACTGCCCTCCAGTAATCACCCCAGTGGACCTCAGATCTCCACTACCTGCTCCCTAATCACTGAGGCTCAAGTCTCCAAACCATATGAGCCTGGAGTATTTTTTAGCAAAGAAAGGACTGGAACAATAGTTTTCACGATTTAAGAGTGAGGGTAAGTCCAAGCATAGCAGGTGATGAGACTTCCTGAAGCCTTCATGCTCTTGCTGAGAAAGCAACCTCCTAACCAACCTACGTGTAGTTGAAGATCCTACAGGACTAGGGTATTCAGAAGATGCATCTGGACAGAAAACCATTGGAACATTTTAAAGGGATCAGGGTTGGACATGATATTTCCTCTTACCAGGTCCCAGGGCTTTTCTATTATGGCTCAGGAAGAAAGCCAACACAACGGCTTGAGGCTTCGTAAGCATTTTTATATCATTCATTTCATTGGACCCCCACATCCCATGGAGGTCATTAGTGCTATTTGCCAAATATTTCTGGCTCCACCCCTTTCCAGGTACATGATGGAATTGCACTTCCTGGCTCCCTTGTAATTAGGTGGGACCATGTGGATAGTTCCGGCCAGTGAGTCATAAGCGAAAGGGATGGGTGTCCCTTTTAGTTTACATGATTTAATCACAACACAACCAGCAAAATTTCAGGTAGGAGCCACTCCATCAGCCTGGGTCGTTGAGTAACTACGGTGGGTGGAGCCCCCCAGTCAACCTGTAATGGACACAAAGCAAGAACAAGAAACGTACCTTTGTGGTTCTGAACTGCTGAAACTTTGGGGTTGCTTGTGACCACGTTACAATTGGCCCATTACAATTTATACCATCCCTAGGTGGAGGAGACCATTATTTTAATCACATCACAGTTTCATTCATTTCTTTATTCAACAAATGTTTGCTGAGCCCCAACTTTATACTAGGAATTGTACTAGCTCTGGGGATACAGGAGTTCAGAAGGCAGACATGATCCTTTGCCCCAGGTCTGTGGCTACAGATATAAAAATATCTGTAGGGGGGGCTTTATTCATTTAAATAACTTGGCTTGTCAGTTAGTCTCTCTGAGGTCAGTTCCCTCATCTGTAAAATACACAAAATATCTGTCTTACAGGATTTTGGTAAAGATTAGCAGCAATGCCTGGCATATGAGAAGGGGAAACTAAACAACAACTATAAATATTATTTTCACATTTCATAGCAAATTGTTTTGGGCAAAGAATGAAAAGGTAGTGGAAATTAAGAATTTAAATTATCTGATCATCAATTGCTATTTTCACATTATTCTTTATTCTAGGATGTCTTGGTGCTGATGTTTCTTTTTTTAATTTAGCAGTCGGTACCAGTTGGTCTTCCAGCCCCTCTCTAACTAGGTCCAAGATCTGTAACAAGTAGTCTGGGTTTTCCTGGGAGACAAAGCATCTTGGAGAGGCCCCTGTGTTTCCCTAGGCTGAACTTACTAAGGACAAGTACCATCTTCCCAGAAACTCTCAGGAATGTCCGTTTGGAAGGGGAATGCTGATGTGTTGGTCTCCTTTCTGCATATGGATTAGCTCAAAGGTGGGAGAGGCAGGGAGAGAAAAAATATTCCCAGAGAATAGTGTGGACAGAGGGACTTAAGATGTCGGAATATATGTGTATGGCCCACACGATCATGTTCAGAAGCATGAATGTGTCTCCATGACTGGGTGTCCATGACTCGGGCCAGGCCTGAGCCCCAAAGGATTTGTATCATCTAGAAGTTCTCCCCAGCTTTTTCAGCATCAAACAGAAAGTGAGAAGAGAAGAGCCCGGCACATGGAGGAAGTTTTCTTGAGATAACCATCACCACCATCTCAAAATAGTCCTTCAACCCTACCGGCAAGAGTGATGACATCTGGCCCGTCTAGAAGACATGCAAAGTAGCTAAGAATCTACTGAATCTTTAGGAGGCCAGCAGTGATGGAAAAACAAATGTTTGGCACTCACACCTTGGGGAGCTCCTCAAAGCTGGGGAGCTGTTAACTAACAAGCCTAAGGAATAGGCAGGTCCGAGGGTGTGAAGACAATGCCTTCAGTTTGGGGACAGGTTGAATTTGGGATGCCTAGGGAGGTGTTGAGTTGGCAGTCAGAAATATGAGTCTCAACTAAGATGAGATGTTGGGATTGAAGCTAAATATTTGGAAGTCATCCTTATATGAATAGAAATTGAATCCTTGAGAATGACTGAAAATAATCTAGATTTTAGACAATAAGGAGGAGAAATAAGAGGTGAGTGTGAAAACCATTGAGATTACTCAGAACATCATGCCTTCTTCTTGATGCTGCTAGAGTAGTAATGAAAAACATAAAGGGGACCAACCACTGGGGTTGGCACCTGTATTCTATTTTAGCTATTAAGGGCCCAAATATGCCAGTTCTACCTAGGCAGTATAAAGAAAAATTAAAAGCACTAGGTTTTAGAATCAGGAAGACAAGGATTTGAATCACAATTCCAAAATGTACTATGTGTATTCTCAGTTTCTTCACCTATAAAATATGATAGTATCTACAACAAACAACTACTTATTAATTCGAGAATTAAATTAGATAGTCCATATATATATATACAGTACAATGCCATGTAAGTAATGTGTTCAAAAGATGATATATATCTGGACAAAACTATAATTCAAAAAGATACATGCACCCTATGTTCATTGCAGCATTATTTACAATAGCCAAGACATGGAAACACCTAAATGTCCATTGACAGATGAATGGATAAAGAAAATGTGGTACATATACACAATGGGATACTACTCAGCCATAAAAAAGAACAAAATAATGCCATTTGCAGCAACATGGAGGCAACTAGAGATTAACACACTAAGTGAAATAAGTCAGAAAAAGAAAGACAAATACCATATGATATCACTCATATGTGGAATCTAAAATATGATGCAAATGAACCTATCTATGAAACAGAAACAGAATCACAGACATAGAGAACAGACTGGTTGCCAAGGGGGAGGGGGTTGGGGGAGGGATGGAGTGGGAGTTTGGGGTTAGCAGATGTAAGCTTTTATATATAGAATGGAGAAACAGCAAGGCCCTACTCTATAGCACAGAGAACTATATTCAATATCCTATGATAAACCATAATGGAAAAGAATATAAAAAATGTATATATATGTATAGCTGAGTCACTTTGCTGTACAGCAGCAATTGACACGACATTGTAAATCAACTATACTTCAATTTTAAAAAACTAATAAAAACAAAATTCTTTTAAAAGATGATATATAAAAACGTGATGATGATGATTAAAGAGAAAGACACCTACGTACCTGACAAAAATCCAGACTCCCCCTTCCATCGTGTTGCTAGACAGTAGATGCCCTGTCAGGGACTATATCGTTCCTGGGCTCCCTTGCAGTTAGGTGACCATTGACAGAGCTCTGGCCAGTAGAATGTGAGCAGAACTGATTCTCACCACCCCCAGGTCTGGCCACTGAAAGCCTGCCATGCAGTGCCCCCATGTATTTTTCCCCCTCCAGCTGATAAAGTGTCAATCTTGGAAGCCATGTATTGGAGACAGCAGAGCCGGTGAAGCCTGGCTCCCAGAATTATGATGTGGAGGAGGGTCACCCTACTGAACTGCTCAAGCACCCACTTGTTATGTGAGCAAGAAATAAATTTTGAGTGGTCTAGAGTCATTATATACCTGGAGGTCTATGTTACAAACAGCAAATAACAAATAAGGGAGCGGTTCGCCTACCCTCCTGGATTTTATGTTTCAGTGACATGGTTCTTGAGAGTCAAGCTTCTATCTGAGAGGCACTGACTGACAGATAATGGTATGATTCTAGTGCCTTCATGTCCCACTTTTGTACTTTTTAGGGCTTTAAATACTCAGAGATGTATGCTCTAATCTTTTGGAGGGAGAGAAGTTGACAGTGTTAGGGTTAGATAGCATAGTCTTTTAATAATGTACAATAGGAAAGCAAAGTAGGTTCTGAAATAGGGCATGGCCATTGGAGTCTGCAGAAATGCAGTCAGTAAGAAATTTCTGGTGGGAACGTGCCAGTGAGACTTTTAGAAAGATAGATGTCGAATATTCATTAACTTATTTGCATTGCTGCAATGTAAACCTCCTTCTCTCTGAAAGTTAAACAAGTCTGATATGTGTACACACACACACACACACACACACACACACTACACCTCTATACTATATAGCCTTAAAAGTAACACAATTTTCTGTAAAGTTATGGCTGAGAAGCTTTGGGAAAACTAAAATGTAACCTTGGCAACTTAGATACAGTCTCAGAGAGGCACTTAATGAAATCTGAGTCTAAATAAAAAGAGAAAAAGCTAATTAACTGCACTGTGCTCCAGAGGCAGGGTAATGATAAACATGAAACCTGACTGGGGTGGGGGTGGGGTGGAGGGAGTGTTAAAAAAAAAAAAAGGGGGGGGGGGGGTCAGAATTTGTCAATGTTCATCGGTGTCCAGGAAGAAAGTCATTGGACCTGGTAGACAAGACCATTCCATTCAAAAGAGAGGGATATCTTATTAGAGCACTCCATGGTAAAAATACCCCTTATATCATTTATTAATTTCAGCAGTTTTTGTAATCCAAGAAATTGTAAGCAACAGATGTGCCCATCAAAGTATGGTATGTTCATACAGTGGAAAAGGCAGACATCTTGGAAAGATGTACAAAATATAACGATAGGTGAAAAAGCAAGGCATTGGAACAGTGGGTCTAGAGTACTATAGATGTACATATAAAATGGGAGTGGAAGAAATACACGCATGTTTCTGCATAATCAGAATGTCTCTGGAAGCACAAGATTGGTAGCTGTGGGGAGGCACTAGGGAACTGAGGACATAGTGGGGAACATGAATCTCTTTTCAATGCATGCCCTTTATTTGAATTTTTTAACTTGTGTCTGTTTATTATTATCCAAGAATAATAATAAATAGTAAATAAAATACAGAACAACAGAGAATCTGTAAAACTCCTTTTTTTTAACTTTAGCAAGTCTGCTATACACGACAACAACGAAGGGGTAAATAAAATCGGACGTACATTTTGAATTCTCCTCCTTGGGATAGGGAGGGTGGGAGGGAGGGAGACACAAGAGGGAAGAGATATGGGGATATATGTATATGTATAGCTGATTCACTTTGTTATAAAGCAGAAACTAGCACACCATTGTAAAGCAATTATACTCCAATAAAGATGTTAAATAAATAAATAAAAATTATAAAATGGGAATAAATAAATAAACAAATTCTCCTCCTTTTCCTCTGATTCTAGCTGTAGCAAGACCCTTTCTAAAATTTTAATTGGCTTCTCATGTACATAGATCGACAGGGAGAAAATGAGCCGCCCAAAGAAGTGGCTTCTGGTCCACTGGTGGTTATATTTCCGGTTCTAAATTGACCGTCTCTTCTTGGAAGTTTGATTATAACTGTGTTCCTCGGCGCCTAATCAGAGTGTCTAGATCTGAAACAGCAACCAGAAGACCAGCTCCTGGGAGGGGTTGCGCCCTGCAGGCTCTGCTGTGCAGCCCCACCGTGGCAGGACAGCGCGGCTAGTCCATCTGGGACATTCCATCCACCACGGGGGCGGCTAACACGCCCGGAGCAGAGGAAGAGCCGGCTGCCCAAGAGGCCACGAGCCCACGTCAGCCGCGCTCCCTCCCCTCCACCTCCTCCCACTCGCCCGCCCTCATCCAGCCCATCCTCTCCCCCAACCCAGGCCATTTCTGGGGGGAAAGGAAAGAATGCAAATTTTTCGCACTACACCTCATTTGAGCCCTAAAATAAGAGCAGAGGGCCTGTCGTGAGCCAAAACAAACAAACAGAACAACAAAAAAAGCCAGCCTGGGGTATTTAGCGACTGTGTCATTAAGAAGGATTTTTCATCAGCGCTCGGCTCCACAGTGATTTGCAAGAGGCAGTCAGCCTTCCCAGGTGGTGGGAACTCGTTTTAAATCAATGATAGCGAGTAGGTTTATTCCGACCTGTGACTATGAGTCACCGTATTTGAAGCTGACAAACACCCTCAGAAACAGGTGACCTTGGCCATGGGGCTTTTTCTTTCTGGGAAAGCCAAGTGCATTTCCTCCTGAGAGTGGTACTGAGGCCCCCAAGTCTCAAATCAGATCAACCGAAGATGCGTGGGCTGGTCAAATGCGAAAACCTGTCCCTATGTCACCGGGTCCCTCTCTCCTCAAAAAAGGCTGTGATTCAGCGTGCTTGGAACCCTGGTAGGAGGAACAGCATTTAAATCTGACTCAAACAGAGCTTCGGTGGGAGAGGAGGATAAATTACTTCTGGCGGTGGGGAGGCGAGGGGAGTCAGAATCTTGTGATTCGTGCTGTCACTAATAACACTGTAAGTTAGTAAGGGGCTGATAGCTAAGCGTCTGCTTTTTTACTTCAAATTCCTTGTCTCTGGGACTGAGCGCCTTTCCCAGGAGGAAAAGGAGGAAACCGTGCGAAGGCACACAGGTACCTGCGCTGCACTGGGCTAGGGGCCGGGGAAGGAAAAGGGGAAGGCTTTGGGAACCTCCACGGAGGTGGGAGTGACGGGAACCGTGCACTCTTCAGGCTGCAAGGTCACCCCTTGCTGGACGCTCCCGTCCCACAGGCTGTGAGCTGCACAGAACCCAGCTGGGGAGGTGCCCGCCCAGGGGTGGCGGGTGGCAGGCTGCCCAGGGGCGGTGTCAACCGGTCCCTCCTCCTCTGCTTCCCTTCTCCCCATTTCCTCTGCATTTTTGCTTCATCCTTGAAAGTACCCATTCCATCGTGTAATAGTAAATTGCTTTTTTGAAAGGGAAGAAGAAACAGGTGTTTGGGGATTAGAAATAAATAAGAGCGGCTGTTTCTCTATGAGCTGGAAGAGGGAGGGGTGAGAAAATCATACAGATTAGAATCTGACTCACAAGCCAGAAGTCTTAGTTCCAAAGAAAAAGGCACAGGGCAGGGAGGGAGGTCAAGCAGAGCGATCCCAAACTCACTTTATTTCTGGTCTTTGTTTTTATTTTGGCCCAAACTTGCGGCAGTAAACATCCGTGTGTGTGTGTGTGTGTGTGTGTGTGTGTGTGTGTGTGTGTGTATGTGTTTGCTTAGATAAACAAGAAAAATCTCTGGGGGCTTCCCTGGGGGCGCAGTGGTTAAGAATCCGCCTGCCAATGCAGGAGACACGGGTTCGAGCCCTGGTCCGGGAAGATCTCACATGCCGCGGAGCAACTAAGCCCGTGCGCCACGGCTACTGAGCCTGAGCTCTAGAGCCTGCGAGCCACAACTACTGAGCCTGTGCGCCACAACTACTGAGCCTGCGCGCCTAGAGACCGTGCTCCGCAACAAGAGAAGCCACCGCAATGAGAAGCCCGTGCGCCGCAACTAGAGAAAGCCCGCATGCAGCAACGAAGACCCAATGCAGCCAAAAATAAATAATAAATAATTTTTTTTAAAAAAGAAAAATCTCTGGAAAAATGCACAAGAAACTGATAACTGTTTGCTTCCAGGAGGGATCTTCTTGTACCTTCTGAATGTTGAACGAGTTGGTTATATTACCTATTCAAGCTGTACCTCAGCAAACAGAAGGCTTCTCAACTAATGGCAATAAGAAGCGGTGTCCCTGTCTGAGAAGTGATGGGTGTAATGTTTTAGGTAACTTAACGTGTCAGCAAATGAAACAGTTATAGATGCAAGTCACAATGGGAGGCCTACACAATCAGCTACACACACACACACACACACACACACACACACACACTTCACTTCAAATACATGGCAGGGTAAAGAGGTTTTAGTTTGGAGACTCAAGAATATGTAAATCTTTCATAATATTTCTAGTTTAATAATTGTAAAAGTATTACATACCAAGTGTAGAAAATATTAAAAAGTATTTAAAACAATAAAATTACGTTTAGTCCTGCAATCAGAATTAACCATTTCAAGCACTCATCCTGCCTAAGGGGGTAGAGTCGAGATCACAAGACCACTTTTTGGTCACATCTGACTAAACCTAATATATAATTGGCCCAGAAAGAGATCATCCCTTAAAATATATCTGGTTCCTGCAGGATGGAAGATCCTCTAGGGTCTCTTCTGAAAATATACTGACTTTTCCTAATCTGGATAGACTAAGGTTGAGCTTTTCCAGAAAAGAAGAAATGGGCCACCATCAACCATAGGTTCCAACCTTGAACAAGGACATCTGCATCCCTTCACCACCACTTTAATATCCACCCAACACACCCTCCAAAGAAATAAAAATGCAGCTTGTTTTACTGCATTATATTCCTTAAGTTAAACTCCCTTTGCAGGGCTAAAGGCAAGTAAAGTATATTCAGAGATGCCACAAACAGAAGCAATAGAAAGTATATTGTTTAGCATTGTTTAGCGGTAAAGACCCTCAATATGTCACACAAAGTGTTTATATTATGTGCACATCAGACTCACTTTCCTGTTTATCACTATGTGGTAGACTACACCAGTTAAAAGTAGGGCTTTGGAGTCAACCAGACTGGAATCCAATCACTGGTGCTGCTGATAGTTTAATTGGGACTTTGAACTAAGTTTTTAATCTTTTAAGTCTCTATTTTCTCATCCATGAAATAAGGGTAACAATACCTTCCTCATGGAGTTTTGTGAAGTTTAAATGAGAGGATACAGAAAAAATTAACCCGAAGCATGTTACGTGACACACACTGAATCAACATTATCTGTTATCATTGTGCACACACTGTGGAAACAAGAGTGCCTGTCCCGTGGGTGAGTAAACATTGCTCAAAGTTTCCAAGGACCCAAACTCTTACAGTCTATCCTTCTGGGTTCTAGAGCCCTTGACTTTTCAGGAGCCAGAAAAGTGACGACTGATTACTTGGGCTCCATCCAATTCCACCCCCGACCCCATCCCACCCCCAATGAGTGAGCAAACAGTACATTGTCATAAAGAACTGGATTTTACCATTTAGGGTTTAACCCAGATCACAGGTGAGCTGTCCGTAAGAGAACTCTGAACAATAAAAAGTTGGCTTAAAATTTTTTTCTAAAAGCCCAAATAGTCTGGAAAGTTTGGCAAAGAGAGGGTAAACGTTTTAAAAAATTCCATTTGTCCATGTAAAAAATGTACAAAGTCCACTAACATCAGCTGCCGGACCAGCTTCTCCAGACAAGAAGATAGAATCCCAGCTGCAAAAGGTTGCAGCAAGTGACTTGAGAGTTCCCAACCACTCTTTCCAGATCATTGTGCTGAAGGTCTCAGGGTCACACAATTTGGAATTCGTTACAGTGACGAACAAAGCACATTTCCTATATCCCACAGCAGTGAGAAATGTCATTGCATAAGGCACTTCTGTTCAAAACGAACACTTTCCCACCGATACAAGGATAGAGCCATGCAGATTGGCTTAATTCCAGCTCACTTGATATGGTCTGTAAATTCCTCCACTATGTTCCTGAAAGGAGTCTATGAGAATACATGCAATACACCCCCCCCACTCCGGCTTTTTCCCTTTTCCCCTCACTCCACCCCTACCATTCCCACCCCACCTCTACCAAATAACATTAACTTAAAAAATAAATAAATAAGATGCCTCACATTTGTGGGATAAATTTTCCTAAAAGTAGGCTGTATATATTATCTATACTAATACATATATATATATTATTTTTCAGATTCTTTTCCATTATAGGTTATTACAAGATATTGAATATACTTCCCTGTGCTATACAATAAGACCTTGTTGTTTATCTATTTTATGTATAGTAGTTTGTATCTGCTAATCCCAGACTCCTAATTTATGTCTTGCCCCACCTCTTCCCCTTCGGTAACCATAAGTTTGTTTTCTATGTCTGTGAGTCTTTCTGTTTTGTAAATAAGTTCATTTGTATCATTTTTAAGATTCCACATATGTGATAGCATATGATATTTGTCTTTCTCTGTCTGACTTACTTCACTTAGTGTGATAATCTCTAGGTCCATCCATGTTGCTACAAATGGCATGATTTCATTCTATTTTATGACTGAGTAGTATTCCATTATATATATGTACCACATCTTCTTTATCCATTCATCTGTCGATGGTCTTGTCCAATATTTTTAATGAAAAACAGTACCTGACCAAGTCTTCTTGGCATATATACTTCTTAAGAGAAGAGAATGACTGATACATGTAGCACAGATTAAAGTTATCCAACTGCTTTTGCTCTGCTTTTGATTTCACCTTGTGGTTTTTAAAAATTTCCTAAGCTAATTTTCCTATTAGAAGAAAAAAAAAGAGCACTTATTCACTAGTGCATATGAAATCAACTGTTATTTGTATCCATGTATCAATCAGGATAAATTAGGTTATGCTGCAATAACAAAAACTCTCCAATCTAAGTTTTGTTTATTGCTATCACTTACGTGCCCATCATGGGTTCACAGCTATATTCTGCTCATTGTGTGATTCAAGGATCTAGAAAGATGAAATTCCCATGACCTGAGTGTTGCCAGTCTCTGCCAGAAGGAAAAAGAGAGAGAGCTGTAGAGGGTCTTGAACCAGCAGTTAAATGCTCCAGCTAAAGTGACAATTGGTCTGGTTTGCCAGTGACTATCCTGGTTTAACACTGTAAGTTCCACGTCCTGGGAAACCCCTCAGTCTCCAGGAACTGGGATGGTTGGTCACAATCCTATCCCACAAGTGACATATCATTTCTATTCACAACTCAATGTCTAGAACCAGTCACACCTTCACCCAACCACACGGGGGACAGAAAGTAGAATCTGCATATGTGACCAGAAGAGGAAAGAACGAGAAATGTTTGCCAAGGAGCATTAGCATAAATCCTTTTCATAAATTGGTATTCTGATTTATAAAATCACTCTCTCATGATTGTTTTTTCTCTTTGCTTTTGATCATAGGGGAACTTGGCTCTATAAGCAAATTCTGAATTTGCCTCACTGTACTGAATTCTTACCTCTGTGCTGAGTAATGCAGGAGCTGTAGAGATAACTAAGGTCTAAGCCCTGCCCTTAAAGAGTTTAAAATTAATAGGAGAAATAAAACACAAACATAATGACATAAGATGGAAACAGAAGAACATAAAAGGGGCTGAGCCATGGAGAGGAAGGAGGAATCACACACAGTAAGGAAGACATTCAAAAGAGTAATCCAAGAGGAATTGTATTAACCTTGATAATATTCACCAAAGATGTAAACATCTAAAAAACCCAAAACCATAACATCAAGCCCTCTAGGAAATCTTGCTCCATTAATCAAACCCTCCATCAAATCCCCCAGAATGTAAGACTTTAAAAACTGATATCAAAGGCTGGGCTGGTTACTTAAATGTTATTATCCTGAGCTTCCTATTTTCCACACCCTTGGCAAACCAGAAAAAAATTTCATTTTTTCGACCAATAAATAGTTATAAATGCTGTGTTGTTCTGCTAGTGTTATTTTCCACATGACACTAGCAGAACAACAGGTTCTGTGTAGGTTTAGGATATCTCTTCCATACTCTAGAATTCTTCAGTAACATCCCCTGTGAGTGGAAGTTAGCAGTGCCATGTGGGGATGTTTTGCCCTGTGATAACTACTCTTAATAAAAATGACTAACCGCCTAGCAGGCAACTTGCAACTAACAGGGGAGTTGTCATGCTTGTCATCACATCTAACTCACCAGAGAGTCAGAAACAGATCGAAAAGAAGCTGATCATTTGTGGCCGCCCCTTCTTCCAGCCAGATTTTGGTCAAGTGATCCTGGAAAATGGTATCTGAAGCAGGGTGAAGCTGACATGCCTTTCTGCACTTTTCTCCAGGATCTCAGGGGAATCTGTCACCCTGATGACTAACACTTGAAAATGTGACCATGGGAATCTGTTTCAACTTGTTGAGAAAAGGCCAAATACAACATGGTATAGGGATTGTCACTTTTTTGAGTGCTTGGTGTCCCTCAGCAAAAAGGCAGCCAGCAGCACCTGTTCACCTTCTGGTTGGACAGTATCTTTTACTCTCAGATGGTTATTACAGGAGTCTCCCCTAGTCAGGCCCCCTCCAGAAACACAACAGTGTCAATAAACAGAGTCTCTCAAAGGTCAAGTATCTGCTAGGCTGCGCTCCATATGCAAGTCTGATTAGCCAAAAGCTTTGGAGGAAATCATTTGTCAACTGAAAAAAAAATGCACAACCTAAAAATTGAGAATGATGTTTTATTCAGTGACTTACTGAGGACTTAAGCCCGGGAGACAGCCTCTCAGATAGCGCTGAGGGACTGTCATAAAGAAGTGAGGGATGAACAAGTATATACGGGAGTTCTTGCAAAACAAGCAAACAAACAAAAACAGGTGGTCAGAACATCAAAAGATTACTTCTAATTAAAGAAAACCAGACATCTCAAGTTAATGAATTTAGTGCTTTTCTATGTATGGGAAGATGTAAGAGTCTGGGTTTATTGAAATTATTCCTTTGATATTCACCTCAACTATCTAGGGCCAGTATCCTGTTTTTCTCTATCCTGAATCCCCTCAGGGTGCACCGTTGGGGGTAGCTGCAGAGGCTCAAGGTTTGGTGGCAGGCAACCTGTTTTTCTGCATCTTGAATCCCCTCAGGGTGCACCATCAGGGCCCACTGCAGTGGCTGATGGTTCGATGGCCTCAACATCCTTTGTTTACTGAAATGGCAGGTGACAATCTTTGTCCACACATCCATTCACTAATACCCCTCAGCTCCCACTAGGTCAGACACATGCTAAGCCTGGGGCACCAAGGTAAGTGAGGTTTGGTCCCTAACATCAGGGATCCCTTCTGACTCACAGGGTAGACAGATAAAGGAAGTCAGCATAAGGCAGTAAGAGCTACAGTAGCTCCAGAGCTTGGTCCCAGGGCAGTGCTGGAGGAGGAACAGCTTTTGAGCTGGTTTTTCAAGCGTAGGTAGAATTACAACAGAGAAAGGGGGGCCTTCTTGGCAGAGCAAACAGCATGGAGGCAATGGCTTGGCATGTTTGAAGAACGGCAAGAAGTTTTGCGAGGTAGGAACATGTTGGGGGAAAGAGGAACAGATATTTGCTCCTTCCTTCAACAAAGACCTATTAAGAATTTTATACTTGGCTTTGGGCAACAGAGAACAAGACAAAGTTTAGGCGCTCAAGATTTCTCCTTCTCTTGGAGGAAGAGAGGAAACAAGCAAACAAATAAAAAATGTAAAAGAATTTCAGATAGAGATGAGGGCTAGCAAGAGAACAAAACAGAATGAAGTGATGGAGAGGGAGAAGGACATGCTTTAGAGAGGTGGTCAGAGACAGCCCTGAAATGGGGAGGGGACATCTGGAACCGAATGTGAAGGAGGAAAGTCCGAGGAGAGAGTTTCCAGAGAGAGGGCAAAAGCAAATGTGGAGATGGTGAGGGGGACACACTTAGCTTCGCCCGCTAAGATGATGGCTGAGAAGTTCAAGTTTTTATTCCGAATTGATTTTGAAGTTCTATTCAGACGGAGACCTTTTAACATACCTAAAACTTACGTAAATAATCCCTGACAGAGTTAAACATCAACCCTTTATACCTATGTTCTTCTAAGATGTTTATATTAAGAATTTTCTAAAGAAAGTTGATTTGCACCACCACCTATCCAGTCCCCCAAGAAAGGAGGTCAGGGTTGATCATGTATAATCCAAAGAGGACTAAAAAAGAAAATAATAGCTTCATATCTAGAGTGGAAGGAATCTTTAAAAGTGGTCTAGTCTAACCCTTCCCCTTCACCCCCATTTCACAGATTGGAAAATACAAGGATCAAAGCGGGTCACAAACTAAATCAATGGCAGAGCTGGAGCCAGAGAGAAGCCAGGTCTCTGACTTCCAGGTTTAACGCCCTTGCCAGTTTTTTTTTTTTTTTTCGTAAAGAAAAACTCGGGCTTTTAGCCAACAGTCTACACAACTGAACTAAGAAAGGATATTTACCATTCTCATCTATTTCAATTTAAACAGAATCACAAATAAGAGAGGGACAATTGTCCCTTGTCCATCTGTGAACAATCTTGGAGTCTATTGAACACACTTGTATCTGTCCTTCCCCTGCCCCGACTCCGCCTGTAGGTATTGCAACAGCCCCTGCGATCGAGGGCCTTTACTGTACACTCAACTTCAGACTTGGAAACATCAAACCTAAAGTAAATAATTATTCTGCAACAGAGCAGGAGACCTTAACGTGGACGTGTTCCTTCCTCTCGGCGGTGGATTCTCTCCATTTTTCTTCATGAGAGGATAGTAGCCATTAGAATATAGCTGCCTTGAAGGAGTTGAAAAACCATCCCCAACCTTTCCATATGGAAAATGAAGAAAATATTTTGCCTTGAGAAACTTCTGGCATTTTCCTTTTCCCGGTTGTAATCTATGCAGCCTGAGAAAAGCCAGTGTCATGCAGACTATTTCGGTACCTCTAATCCCAATGCTGAAAAAAGCACAATTACATCAAGTCAAAGGAGAGAGACTGAACCACAAGTTGTGTTGAACTGGGTTCCACTGAGTTTTGTGGTGAAAAGGGAGTCCTGCTTCCTACACAGGCTTTGCGGGTTAATTCATAAACGCTACCCTTCCAAGCCCTGGAGCTTTCTCCTTGTGATTAAAGTCACCACGAAGTTTCACGATTGAAAAGTCCGCTTTGCCTAGGATTTATTTAGATTTTCCTCTGACACACTGTCGCTGACTCTGCAGCTCCGGTGGGAATTGTACAAGGAAATATACCCGTAAGTCACAAAGCCAAGCTACTATGACAGGTGGAGGAGCGCCATCTGGCAAATTGTTTGTAAGACACTTTCCTTGTGTTTGTTAAATCCCGTTTCCTTGTAAGTCACCTACCAGGAGACCTAGCACACATGGTTTAACCAGTTCTGAAAGTTCCCCCAAAGCTTTCTGAGTGGGTATCAAATGCAGACTTAAGAAGGAAGACTTAGATTCTTTCAGTGTTAGGATTCTCAATTGTGGCGTTATGAAAAAGATCCAGGCATTATGAAACAAACTCAGAACCTTCTAGAACTTCCACTAACTGACGTAACAAAACCAGCTCTTTTTTTTTTTAGCCCAACTGCCTTCCTTGGAGTTTACAAGAGGTTGAGAAGAAGGGGAAAGAGAAGGATACACACACACACACACACACACACACACAGATGTGCGCACATACCGACATGCACATATACACATACACACACACACACACGGTTCTTGCAGACTTAAAGGGCAGAACCAGAGTTCTAAGACGGTCATCCCACGGCACATCATTTCACCTGGGATGATTTTTTTTTTATGAAAATTAAAAGGCCTCAGGCTCCCATTCCAGCTGATAGTGGGTAGGGAGCAAAAACCATTAGGCAAAAATCTAATCAAGCCCAGAAGGGTCTTCAACTAGTCCTCCATTTCATTTCAAAGCACAGTTTACAACTCTCTAGTTGTTCTCTTTGGGCCCTGGGACTATGAAACGCTAAAGGACTTTAAATGGGTCTTGGGTTAGAATCTGAGAACTCACATTCTCTCTTTCCGACTATGGTTTTCATGGATGACTTAATTAGCTAAGGCCACGTTGACTCTTTGGGTTTGGAAGAGCACAGTTGAGCTTCACCCCACACCCTACACCCCAGCCTGCCGCCCCCAAGTGCCTGCCCCCTTCCTCCCCTCAGCCTTGTCCGGTCCCCTCGCCAGGACCGCAGGTGTGGTCCCCTCCCAGGCTCAGCTGCTCTGACTGCTCAGCTGCTGGCGGTGGGAACTGGGGTGTTGACAGCTGTCGTTACCCAGAGCTCCTGCAGAGAGATAGATGCCAGGGGTAGAGACCTACAAAGTAGATACAATGTGTTTTAGCAAACCGATGTGGCGTCACAGGAAGAAGTCACAAAACAGGAGCCTCTGGCCGAGGTGAATGAAGGGTTTCGGCAGCACCTCCAGAGTTCATCTGTTCCCCGCATGTGGGAGGTTTCCCACCTCTCAGCTCACTCTGACTCTTCATAAATCCGCCCCCACTCCAGGCTGATCCTCATGAATCCTTTAGCTCTGGGAAAACAGTAGGAAAAGACGCTGGCTATATCCTCAAATACCTCCTGGCCCAGCATCTCAGGGGAAAAGTCTGGCTTAAAATCCGGGATTGTGCACTTTCTTACTTCACTTTCTCTACCTTTTCAATGAGGACAAAGTCCGCCCCACGTCTCCTACCTACACTTTTACTACCTCACAACCTTAGCTTTGGAGAAAAAGAATTTGTTTATTTTTAAAGAAAGAGATCTATGAATACGATAAATTGGAAGAATTGGGAAGTCTAAAAATTGAACAGTTTTGTTTCAAATAAAGTAATCAAGACCTAGACGTTTTTATGCTGGCCCCTCAAGGTAGCTTGGTGCCTATGACGCGTGGTGAGAAGTTATTTTTCCAGCAGCTGTGTGCACTTGTATAGTTCATTTTTTAATTATCTATGTTGATAAGGACTAGAGACAGTCTGATGACCTGAATCCTGAATCTATTGCATTTGACTGGTGCTCTAACTTATTTTCAAAGCAAATAAATGTCATCCCATTTGCTCCTCTCATCAGTAATCTGAGGAGATCAAGAGACTAAACTGAAACCCAGGTGTGGTCTGTCTCACAGGAGTGGTGCGGACTCAGGTTTTCTGTTTATTCAATGTTTACAGTTTCACTGACCTCCCATGGAGGTGCTCCAGGCCACTTTCCCAGCCACAAGGTCAAAGCCCATCTCCATCCATTTACTGGAGCTGCTGAGTGACTTGAAGGTCGAAGCTTTTCCCCCCTGTGCTGCCTCTCAACCCCCCGGTCAGATGGAAAGAGAGGGTCGATAGATGAGAGAAACAGGAACGAGAAGAAAACAGAGTCTCTCTGGAGGGTCTTCCCCTGGTTCCAAATATGCCTGCCCCTCCCAGCCCTCCCCTCGTCCACCGTGTCCAGCCCCAAATGATCAATTCTCAACACATCAGGTTTTAAGAGGTAGGACAGAACACTGACTCTCAGAGTAGTGGGTAGACAAGACCAGATAGCTTACCTATGTGGTCACAGCTGGGAAATCAGAAATGCTGATCAACACATGACGCTTCTTCGTTCCTGGAATTTGAAGAGGAAAATTCAGAACACAAAGTGTTCCGCATGCAGAGCCATGACGTTGTAGGTCCTGGAAAGCAACGTGCATGTTGAGAGAGAAGGGTGGACACAGGAAAAGGAAGCAGAGCATCCGTCCGAGGGCCTGTCCCATCTGCCTGCTGTCTGCCCCCCACCTACCTCACATACTTGGGACCTGGCTGCATGGCGGCCTTGAAAGGATCTTTAGGAAGACAAGTATTTAAATGTGGACCATGAAAGAAAGAAACCTTTGCAGTTTATCCAAGGCATTTGCTTCTTTCTCCTTTGCTTTACAATATAACAGGCCTCTGAATTAGTTGGGAAATATACACAAACACAAAGTGCCCCAAAAGAGATGAAATTTGTGATAAGGGATGTGGTACGTAAGGAATGATGGTACATCCAGCAATCCCACTTCTGGAGATTCGTTCTACGACACAACCTGACAAATATGCAGATGTACCTTTACATTATTTATAACAGCAAAAAAACTGGAAATAACTACGGATAAGACATGTTTATCTACAAAACAGAAATAGAGTTACAGATGTAGAAAACAAACTTATGGTTACCAGAAGGGGGGGGGGGGCAGGAATAAATTGGGAGATTGGGATTGACATATACACTCCACTAAATATAAAATAGATAACTAATAGGGACTTCCGTGGCAGTCCAGTAGTTAAGACTTCACCTTCCAATGCAGAGGGTGCGGGTTCGATCCCCGGTCGGGGAGCTAAGATCCCACATGCCTCGCGGCCAAAAAACCAAAACATAAAACAGAAGCAATATTATAACACATTCAATAAAGACTTTAAAAATGGTCCACATCAAAAAAAAAAAAAAAAAAAGATAACTGATAAGGACCTACCGTATAGCCCAGGGAACTCTACTCAATACTCTGGAATGGTCTATATGGGAAAAGAACCTAAAAAAGAGTGGCTATATGTAAATGTATAACTGATTCACCTTGCTGTACAGCAGAAACTAACACAACATTGTAAAGCAACTATACTCCAATAAAAATTTTTAAAAATGAAGACGTAAGTTAAATATATTGTGGTATATCCACAGAACGGAATACTGTGGAGCCATTTAAAAACAATAGTGTTAAAAAAATTTTTTTATTAAAAAAAATAATAAAATAAATTTAAAAAATAAAAACAATAGTGTGAAAACAACGACCTTGCAAATTTACATGTTGACATAGTTAGATGTCTCCAACATGTAAATTTAAAAAGTAATGGCATTTATAGTATGATTCTATGGTCAGGCTTTAAAAAAAAAAAATAGGCACATATGTGTGTGGTTTAATTTTTTCAAAATTTATTTATATATTATATTTATACTGAAAAGACTAGAAGAACACACACTGAAATGTTAATGGTAATTATGGGTGGGCGTGGAATTCTTCTTTATATCCAGAATGTCTTTATTGTCAACTTTTTATAATGAAACACATGCACACAGAAAACCAATTTTCATTTGTAGGAAAGCAAAACCTGGGCTTCTGTCCGAGGAGTCAGTGGGAGCCGTGACATCTGTGCTCCAGAGCACACGTGTTGTGCAAACCAGCTCACGGGGTGACACGTGTCGCTCCTCCCTGTGTAGCATGTGGCTGCTTTCCGATGCCCGGGAGGAAGGCGGCTCCGAGCATTCTGCTACTGTCCCCAGCTGCTTTATGGGACAGACGTGAAGATTTGTGATTTTGGTCACTCCTCAGAGGAAAATAAAAACAGCAAGTGAGCCAGAGACACTGCTACCCACAAGGAAAAATAAAATAAGCCCCCAACCTCAAATACACTCCTCTGAATTTGGATGCTGTATCATTTTTCCCTGGGGTCAAGTTCAAAGTGATGAAAGAGAGATTCTGAAGATAACCTCTGGTTTCAGATGCACAAAGACCAGATAACGCAAGGCTTTATTTGAGCTAAAAACAAACAGAAAAGGAGAAAATGTGGTCTTGTGACATTTTATGAGGACTTTGCCTTCATTTTCTTTCTGTTCACCCCATGCAGGCTGGGTGGTGGGCTGTGGTAGTTTCTGTTATTTCTCCAGACAAGGACTGGACAGGCAGATAAAACCTCTCCAAGGTGGTAAAGGACTGGGGGGTGACGGAGACACGGAAAAGAAAGATAAACAGGAACAAAACAGGAAGCAGACCCTAGTATCCAAGTTGGGTTGGGAGCATTTGTTTTATTCAGCTGAAGAGGCAGTGCTAGGCTCCAATTCTGAAAGCCCCGTGCACCTAAAGCCCACAACTTAAGAAAAAGGGGAGGCGAGAGGGGACAGAAAATTGGTGTGTGTGTGTAAAACAATGAACTCCACTGGTGTATGGGGTGTAAAAGAGAGTTAAAGAATCATCTAGGGGCTTCCCTGGTGGCGCAGTGGTTAAGAATCCGCCTGCCAATGCAGGGGACACGGGTTCAAGCCCTGGTCCGGGAAGATCCCACATGCCGCGGAGCAACTAAGCCCGTGCACCACAACTACTGAGCCTGTGCTCTAGAGCCCGCGAGCCACAACTGCTGAGCCCGCGTGCCACAACTACTGAAGCCTGCACGCCTAGAGCCCGTGCTCCGCAACAAGAGAAGCCGCCACAATGAGAAGCCCATGCACCACAACAAAGAGTAGCCCCCGCTCGCCGCAACTAGAGGAAGCCCGCACGCAGCAACGAAGACCCAATGCAGCCAAAGATAAATAAAACAAGTAAATTTATTAAAAAAAAAAAAAAAAAAGAAGCATCTAGGATTCTAGGGGGTGGATGTTCTGACGTCAGAGGCTTGAATGTGCTTCCGGACAGGACGACATAAAGGCCTTTACCTCTGTTAAGTCAGAGAGAGGGCGTGGGAGGTGGAGGAAGGTGGGGGGGTAGGCAGAGATGGCTCAGGAATGAGCTTACAGCCGCTCACCACTCCCAGTTTCGTTTCCTGCTATTTCCCCTCCCTATGCCCATACACCACCTTAAGAAACACAGCTTCATCTCTAAATGACTGTCCTGGCCACAGGCCTTATCCAGCTAGCTGACATGATTTTATCAAAAATTTTTAAATACAGATTGTCAACAAACACATGAAAGAATGCTCAACATCACTAATTATTAGAGAAGTGCAAATCAAAACTACAATGAGGTGTCACTTCATACCGGTCAGAATGGCCATTATCAAAAAATCTAGAAACAATAAATGCTGGAGAGGGTGTGGAGAAAAGGGAACGCTCTTGCACTGTTGGTGGGAATGTAAATTGATACAGCCACTATGGAGAACAGCATGGAGGTTCCTTAAAAAACTAAAAATAGAACTACCATACGACCCAGCAATCCCACTACTAGGCATATAGTCTGAGAAAACCATAATTCAAAAAGAGTCATGCACCACAATGTTCATTGCAGCTCTATTTACAATAGCCAGAACATGGAAGCAACCTAGGTGTCCATCATCGGATGAATGGATAAAGAAGATGTGGCACATATATACAATGGAATATTACTCAGCCATAAAAAGAAACGAAATTGAGTTATTTGTAGTGAAGTGGATGGAGTTAGAGTCTGTCACACAGAGTGAAGTAAGTCAGAAAGAGGAAAACAAATACAGTATGCTAACACATATATATGGAATCTAAGGGAAAAAAAAAAAAAGGTCATGAAGAACCTAGTGGTAAGACGGGAATAAAGACACAGACCTACGAGAGAATGGACTTGAGGATATGGGGAGGGGGAAGGGTAAGCTGGGACAAAGTGAGAGAGTGGCATGGACATATATACACTACCAAACGTAAAATAGATAGCTAGTGGGAAGCAACCGCATAGCACAGGGAGATGAGCTCGGTGCTTTGTGACCACCTAGAGGGGTGAGATAGGGAGGGTGGGTGGGAGGGAGATGCAAGAGGGAGGAGATATGGGAACATATGTATATGTATAACTGATTCACTTTGTTATAAAGCAGAAACTAACACACCATTGTAAAGGAATTATACTCCAATAAAGATGTTAAAAAATAAATAAAAATAAATAAAATAAAAAGTAAAAAAATTTTTAAAAAAATTTTTAATCAGTTAAAAAAAAAGTTCTTGAACAAACTGCAACTAACAGTTTATGAAAGCCACACATTTCTACCACCAAATGCTACTGTCCTGGGAAGTATATTTTATTAGCCCCTATTTGGATGGGGAGAGCATGAAGCTCAGAGAAGTTAAGTAGCTTAACCAGGTCACACAGCTTAATAAGGGGTAGAGCTGAGTTGTGAATCCAAGACTTATGTACAGTGGATTCGCCACATGTTCTGACATCCTTGGTGGGGTGATAGGGTCTTAAGGTTAAAATCCGAAGAGTGTGGAGAAGTGAAGACTGTCAGTATACAGGTCATAATGATTAGAAAGACTACTGAAACCACCTCGTTGTAACCTAACCATAAAGTCACTTGGGTGGCCAAAACGGAACGGTGGCATCTGTTCTGTTGGGTCCTTCCCAGCAAATGGCACCAGCAAACAAGTTTTACCATATGAAGACACAGAAGGTCATTTATTTTTCTGATTGTGAAATGAACATATGACACATTATTTCAATTCAGAAGCAGATTTTTTTTTTTAAAGGTAAGGTAATAATTAAAAAGCATTTTAAAGCAGCACTTTATTTCATTTACTGAAAGCTTCTAATAACGTGTCTGGTTCTTAGCTGGGTTAACATTATTATGTAATCTACCCCACAAGGTTTGATGATCACTAATTTGCTGATGAGGAAACTGACCAGCTCAGAGAAGCCGTCAGGTACCTTTTAGGAAGGGGCCCAGGGGTGATACCCCCAAATGTAAGCGCTAGATCAGACTCATGACCCATCCAAAAGCAGAAGTTGGACGTTTTGTTTGTATTATGAGTAAGGACATTTCACATGACACCAGGGCCAGGTTGCTGGGCAGCCCCAAAGGCGAGAATCCCAAATGTTTCCAGCCATCCTCAATAACCTACTAAAGATCTAGCACTCATGATATACTTGATCTGTTGTGAAATACTTGGATCTTTTACCTTCAGCCACTGAGAGTGGGTTACAGACCCATAGTTGGTGCAGGGGCCAGGATTCACAACTCAGCTCTACCCCTTCTTAAGCTGCACCAGCAGAATTCCCAAAGATGTCAAGGTAACTGACCCAAGTTCCAGGTTCTAGCCTGTTAACTTACGCAGATGGTGAGGCTTTTGTGAATTTCACAATGACCCTTCACCACTTGAGCCTCCATTGCCTGCTACGTGCAAGCAGGGCTGGCCATTGCCAAGGCCCCGCTCAGACAGCCTGGGAGCCAGTGGTCCTGTGCTCACCCACCTCCTCCCAGCCTCTGCTTCCTCCTCCTCCTCGTCCCAGTGTTGTCAGCCGGTCGGCTCCCACGACCCCCTCATCATCTGAGTCACCCTCGCTCAACATTCTGTCTGCAGGAGGAGGTGGGCCAGACCATCCCCACTATTCAGGCCGGGGATACTGGCTCCTTCCCCAGATCAGCCTTCTTTCCCGAAGGCTCTTGGACTTGTCTAAACCATGAGGTAGGAAACCTCATCAAATGCATTATTCCTGGGTAATGGCATCCTCTGAGGGTCTTAGGTCATGGGCGTCTGGAGTATCTTTGACGAAAAACTCTTGGGGAAATATCTTCAAGGAAAATTTCTTGGTCTATCTCTTTTGCTGAATTTCTCTTTTTCTGTTATTTTCTATAAGGGGACATTTCTAAAAGAAGAACATTTTCACTTTTTTTAAACTTAAGTAATACTCCCAGTTCCCCATAAAGCCCACTATTTGGTGTCTCTGCTTTCTTTTTCTATCCTGTCAAGTTTCTCCCTTTTCAGTCTTTGGATACCTTAAGAGGAAAGGGTAAGGGGACTAATGTTTAGAAGCTCTTTGTGCTAGTTATTGTGTACACACACACACACACACACTCACACAATGTGCTTATTTTATACACATTTATTTTATCTCCTTTAATCCTCACAGCAAACCCTTAGAGGGTATTATCATTGCCATTTTACAGAAGAGGAAGCTGAATCTTAGAGAGGTTAAGTGACTTGGGTTTGGTCACTGGCACATTGCTTGTATGGTAATTTCTCTTAAAATACTTCAGTAGAAACAGTATGATATTTGGACAAGATCCCTCTAATGTATACCATGCGGAGCCGTAGATAAGTGTTCAGGGACAAAGCGGGAGCCAACCCTCTGGTGTGGTTAACAGATCAAGTGCCCTAATCAAGAATCAATACCTTCAGAGGTAGTTATTTAGCACTTAAATTACAGTATGGGACTCTGCACTAAAGATTTTATTAATGAGCATAAGGGATGCTGGAAAGATTTCTTTTTTTCTTTTTGGCCGTGCCACGTGGTATGTGGGATCTTAGTTCCCTGACCAGGGATCCAACCCGTTCCCCCTGCAGTGGAAGCAGGGAGTCTTAACCACTGGACCACCAGGGAAGTCCCCTAGAAATATTTCTGTTGGTGAAACGAACGGGTGATGTATTCTCAAATAGGTCATTGGTTAGAAATACGACATAGCCTCCAGGGCCCTGGCATAAATGAGGTGTAAAAAGTGGGCTTGTCCAGCAGTTTAATGCCAGAATTTAGCCTGAGACTGACTTTCATTGTCACTGGGAACACCTATGGGGAAAAGGACACCACCAGCCCACTTATCTATTCTCCCCAGAGTCTCACCTTCTTTCTAGGTGGTCCCTGCCATTCGCCCAATGGTCAGCCTGGCTTCGGTGCATCAGCAACAGTCCCCCGATGGGGGAGGGGCAAAGCCAAAATCTGGGGCCAGGTCCATCTTCTCCAAAGCCCCCGTCCTCTAGCATGTAAGGACGAAGGTCAGTGAACAAACAGAACCATTCCAGACCAATGGTTCTGTCAGTCAACAAGTAGGAAAAAACCCTTTTTATTGACTGAACTATCTTTAATCTTCAGGCTCGTCCATAAAGTGAATCCCTAGGAATCCCTCTTATGGCGTAACTTCTTTAAAGGTCAGGCTGGATGTGTATGCCACTTTAAGCCCTAACAGGAAATAAAGGATGTTCACTTTAAGCGCATGTACTTCGGGCACCTCGTGTAGAATTCAGCGCTGGGCCCATAAAAAGGGGAGTGGGGTGGGAGGGAGAAACCACAGACACAAGTTTCTCAGTGTTCCTTTTCAAAAGGTCAACTTTATTTTAATTCTGGTGTCCCTGGGCCCAGCCAGGGAAACGTACCCTCCCCTTTCATGCCGCGTAAGACTCCAGGCTGCTGCTGTTTCCAGCAATCAGATTGTCCAGATCGTCAACAAATGCTTATTTTTAGCCCTGGAAGGATGAGAATTTCCTATCCTTCCACCATCCTCTGAAGGCGGTGGGGCCTTGTTTGTGCGTATTATCCACAAGGATATAAAGCAGAACATCTTTCAGACTTTTTTTCCATCTACACCGACAGCTGACTGAGAGCATTTCTGAATTGGACCCCAAAGAGGAAACATCGTGAGCAGGAAAATCGCCTCAATAAGAATGAACAGTAAGTTGTAGTCTTTAAAACATTCGTGTGAGTCTTCAAAACACGTGAGCTTGCTGCAAGAGATCGCTGTGAAATTCTCCCTTCCATGCATTTATAGTGGTGAGACCGGTGGGATCAAGCCTTTGAGCTTGTGATGCTAGAAGCATAGGTTTTGGAGCTGGAAAAGGGGGACTTAGAGATTGTCTAATCCAGCATTTTCGTTGTACAGGTGAGGAAACAGGCTTACCTGAGGTCCTATAAACAGCTAGATGCAGAACCAGAAGGATTCAGGAGTTTGGAACCCTAGGTCCTTTCCCCACTATGACTTCCTAGAAACTAAAGTGCCTGTGGCTTCCAGGCCAAGGGACAGAGCTGGGGCATCACAGCCAAAAATCTCTAGACCCTTAGATACTAATCTTTCTGCGAGTCACACTAGGGTCAGAGAGCCCAGCACACCTCCCCCTCTCCATAATTCTCTTGAATTTCATTCCTGCCTGAAAGGACTCGATGTTTCTAAGACTCGTCATTTAGGGAATATATTTATCCCTGCTTTGGAACAAACCCACTGAAGTAAGGCCACAGTTTCTATCCCTTGTAAAATCAACTTTCCATCCACAGCCAAGTGTTTGGTTTCCTGAAGAGTTGAACGGTCGGAACCCACGGCTGGGGTAAAGGAAAATCTCTCCATCCTCCGGCTTTGCTTGATGCCTTTATGAATGTGTGAGCCTGAAGCAGCAATGGAAAGTGAGAGGGGCAGGGCATCCTAGACATGGTGGGTCCCTGGGGATCTCCAGGTGAATTTCTCAATCTTAAACTGGTGGATTCCTGTGCTTAGGTCTACCAGGAACAAAAATGAAAGAGCTAAAGTATGGGGCCTGGGGGCAAGAGCTAGAACCTGGTTTATTTTGACTTCACTCTGGAAACTCTTTACCTCCTCATTCTTATCTCCAGACCTTGTCTCTAGACCTTTCTCTCTATCTTACACTGTCCCTTCGTCCCCGTACCCTGGTGGGTGTGTCTTCCTAGGAAGCAAGTTTACTGTGGAAGACAGGATAGTCTAGAAGAAAGAGGGCCTAGTGATTTCAACACTCCACAGCGTGTTTACATCTTTTCATTTATTCACCATATATATTCTGAACACCTACCCTGTGCTAGGAACTGAACTTAGCACCGAGGCTCCGGGATAAACAAACCCCTACATTTTCCCTGCTAACGTTCTATCTTATGCCCGGTTGAGCTGACCAGGTATGGGCCTTACTCCTCATCTCTTGAACTAGGCTTGGAGATTAGGCTGCATATTCCTCTGCCTTCCACCCATTCGACAAAGACCTACTGATTCTCTACTACGTTCAAACCACTGTGAGGGTACACAGATGAATCAGGGAGGCATCCTGTCCTCATTGTCTCGGAGGAAAGCTGCTCATATAAAAATAGAACACCCATTTGGGTTGTTTCCAGTTTGGGGCTATTATGAGAAAAGCTGTTATGAATATACTTATACAGTTCTTTTTGTGGATATATGTCTTCATTTATCTTGGATAAAGATGTTATCGGAAGGTCCATTATTGGGTGAATAGGTACATTGTGGTGTCTTCATCTAATGGAATATTACTCAGAAATAAAAAGGAATGAGCCACTGATACTTGCAGCAGCATGGAAGAATCCCAAAATGTTATGATGAGCAAAATAGGCCAGGCACAAAAGAGTTCATTCTGTACAATTCTATTTATAGAAAGTTCGAGATCAGGCGAAACTAATCTATGGTGAGAGAAATCAGGACAGTGGTTGCCTCTGGCAGGGGGGATTGACTGGAAAAGATACATGAGAGAAAATTCTATATCTTGTCTGGGGTGGTCGTTACACATACGTACACAGTTGCCAAAGCTTACCACACGGTACACTCAAAATCTGTGTACTTTTTATATGTAAATTATACCTCAATAAATATTTAATTAAAAAAAAAAACCCTACAAATCTGCAGAGAGTTCATTCGTATCCAGAATAAACATGGCAAGAGGTTAAATTTGACAGGTGGTGGTTACATATGTGTTTGTCAATTATTGTATTATTTGTGTACTTTTCTGTATGCTAGAAAAATTCACGGTAAGAATATTTTTTAAGTTAAAAAGCAAAAAATAGCTATAGACTAATCAAACCCCAGGTTAGAAGGGATCTTAGAGTTCATTTAGCCCAACTTCCCATCTTGAACTTGGATCCCCTTAAAACATCCCTGTTAGATGGTCCCCCACCCCGCCACCAGCCTCAACTTGAGCGCATTGAGGGAGGGTGTGTACTGCCCCCTGGGGCAGTATGTTCCAAAACTACAACGATGGGTGCAGCCAGGGAGGTACAGAGATAAGGTGTCACGGACATACAGGGGGGAAAGGGAGGCCCCCAGAGAGCCCACCCTCCTTAGGGGCAGGTTCATTTGAGAACAGTCATCCACTGAGCGCTTAGTAGGAGCTGCCTTTGGAGATGCAACAGTGAGCAAAACTGGCCACATCCCTGCAGGTGGCAGAGCTGCAGCCAACAGGTTTGTCAAACTTAAAGTTCTGGTTCTTTCCTCTCTGCTGTACCCTCTCCTTATCTCCTAGTACTGACCTAGCTCCAGGGCTCTTGGGCGAGCTGATTTGGAAGAGAGGGGAAGGGCGAGGAGGGAGACAGCTGACTTGGAGCCTGGCCTGGTGAGGAGTCAGGGCTGGGAGGCCAGGCTGGGTGCTGGGCAGATGCTGAGAGAACCTCCCTCCTCTTCACCCAGGACACGGGCAAGGTAAAGAGAATGTTCTGGAAACCGCAGTCCAAAATATGAAGGCGTTTTCTTCAAGGCCACGTTGAGCATGCAGCAGAGGGGTGGGAGTCATTCGATGGCCATCCCAGTGCAGCTGAGGGGCTCTGCTGGCAGCACCCTCCTCTCTCTGCCGTCACCGGGAAAACCAGGGCTCTGAGGACACTGTGAGCCTGACCGGTTCTATGTCAACTTCTCCCTGTGCAGGATCAGGTCCAGGGACAGCTGCAGATTACCCCTGCTATCACTCCAAGTTCTAAGGTTGCGAGCAACAGAAAACAGCTCTGGATAATCTAAGCAAGAAAACGAATGTATTGGAAGATACAGTGTAGTTCCCGGAATAGGAGAAAGAATTGCATAATCAAGCAGGAACAGGACAGGAACCAGGGCCATTTGGGATCTGAGTAACAGAATCATATCGACAGGCCCACTGGGACAAATCCATGCAGCTGATCTCATGTCTGCTCAAGAGAAAGAGGATCTGAGACGCCACCTTGATGTGTCCATCACAGACAGGCAGCTTGATTGACGATCCCACCACGATTGAGGGAAAGCTTATTTCCCCAAAGGAAAATCACGGAGCTGTGGCCAAAAGAGGAAATACTGACTGGGCAGGTGAGATGCCTGGCCTCGTTCCACTGTCATCTGCCATTGGGCAGTTTCCAAGTTACAGAGCGTCATAGCACACCGTGCCCAAAGGCACCAGCCACCGCTCAGCTTCCCCCAAGTCCCCTCCCCTGCAGTCTCCCAGCTTGGACCTCAAACAGTAAGCACAGGAAGTGGATAATGTCGATTCCAGAACGTACCTTTCCCCGAATCCACCAGCCAAGTGATGCTCAGAAACCCCCCAGTTTGGATTACCCTAAATCGAGCTGAGGGGAGTTTCCCCTGAGTTCACCCCTGGGATGAACTCTGAGTCATCTCTGTCTCCAGCTGGCCGTGCCCCACACAGGACCTTAGGGAAGTCTTCGGCGTCTTCTGGAGGCCATGATGGGAGCTTATGGGGGTGGAAGAGGCCCTGGGTCCTGCATCTGGGCGGACTGTCAAGGTGAACAGGACCAGGAGGCTGGACAAGGCCGGGAGAGGAGGAGGAGGCAGGAGCCACAGGACGCGGGATGACGGGGTGTCCAGCGGGGCAGGGTCAGCTTAAGGCTGGAATTCTCAAGAAGCTAGTTAACCTCACTCATTCATCTGCTAAAATGGGAACTCTCCCGAGCGCAGAGTCTCTCCTCTGTTTTGTTTACAGCTCGGCCTTTGGAGCAGCACCTGGCCCCGCATACTTCGAATACTTTGTAGCTTGAATGGGTAACACTGTGTCGCCTTCTTTGCAAAACTAGTTTGGGATCCTCTCCCTCCGTGGCTGGGCTGCCTGTGGAGAGGGGCTAGAAAGGCCACTGAAGGCGGCCAAGTGACGGGGCCAGGCAGCCGGCCAGCTGCTCTGCAGGCTCGGGGCCGGGATGAGTCAGGAGCTCGGCCTTCGGCCTTCAGCGCCGAGCTGTAGAGGCTGTGACGCGGGCCTGGTGGTCCCTCTGGGCAGCGGCTCGCAGCAGAGACGCACGAACACACGCACGGGAGCCCTGGGCTGAAGCGTGCCGGCCGGAAGGAGCGCAGGACGGTTATGTAAGAGACAGGAGACGGAGGGAGGCGGGGGTCTGAGGTCTGCTACACCGAGCCCTACTCCTGGGCTGCTTTTCTTCCTGCAACTCCAGAGGGTGTGATGAAAAGGAGGGAAAAAAACTTGTGGCTGAAACAACTACATTCACTGAGCTTGAGAGACACACTCTCACTTAGCTCAAGCCCCCCAGGCACTGAAAGGGACCCCCAACTCCACCCAGCAGGGCTGACGGACCCTAAAGCTGCTGGGTCTCCTTGGAGACGCCCTTTGCATGGGGCAGATCCCATCCCGGCCCCTCCTGCGCTGCCCTGTTTGCCAAGCCTGATATTGATCATCCCTGCTGGTGTTTGGGGTCTGGGGATGGAGTTCCTAACGGCAGCCCCTCTCGGCTTCCTCCCTGCTGCTTCTCCCGTGGTCTCTATGCTTAGAAAGGGCCTCCCCTTGGCAATCAACTGTCCAGGGCTAGGAGAGCAGCTGTCAAAGTTGCCCCCAACAGCCTGGAAAGCTCCCTGCCTGCTTGGCCCAGCACGGCTCCTCTGGGCCAGTCAAGGAGGCTCACTGCACCCCAAACTCACTCTTGAGCCCCGCTTAGGTGGTCTCTTTGTCCCCCTCTACCTGTGCGCACCAGGGCACAGTAAGGAGGAGGGTCCAGAGCAGGACTCTGAAGCCAGCCACCTGGGTCACAATCCTGGCTCTGCGGCTTGCGAGTTCTCACCAGAGAACCTCCAGAAAGCACTCTAAGTTCTGCGGGCCTCACCGTCCTCATCTGTAAATTGGGCGTAGTCACAGCTCCCACCACAAAGGCCCGTTGTGGGGATTCACTGGATGAGCAGAGCACCTGGAACAGCTCCTGGCACCAGCAACTGCTTGATAAATATTTATAATTATTATCACCCCTGTCCTAATCCCGCCTACCCTCCAGGGCCTAACTGGACGTCTCAGGGGGTCTTTTTCTTCTCCAGACTCCCGCAGTACGTCTCGTCTGAATCACACAATATACAGCTTTATATCACATATTGTCAATAGGTTTTCTTCAGGTTACTCATCCACGTGGTTCTCTCTGCCCCTCTGGGAGATGGTGAGCGCCCAGCTCAGGGGAAGGCCTCTTGTGGTTGCCGGTTACACCTAACACCTGCCCACGGTCTCCATGAACTTGGACATTATGGGGGGGGGGGATGATTTCCTACCAACTGATTTTAAAACTCTCTTTACGTTTTTCATATTTAAGTTCAACAACCAAGGAACATTTTTCACGCGCCTACGACGTGTTAGGTACCATGGAGACCAAGAAGTTCATCAACGCATCTGCAGGGTTTGAGCCACAAACTCTGAGTCAGTGACACCTCCCTCTGCCAGAGTCCTATCTAGGGCCGTCACTCCATTCTGTGGCTTTCTCTGCGTCCATCCCCTCCTGCACCTCCTCACGGCATTGTCCTAATCTGGGCCCCTCTGTCTCTTGCCTAGTCTGCTGCAAAAACACCTTGCTAGTCTCCCTGCCTCCAAGCTCTACTCCTAAAACCCTAGAGGTATCTTACCCAAACACAAATGAGAGCCTGTCACTGCAAGAGTCAAAAACTGTCAGGGTTCCCTGTTGCCTACGGAATACAAGTTCAAATTCCACACCAGGCAGTTACCAAGGTGGGTTACATCCTTCACAAACTCAGCCCCCAGCACCCGTCTTGACAACACTCTTCCTTCTGCTGAGAACAACTTCCTTCCTTGACTCTATGGGACACCAACACCACTGTTCCTTCAAGAACATGGGATGTTGCTTCCCTGAACTTCCCACAGTTTGTCCCTGGCTTCTTCTGTGCCCATAGCTCTTGGTAAAATCCGTTAGTAGAATGCTGTCACTGTTTGTGGCTGAATTTCCTCTGCTGGGTGGTGTCTCCCAGGGAGAGGTGTGGCTCTAGCTTTGTTCATTTCAAACCCATCCCTAACACGTAGTAGATGATCAAGAAATATGGGATTGGCCTAATGCAAACAGCACCCTAACGGGACTTACCTCCCATCTTTCACCGGCCCTTTTCAGTAATATTGATTGCAAGAGTGGTTTATACTCACGTCTCCAATTGTGCTCATCTGGTTCTCTCTTGAATCCAGCCCAACGAACCGCTTGCCTGCCCTACTTCTCATCAAGGGCCGCAGTGACCGCCATGCTTTTAGACCGAGCGGTCATATCTCTGTCCTCATCCTCACAGCTGATCGCCCCTCCATCTCACTGGTGGCTCCTTCTCAGAATTCTTTCCTAATTCTTCCTGGTCCCTCTGCCCTCTTCATGTTGGAGGGTCTTAGAGCTTGGTCCTGGGACCTCTTGTCTTTTCTATCTACTTTCTGTCTTGCTTTCCGGGGTACCTCATCCAGAGTCAAGGCTTTAAGCACCATCTCTGTGTTGATTACTCCCAAATGTATGACTCCTGCTTTTCCTTCTCTCTTGAGCATAAGGTTCCTACATCCAGCTGTGTATTCCACATCACCTCTTCACCATTCAAACTTGCTACACTGAAATCCTGGTCTATCCACCCGCCCCCAACACCTTCATCTCCTGCCCTCTTCCCCACCTCAGTGAACTGCAACTCCAGCCTTCCGCTTGCTCAGCCCAAACAGCTTAAGTCAAGGTTGAGTTCTTTCTTCCTCACCCACCCCGCCTCCAATCCATCACCACAGGCTGCTGCTCTGCCTTCAGTGTACACGCAGAATGCGACCACTTCTCGCTACCCTGGCCAGTCTCACCTGGACTATTTCATGGATCCTTAACTGGTCTCCTTGCTTTGTTTTTTGTCCCCATCAATCTGTTCTCAACAAGGTGACCTGATTGATCCCATGAAACCCTAAGCCAGGTCATGTCACTCTTCCGTGCGAAACTCTCCATGGCTCCCATCTCACTTACAATGGCCTGCAAGGCTCCATGGGATCTGACTCTATGACCTTCCTGGCACCATTCCCCCCTCCTAGGTCACTTACTATTCCTTCAGCCTAGAATGCTTCCCAGAGCATGCTTGGGTCACTCTTCCACCACCTTCAAGTCTTTTGAGACGTCCCTTTCCCAGTGAGGTCTTCCCTGGACACCTGTTACAATATTTGTAATTTACTTTAAAATTCAGTATAGTCAGCGGGGTATTATGTATGTGCCACCTCATTTCAGTTTTAATTCTAGAGACAGTTAACGTGCCATCAGGAATGTGCAGTTCAGGGTGGGGGAGGGGCAAGATAGGGGAAGGGGATTCAAAGGTACAAACTACCAGGTATAAAATAAATAAGCTACAAGGGTGTAATGTACAGCACAGGGACTATGGACAATATTTTATAGTACTATGAAATGGAGAATAATCTATAAAAATCTCGAATCACTGTGTTGTATACCTAAAATGAATATAACATTGTAAATCAACTATCCTTCACCTAAAAAAAAAAAGGAATGCGCAGTCCAGGAATACTCAGCTGGTATTCTCCCAGAAAAGGCCATGCTCTAAGGATACTGCTCTAAGAGTTTCTGTTACCCCCATCTCAAGCCACAACCGACACTTTGCTGATTAGCGCACTAAATTCAAAAGATAAGTCTTTGTCGGTGAAACTAGCAACAAGTGAAGAAGCACAACAAAAGTGAAGGATTGCTTTCTCAGTAAAATTAAAATTTTTGGGGGGTGGGATTGGCTCCAATAATTGGCTGCAATCGTTTAGGGACTTGGGCACTCCCAATGCTTACTTAAAAGGGTAAGAATCCAACAAGGCTTGTAACTTGTACCCATCAGGAGAGACTTGAACTGTACTCTGTCCCATATCCAGATGTTGGTTTGGAGGGATTCGTGGTGCATGATCCTGGCTAGAAGGCACAGAACCTGGGAAATGTGAAAGGTCGATGGGAATTCAGAACAGGTTTTAGGAACAATTTTAGGCCTGCTTTGCTAATAAGTATTTGGTCAATAAAAGTCATAAGCAGAATCTGGTTTGAGTTGTACTTTGATTATTTCCTGACAGTGACATTATGGGGGCGTGGCTAACACCCCCCTACCTCTAACTTCTCAGCGGCTACCACCGTCTACCAAAAAAAAAACCCCTTAGAATTGAGCATATCCAAAATGGCTTAGGTCAAGTTTATAAGACCTCTTACTTAAAATTTTTACCATCCTCCAACGTTTTGTATCTCTTTCCTTGTTTTATTTTTCTCCATGGCTTATCAACGTCTAACATATTATATATGTTACTTTTGTGTGTTTATTGTCTTTCTCTATCTGTAGATGATGCAAGTTCCATGAGATCCTTGTCTGTTTTGTTCACTACCATAACCCAGTGCAAATAACAGTGTCTGGTATAATAATAATGCCTGGGTATCTGTTAAATGAAAGAATGAAAGAAGATAAGGGCATGCTTCACGAGAACAGACAAAATGCTGAAGGAGTTGGAAAGAAGAGGATTACTTTTGGCTGGAAAATCAAAAAAACATTGACTAGGGTCTTATCATGGCACAAAGACAAGCAGGGCAGTCTGAATGTACAGACGTGAGTTTATTGTCTGCCGGGCAAGGAGCACCACATCCTTGAAGAAAGCTCAGTGCGTCTCCCTGAACTGAAAGTGAAAGGGACAGACATCATGTAGAAAAGTTTTGTCCAAATTTCCAATTGATTCAAAAGTGAAGTTCAAAGTCTCTCTTGAGATGTGTTATGACTCTGGTTTTGCGTCACTCAGGGGTGGGGCAATTCTCAAACAGATCCAGGGTTGGTTGCATAAGTCTCTGGTGGGAGTAGGGTGGGGATCACACCGACAGCAGATTCGGGATGTTTGTGCCTAAAGCCCAAAGGCAGGGTCTTTCTTAAACTGTCTCAAGAGACCCAGGAGAAGGGCATTTGGGGCACAGGGAACAGTGTGAGCCAAAGCACTCAGGAAAGAAACCACAGAGCACGTCCAGGAATGACGGGGAGCAAAGAGTGATTCCAGCCAAAGGGTTGACATTGGGAAAGGAGGTGGAGGGTCCACTGCAGACTCCCTGAATGTAGTTGGCAACCGAGAATCATAAACATTTGTCATCAGGCAGTACGATCAGAGCAACAGTGTGTAGGGTTCACGGAAGCAGGAAGAGACAGGGCGGGGAGGGGTGGACGACTTAGGAGGCCAGGGCAGTATCCCAGGTGAGAGGTAGTCAAAGTCAAAAGACTCGGAGACGGTGAGACAGATGAGCAAGCTGCAGGGAGGCGCTCAGAAGAGAGAGTGGGAGAAGCACAGACGGCTCTGGGAGCGCCCACTGTTGATCTACACCCACTGCCATGGGCACCTCCCATGTGGATGCTCTCCCAGACCCCAGGGCTTGTGGGCCCAGCCAGGAGGCACCCTTGCCACCACAGTGGCAGGCTGGTGGCCTGGAGGGATTAACGTGCTTTGGTTTCGCCGGCTGCTGGGTGGGGGAAGAGGGGAGGGCAGGAAATGCGGATCCCTGTGGTCAGCGGATGGTGGTCGGCTCCAACACACCGCAGCTGTCGCTCGCGTGAAAAGGGGGGTCACTCTGGGGGTGCAGGGCCTTTCAGTCCAACCAGATAGAGCAACCCCCCATCGAGGAAGTAGGGGTTCAACGGCCAGCATCTAGCCCCACGTGGGAAAGGCCTGACCCCCAGGCCCAGCCAAGGGAAATGAGAATCGGGCAGCAAGAGCCCAGGCCCAGGAGAGATGTGGAACAGAGATCAGGAAATCATGGTGAAAGGCCAGGCCTGGGCCACCCAACCAACCCCAGGGCTGCCAGCTGGCGGAGGAAGGGCTCCGGACGCACAGCCAGACTTGGCGGAGGGACAGCGGGGCTAAGAGACATCTGTTTCTTCGTGGATAAGTTGGGGGAGGCTGGGGACCCTCTCCCCATCCAGTATTTCCTTCCCCCTCCCCGGGCAGAACTTCAGGAAGATGCTCGGGCTAGGGAAAGGCCAGCGCTTACTTAACCTTTGTCTATTTTCTGCTGCACTGGGAAGAAAGGGGGTGTCTCTAAGCACAAAATACCCACATACCCCTCACACAGCTCCCCCGCCAAGCGCAACAGACTTGCTTCCCTATGACCTCTTCCCCTCTCTGCACTTTCTGGAGAAGATGGGAATTAGCAGCACAGGGCAGGAAAAGGCGACAGGGAGACGGGAGAGAACAGGGCCCCCAGCGGGCCAGCTTGTCCCCGTGCAAAGCCCTTCGCGGGGCTGGCCTCTCTCCTCTCTCATCATTTCTCTGCCAGAGGGTGCTGCCCCCAGGACCCCCGCCTCAGCGGAACCGCAGCGGAACCGCCTGGCAAGCGTGGGAGCGGCACTTGGAAGGGATTGATACCAACTGCCCTGCGACGCTCCTTCAGACTGAGAACCGTCTTCCCTGAACTCAGGGCCGTCCTCCACTTGCTGCCTTCTCTCCCGGCGAACCTGGCCCCCTCCCCACCTTCTCCCTCTCCTCCACTGCCCTGAGCAGTAACTTCCGGCCCTCCTGACAAGCCACAGGTCACCTTCCCCGGCCTGGGAAACTGGTCATCACTGGAATCTGACAACGGGGGCACGTGGCTTTTGCCTTGGCCCCGATCCAAGCCTGGAGCCTTCTGATTTCAGTCTGTGGCCACTCTGGCATCTACGCCCCGCCCCCTGCTTGTTTGGGGACAAGCGCCCTTGGAGGTGACGCTCCCTAGCCCTTCCTTACCCCCAACCCAGCCCAGGAGCACAGAGCAGGCTCAGGAAGAGATGAGGGTCCCGGGAGACAGAGAACCTTCCCTGGAGGTTCCAACAGGTACTGAGGTGGGCGTGGAGAGTGGCCCAGCCGGCAACTGCTGACGTGATCAGAAATAAATGCATCTGTCTGCTCTCTGGATGCGATGTCCTCAGGGACCTCAGAGAAGGGAATGAGCCAAGAGGAAAGAAAGGTAGGGGATCTGGGTACTGAGTCAGATACCAAGCCAGGCTCTTCTACATCATCTCACTGAATCCACGGGCTTACCCTGAGGTGTGTGTATTTTGTCCCCGTTTCCCAGCAGAGGAAACCAGAGCTCAGAGATATTAAGTAACCCACCCAAGGTCACAGCTAGAAAGGATCCAGCTGGGTTCCAAGTCCACCTTTGGCTGATTCCAGAACCTACACGGAGCTACCTCCTGCGGAGACAGGGTCAGGAAGATCAAGTTGAGGGGTTCAGGCCTCTTCCTGGGAAGAGTTAACAACAGTTCTGTTACATCACCAAAATTCCTATGTTAACCGCCTAACTCCCAGTACCTCAGAATATGATATATTTGGAGACAACGGCTTTAATGAGGTAATTAAGTTAAAATGAGAGCATTAGAGTGGGTCCTATTCCAGTATGACTGGTGCCCTTATAAGAAGAGGAGATTAGGACACAGACACACAGAGGAAAGGCCATGTGAGGACACAGGGAGAAGGCCGCCATCTACCCACCAAGGAGAGAGGCCTCTAAAGAAACCACCCCCGCCCACACCCTGATCTCGACTTCTGGCCTCCAGAACTGTGTGGAAATAAATATGTGTTGTTTAAGCCACTCAGTCTGCGGTCCTTTGTTACGGCAGCCCTAGCAGACTAAGAGGTCCCCAGGTACTGAGTGTCTGTTTCCTGGCCCCCATGCAGGGTATCTTACATTGAGTTCTCTTCAAAGTGGAGTCCCACCCACCCAGGAGGCAGGCAGGGAGCTTGGGGAATTTCAGGTGTCCACAGGACCCCTTAGCTAATGGGGTACTTTGGCTACAAAAGTCAGCACATGGCCGATGCCTCTGTCAACCATCTTTTCATTTTAATTATCCTGACAGCAACTATCTCCTCTCAAAACAGGACTTGAAGGAGTACAGGAGGGAGGCAGACAGACAGACGCAAGCTGACCCTGAGGCGCTGACCCGGGGCTGGGGGCGATGCCCGGCACTGATCCCGAGCCTGATGGGAGCAAACGCTCTCTTCCTTTGCCAAGATGCCTGGCTCCTGGGCGCCCCCTGAGCCTCCCCGTTCCCGCCTGTCAGTCATCACCCAGTGAGTGCAGCTGACCTTCCAAAGTGATAGCTAACTGAACATGTATCGGCAAGTCAGAAAACCCAGACTGGGGGTGGAAGAAAATCAGTCTCTGAATTTTCTAAGCATTTAATTTGAATACATCCTGTCACGAGTGTATATGAGTTAACACTCACACAAAGGGGGAAGAAGAAAACCCCTTTGAATTGCAAGGGGCCGGGAAGGAAAAAGGGGGTTTTACAAAAATGAGGGGAAGGTTGGAAATGGGTGTTTCAAGAGGAAAAAATAAATGTTATAAAACACGTGTATATGTATGTATGTATATGTATACAAGCATATATGTATGTGTCTATGTATACACACACACACACACACACTTCACCTCTGCACTGCAAGGTCTTAGGGAATTTAATACGGGAAAAGACCTTTGCCAGGGTTGCCCTACAGAGAAAGTTCAAGCAAAATATTCTTCTTGATTCTTCAGTCAATTGGAGAGAAGGCACAGAAAGAGGAGCCCTCATAAGACAAAAAAGAACCTATATTTTCAGCAGTCTGCAATTTGATAGACTTCAAACTTGATAACTTCCAAGTGGAAATCCTGATCATGTTTAGATAATTATTTAGATATTACATACCATTTAGATATTTCTGTGTTTTTCCCAACCCAAAGATTGAAGCTACTGTGAAAGGCACAGAGTCTAATCTCTCGCCTTTCCCTTTAAATCACCAACAAATACCCCAGAAAAGAAGTCTGCTCTAGGATTGCATCTACCGACACGTGTGTAACATATTTAATGCCATGCTTTGCTGACTCCCTTTTTTATTCACATGTATAAAGCAGAAGGAAAAAAACCTCTGGCTGACCTAGTATTCTAGAAGAGAATATATTCTGACCACACTTCATTGCAAGCATGAAAAATATCCCTTCTGAAAGGAAAAAATACATATGTGGTGTTTATGCCTGGGGCCAGGAAGTGCGTATGTACTCTCCAGCCGGGGTTCTGCTCTGAACAGCCATCCACACACATAAGCGCATTTCAGCGTGACTGGCTTTGTGAGCCTCGGTTGAGCAGAAGTTCCTGCAGAGGACATGAGAGGATTAAATCTGCCTGTTCAGGGGAGGATTGGAAAGTGCCCGATGCTCCTGGGCTTTTGGCGCCGAGGGGCCCCGGTGGCAGCTGGCTGGGTGGACTAGCCTGAGGCTGAGGGTCTGGATGGGTCTCTCCAGAGGAGCAAGCTGCAGCCCTGGGAACCCCCTGGCAGCAAACAGCGAAACCACATAAAAGGAACAGGAAGTGGTGGCCAGAGAAGCCAGCCGCAGTGATGGTGCGTAGAGCAGGTAGACCCTACAAAGCGTGTGAAAGAACATAGAGAGCACAAATGGCGCAGAGAGGGTGTGGGAGTATGGAGCAAGGGGATGGAGGGCTCTTGGCTTTTTTCTGAGCTCAGTCATAGCAATCCATAAGTTAATAAATCTCTGGTCCAGGTATTCTGTGCATAGCTCTGACCTGAGGATTGTAGAAGTTTTGTCAAGGTCCATGAAAAGGTCTGACCGTGTTGCTTGGCAGATAATACGGACAGGGGTTGTAATGTGAATCAGCTGCAATGCCTAAGATGACTCAGTTCTGCTACAGAAAATGAGGAAAACTAAGTAGAGAAGTGTGCGGCGGACTGAATGTTTGTGTCCCCTCAAAATTCATAGGTTGGAGTCCTAACCCCCAAGGTGATGGCATGAGAAGTGGGGTCTTTAGGAGGTGATTGGCTCATGAGGTTGAAGCCCTCAGGAATGGGATTCGTGCCCTTATGAAAGAGAGCTCAGGTAGCTCCCTCGTCCCTTCTGCCATGTGAGGTTACAATAAGTTACCAACAAGGAAACAGGCCTCACCAGACAGCAGATCTGCTGGAACCTTGGTCTTGGACTTCCCAGCTTCCAGAACTGTGAGAAAAAAATGTTTGTTGTTTAAGCTGCTTGGTCTATGGTAATTTGTTATAATAGCCCGAATGGACTAAGACAAAGCTTATGAGACATGTGAGCTATAGAAAAATAAATAGAGCATATGAGTATTGAACAGATAAAAAAGGATGAGCCTCAAAGAGTTAAACAAAGAATTACCATATGATCTAGCAATTCCACTTGTAGGTATATACCTGAGAAAATTGAAAGCAGGGATTTAACAGATGCTGGTACACCAATGGGCACAGCAATAGCTAGAAATGACCCAGATGTTCATCAGCAGATTATGGATTAAAAAAATGTGGTCTATACATACAATGGAATATTATTCAGTCTTAAAAAGGAATGAAATTGTGATACAGGCTGCAACATGGATGAGTCTTGAAAACGCTGTGCTGAGTGAAATAAGCCAGACGTAAAAGGACAACTATTGTATGATTCCACTTATATGGATTATTCAGAATAGGCAAATTCATGGAGACATGAATGGAGGAAAGTAGAATAGAGGTTGCCAGTGGCTGGAGGGAGGTGGGCAATGAGGGGTTAATATTTAATGGATACAGAGTTTGGGTGGTGTGGAAGTTCTGGAGATGGATGGTGGTAATGGTTGCACAACACGGTGAATATACTTAATGCCACTGAACCGTGTGCTTGAAAATGGTTAAAATGGTAAGTTTTATGTATATTTGCCACATTTTTTTAAAAAAGAATGAAACAAGAATGTTACTTATAGACAGAAAAGGATGGAAGGAACAAGTCGTAAGGTATGGATTATGCCACCGCTAGGATGACAGCTATCATTCCTAAATCCACCACCATTGGTGACATCATTTTGGTCCCATTCTGGCTCCACATATGTTTTGCTTAGAAACATAGATAAAACCCACGGCTGTTCAGCAAGCTACTTATTGGCCAGGCACATTCGCCCCTTTCATCTCTCATAGAGCAAGTATGTGTTGGCTCAGACTTTTCCTCTGCTGAGCCTCCCTGTTCAAACTTCAACTCTGGGCTGCATAACCACACCATGAACAGGGAAGGCTGCTGTGGCAGAGAACACAGGACATGAGAACACTGCGTTAACTGAGGATACAAGTAGCGTGGTCCTTTGACTCACTTGCACCCTAACCTGACTGCGTTAACCTACCTCAACTTTTTTTTTTTTTAATTAATTAATTTATTTTATTTATTTATTTTTGGCTGCATTGGTTCTTCTTTGCTGCGTGCGACCTTCCTCTAGTTGTGGAGAGAGGGGGTTACTCTTCGTTGCGTTGCGTGGGCTTCTCATTGCGGTGGCTTCCCTTGTTGCGGAGCACAGGCTCTAGTCGCACAGGCTTCAGTAGTTGTGGCACCTGGGCTCAGTAGTTGTGGCTCACGGGCTCTAGAGCACAGGCTCAGTAGTTGTGTCGTCCGGTCTTCGTTGCTCCGCGGCATGTGGGATCTTCCCAGACCAGGGCTTGAACCCGTGTCCCCTGCATTGGCAGGCGGATTCTTAACCACTGCACCACCAGGGAAGCCCTAACCTACCTCATCTTTTCCTCCCTGTTTCTCACTGGGTGTTTTCAATTGATTCAATAAACCATGTGGTTCAAGCCTGAGAGTCTTTTTGTCCCAAGACCTCTGGGATTGCGTTATGGACTGAATGTGTCCCCCACTAAATTCATATGTTGAAACCCTAGACCCCAGTGGGAAGGTATTTGGAGGCGGAGCCTTTGGAGGGGTTAAGGTCATGAGGGTGGAGCCGTTATGAATGGGATTAGTGCGTTTATAAGGAGAGCTTGCTTCCTCTCTCTCTCTCTGCTCTGTACATGTAACGATGTAATGAAAAGATGGCCATTTACAAACCAGGACCAGATCTGCCAGCACCTTAAACTTGGATGGAATTCCCAACCTCCAGAACTGAGAGAAGTAAATGTCTGTTGTTTAAGCCACCCAGTCTATGGTACTTTTGTTATAGCACCTGATAGGACTAAGACAGATGGTTTGCCCAGTAGTGGAACTGGAAGCTACCATCGCATCGAGGAAATTTCTCACATAACGCTGGTGAAAAGACAAGCACTGTGCAGGAAACAGTAAGAGATAAATGACAGAAAGGCAGTAAGGACTGGAGAAAACTGGAAGAGGGAAGGATTGCCTTTCTTGCTGCAGGGGTCGCAGAAGGTTTCAGCGACACAGTGAGATTTGTGCTTGGTTAAATGGAGGGAGGTATGGAGACACATCAAAGGGACTGGGAGGAGGGGGGATGGGGCAGTCCAGGATAGTGGGAGCAGCAGAAAGGATCCAGGAGCCTTTCGAGTTATGTTGGCTGATAGGAAAACAACTGGGCAAACACCTGTGTTAACAGCTGGGCTCACTGAGCAGCCTGGCCTAAGGACACAAGAACACACCTGTGCTTCCCCGTGCGCCTGGAGGTTTGCCAATGGCACCTCCATGGAGAGGACGATGTATTGTACAGTGATGTACAATGTAAATCAGAAACGCTGCCTCACAGACATCTCTTAGCTTCTTTAAAAAATATTCTTTTAGAGAAAGGGAGTAAGATTTTGTTGAATAACATTCCCAATAATCAGTCTATGTGTTAGTAACATTCCCATTGAAAAGACGAGGAAACGGAAAATCAGGACTTACCTGAAGTTCCCCAGCCTCTAAATGGCCAAGCTGACATTGAAACCCACATTTGTCTGGCTCCAAAGCCTGGGTCTTTTTTCATTGCACCAAAAGAAACCTAGGACTAGAGAGGATACAGCTCAGACTCAAGGCAGAGGCAGCCTGATGGGCCTTGGAAAAGGGGCCTGGGTCACCTAGAAGAGAAGACAGACTGTTAGCTTGTTAGCTGGTTCAGGACTGTGTGACACAGAGGACACTGGGAGTCTGGGGGGAAAGAGGAATACATTAGATTAAAAATGGAGCTGGCGGGGTGCTAATTAGTTAACCTCTAATAAATGGGATAAATGGCAGGATGTAATTAACCACTGCTTAAAGAGGACCCTGGTGTTTCCCTCAGTGAGTAAACCCCTGTGGATTGTTATGCTAATTCCGACTGAAAAAGTAGAGAGAGAACAAAATTCTTATCTGGGAAAGAATGAAGCGCATTTAGCTGTATTCCTTTTGCATGTTGATTCTGGATAGCCCAAATAATTTTTTTTTAAAGACAAAAACTGGGGACATCCCTGGTGGCACAGTGGTTAAGAATCTGCCTGCCAAGGCAGGGGACACAGGTTCAATCCATGGTCCCAGATGATCCCATAGCCGCGGAGCAACTAAGCCCGTGCGCCTAGAGCCCGTGACCCACAACAAGAGAAGCCACTGCAATGAGAAGCCCGTGCACCGCAACGAAGAGTAGCCCCCGCTCGCGGCAACCAGAGAAAGCCAGCACGCAGCAATGAAGACCCAATGCAGCCAAAAGGAAATAAAGAAAAGAAAAGAAAAGAAGTAATAAATAAATAAGTAATATAAAGACAAAAACTGGATAGCATAGACAAGGGACAGCATACAGAGGGAAATGTACACAATCTGAGGAGCGGCTTCATGGTGCAGGGTGATGGAGGCAGATGTGGGGATGGGGCCCCCTGAGCAGGTGGGGCTGTCATTCTGCAGGAATCATGGCAGCCCACTGAGAAGCTTGAGGTGGAGCCCTTTTGCTCCTCCTCACCTGTGTTTCTCCTTTTGTTCCTTTCCAGGGCTGACAATCTGAGTATCCCATCCAGCTGGGAGAGGCCGTTCATACCCTGATTTCGGGAACCATTATTTCAACCGACGTGAATTGATCAATCTCATGAAGTATCAAAGGCATTTTTCTTTTTGCTAAAATAGTTCATTAAATGTGGATATTTTTCATTTAGGAATTGTCGGTTCTTGGCCCCTTCCATCTGCCTGAAAACTCAGAAGTAAGGACTTTAGTTTCTAAAGGACTACAGGGTTTCTAAAGCCACCGTTGGACTGAATGGGACCCACTCATCATTCAAGGAAGGCTCAAGCTGAGACTCTGGCACCTCTCTTTGCCCTGCCCAGCATTTGGTCAAGCTTCAAGATGGTTATGAAGGGGATCAGAATATGCCACCCCCAAATATGCCACGTTGGCATAAGGATTATTGTCAGTTAAAGGCAACTGAGAAACAGATGTGAAAAGAGCTCTCTGCCCCCCTTCTCATCTGTCTAAAAGCAGGGCATAAATTTCCCCTGTGCAGGTGCCTCCTTCTCCTGTACCAGGAAGAGGAGAATGACCCTTATCACCAGAGACAGAAATGGCACCCAGCTGAGTCTGCACAAACAAGTCCTCACTAAATAGCCCCTATCTGCCATTAGTTTCCCCCATATATTTCCTAGTCACTTTCTCATCATTCATCAGCCCTAGAAGGCCAAACCCCCTTTTCTTTGTCTAATTGCTTCTCTACAATTTATTGCTCTTTATTAAAATGGCATATAAGCCTCCAAGTCTATCCACTTCTTTGGGTTTCTCTTTTTTCTGTGAAGCCCCTGTACATGTAAAAAAAAAAAAAAAAAAAAAAAAGAGATATTAACATCAATTAAAATTGTATGCTTTTTCTCCTGTTAACCTGGCTTTGTCAGTTTAATTTTCAGGCCCCAACTAACAAACCTAAGAGGGTAGAGGGAAGATTTTTGTCCTCTCCTGTACAGTTACGATGAGAATTAACCAACCATTACACAAAAAGGCCTCAGTAAGACCAAGATGTAGAAGCAAAGTATAGTTAAACCATCTGAAAGGCAGGACACACACTCTCTATATTATATTATTGGGCAGGAAGGACTGTGTCCAGGACCCTCTGCAGAATGTATATGGAGACATCAGTGGATAATGATGACCTGGGGTTGTGGTATCAAACAGGCGGCATGACAGGGGTCTTCTATAACTTTGTTTCCTTTACTGTTTAACCAATGAAGAAATAATGGCACAAAGTCCCAGATTTCCTGTGATAGTCTTAATTTCTGGTTGTTTTATTGCTTTCCATAAAAAAAGATTTAGAAAATACATAAATAAATGTGATTTAATGTTTACTTCTAGGTAAGAATTTAAAAATTATATATATTTATATGTAAATATAAATAATCTCACAATTCCCCAAATCTTTTCTGACCACTTATGCCAATGTTTGCTTTGGACAAGAATTTCAGAGCAGGATCCTTGGAAAGGTGATTTAGGTATTTTGTTGTCCTGAGAAAAGAAAATAAGTGCATTATTTTCCCTACTTTTACAGATGGTAAAATTAAGGTATAGAAAACTGATTTGCTGAAGATGACAATGAAAGTTAGAGTCAGGCCCACACTTGGGTCATCTCACATCTAGGTCGGCTCACTGACCACAGCATAGATTTTCTTTTTCTTTCTTTCTTTTTTTCTAAGATAGTATATTTTATTATATTTATTTATTTATTTTATTTACTTGGCTGCGTCAGGTCTTAGTTGTGGCACGCGGGATCTTCTTTGAGGCATGTGGGATCTTTCGTTGCAGTTCACGGGCTTCTCTCTAGTTGTGGCGTGCAGGCTCCACGGGCACGTGGGCTCTGTAGTTGTGGTGCAGGCTCTAGTTGAGGCGCGCACTCAGTAGCCCACGGCACGTGGGACCCTAGTATCGTGACCAGGGACCAAACCCGAGTCCCCTGCATTGCAAGGTGGATTCTTTACTCCTGGACCACCAGGGAAGTCCCATTGCATAGATTTTCAACAAAGCCTTTGCCTCGTCTTGGCTCCCTTGCAGCTTCAGACCAAGTGCTCATCTATTTTTAGCAGGGAAACCCACAGGGGAAGAGTGAAGTTAACAAATTGAAAGGAAAAGATACAAGGCACAAGGACAGAATGAATGTCAGAGGTGGGATGAAAGCTAAAAAAAAAATAAAAAAGGACCAAGAGAAATCAAGGATAACATTTAAGTAGATGAAATTCATTTTATTCACAATGGCCTTTTTCTTCCCTAAGGATCTCACAACGCATTTCAATCCCTTCCTTGTCTGAATCTCCCTGGCATTTTGTTTGTTCTTCCCTAAAGACATTGATTAGACTGCCCTGCAGTAACCTACAATGACAATCACGCCCTAACTAGACCAACTAGATTATAAACTCTTTGAAGGCACAGTGTTTCAGACAAGTTTCCCCCACTGAGTTTAACATGTTTGTTGAATAAATGGATATGAAAATATTCACAGCTAGAATGACCCCCCCCCCAAAACTCTGAGCTGATTTTTATCTCCTATTTGGAGTATTTGTTTCCAAATTTTGATTTTAAAATCTTGAAGAAGTTTTGTCAAGAGGCTTGGGACATTAGCACTAGACTAAACATAAAGCTACGAACTTTGCTCTCCTTGAGCAAAAGAGGGACAGGAAGGAAGCAGAGACTGTCCTGCACACATTGTGGCATTTCAGTGTGCCTAGCTTTGAGGAGGGAGCGGTGGTGGCTGTTTCAGGCTGGCAGAGAGCTCTCCTGCTCAGAATCACACAGGGCTGGAAAAGAACTAGATCCGACAAATCATCCTGCCCAAACTCTTCATTTCGCAGGTGAAGAAACAGACCCAGGGAGATTGTCTTGCCCAGGATCACTAAGCTAGATGCTGGCATAGCCTAGACTGAATCGTTTTCAAAATAAAGTACTGAATGAAGCAACATATTAAACCTTTCTGCAGAGTCCCTGGATTAGAAACCTAGCACTTTAAATCATCAGCAAATACTACAGGATCGTGGATAGAAAAATAAATGGAGGCTATGGAACAAATCTATGACAAAGTCAGGACTAAAAAAGCCTTCAGGTTATGTTTCTGAGGTTGTTTGGTGATGTTCATTCTCAACACTGAAGACTTTCCATTGCTTTTGAGTCCTGACTTGATGAGCAGCGGTGGGCAGGGAAAGACAGACGTTCCTCATTTCCATCTCTACCTGTTGCCAAAAACACACAGTATATACAGACTTCTTACCTTGAGGAGCATGAGAGAGCCTCTCAGTTCTTTTGAGCATTCCCACTATGGGGGGAGGCTCCCCAATCAGCTGATCTAAGAAACCTAGCCAACAGCTCCATGCAAAAAGGACAATTCTTGTTCCAGTTGAGAGTAATAAGCAAGGCTCCCTCTCTACTCAGGAAAGAGGAATCCACAGAACCTTTCTTTCCATCACCACCTAGATTAATTCATTAATGATTTTTCAGGCAAGTTTTATTCAGGCACTTGGGAACAGGGCAGTGAGTCAGAGGTTGGCATCAGAACCAGAATAGAAGCCACAGTCCTCTCTGGGGATCCTACTCTGGGCTTTAAATTCCCAGATCACACAACTTCCTAGTTGGAAATGTGTTCTTAAACAAGAACAAGGGTTTTGCCAGGCCTGACAGTAACTAATAAGGTCTGTCTGAGGACTGTCTGATGAAAGAGAAGCTGGATTTACATGTCACAGTGAATGTTTAAAGTAGGTTTCCTGCTGAATATAAATAAAAATCTCTCTCCTTGGGTAATCCCATCTCAACTCCTGCAGCTATGCCTTCCTTAATTAAATTAACTTTGAAATGCCATTCAGTGTTTTCCTTCTAAATGCCTTTGTTTTCTCCAAGATCTACTTATTGACAAGCTGTTTCACGAGGTTCCTGTGTAAACTGATTAAGGTCCCCCCACCGCTGCATACTCAATGGAGACAAGTTTTATCACCTCTATAGCCGGTATCGGGTAGCCCTCACATTGTATTCATTTAACTGTGTAGCAAACGACCCCCATACTTACAATACCAAAAATTAAAATTAAAACAATTATGTAGGGTGCTTACAGAGGACCCGGATAAATACGAAATTTAAATCTCGTTGGCTGAAATTCACACAGCTAATTAGGAAAGCTAATCAGTTAGGAAAGCTAATTCCTAACTTGAAGGCGGAGGATTTTTTTTCCCAGTCTTCTTCAAAAATGAGGCATTCGCGTTCGTAACGCAAGCGGCTCTCGTCTTAACTACGTGAAATGGGAGCTCCGGCTCCCCTCCAGAGAGCGGGAGCGCAGGCGCGGGCGCGCACACGTGGACACACGCTCACACGCGCCCGCCCACGCCCCCTTCCTTGTGCATTGCCTGCGGGATTTACGGGCTTCGACCGTGGATTACTGTCAGGTGCAGAAAGCAAGTCTTTGTTCGGTGGGCATTTTCCTCCCCCCCCCCCCCGGATTTGACTGTTATTTACGGGCCACGTGAGCGCCGGGCGGGGGTCAGGCGGGCGGGGAGGCGCCCCCAGCGCTGGGGAGACAAAGGCTAGCAGAGCCCGGCGGGTGCGGCAGGGGGACGTCTCCCAGCTCCTGCGACACGTGCGCAGTTGGCCCGGACCTGCCTCCGACTGAGAGGCTCTTCCACGAGATGTCCAGTTCAAGCCCTTGGAAAGGCAACGGCGTTTTCCTGGAAGCGGGCCTGGCTGCCCAAAAGCGGCCCGGGAAAGCCGGGGACGGTCGGGGCGTGGGAGCCCCTTGGGAAGGGCGCGCTCCTGGTGTACCAGGGAGAGTGAGTCTTTACACGGAGCCTCACGGCCACCTCAGCACGTGAGAAACCGGACAGAGGCCCCTTTTGCCCTTGGAGGGAGTACAGACCCCTCCCCAGCGGAGAAGCCAAGCAGCGAGCCTTTGACCGCTGACCGCCCCTCCGCAGCGCCCCGCGGCCTCGGTCTGTCCGCAGTGGTGGCCTCCTCCAGGCCCGGGACCAGAGTGAGCACGCGCCTCGTGTGCAAAATGTCAGGGGGAGCCCGAAAGTCGGTGGTCAAAATAAATATCCTAATGTAGTGCCTTAAGCAAAGTTAGTGCCCCCCCCCCCCCACGAAAAGAATCCACGATGAGCAAAATAGTAAATTTTAAATAGAGACGGGATCAGTGCATTGCAGAGCCATTTTGGAGCCCGAGGTAAAAAGGAGCATCCCCACGGGTGAGCGGCGCTCCTCGCGGCGCACTCAGCTTGGGCCGGGGGCCCGGGAGCGCGGGCGCAGCGGGAGGGGAGCGCGGGTCGTAGGTTTCGGAAGTGGAGGCCGCCGCCGAGGCCGGGCTGGGGAGTGGAGGGGTGGCCCTGGAGGCCGGAGGTGACATCTCCGGAGAGCCGCTCCGCGGGGAACAAAGGCGGAGCGGAAGGCCGACTCAGGGGAGGGAGGGACCCCGCGGGTTCAGCGGCCCTTGTTGCCTCTGCAGACCCAGAGTGGAAGACTCGACCCCGCTGTCACCAAGGCCCGGAGCGAGTCTTGTAATTCCCCGCTCGCTGGTTAATTCTCACTAACAAGACTTGGCAAGATGGGCGAATACTTTTTGGCTTCTGTCGTGTCCCCACCGCGGCGCGCACACACCCCCTGCCAAAAGCGGCCTCTGGGAAACGAAATGCATAAGTAAAAACGGGGGCGGGAAAAACGCGAATTGACCTGGAAAGAGCAGGGCAAAGAAACCTGAATCGGCCCTGGAGCGTATTAAATCCTTTACGCGTCAATTTCCCTGGGTCTAGCTTCGCACCAAATGTGGACCCTAATTGTCATTTCCTGAGAAGACAATTCACACGAGTACAAGATGGGGTGAGGACTTTTCCAAAAGCCGAAAACATCGGGGTTATTTTTCCCGCATCAGGGTTAAATAAACATCTTTAGGAAGCGTGGAAGGGAGTGGCACTCCCGCCTTCCTTCTTGGGAACAACATTCCGGATTCAATTAATGCCTCCCTCCGGGTCGTAAAGCAGCAGACTCAACACCTCACTCCTATTAACTGGGCTTTGGGGCGGGAGGGTTTTCTCTTTTATCGTCTGGGTTGGGGTTTGCCCACGTTCCTCGGGAAGCTATAAAGCTGATTTAATGGTGTAAGATGAAAATCGATCAGGCTAAGGCAGAAGCTCATGGCTGAGGAATCGCAAGAGAAAAAACTGCTGGCCGGCCGAACGCACTCCTTAAGCCTGGGGCGAGGAGGGCCGGGCCGCCTGGGCCGCGGTGCAGGGTTCCCCAGTCCACTAGGGTACGTGGGGGACACCTGCGAGGCTGGTAAGGGGGAAGCACGGAGGTGAAGAGGGATGAAACCTCGAAACCGAGCCCAGGCCTCCGCTAGGCCGGCTTCTCGGCTGGCGACTTTGTTTTCCCCCGGTCGCCGCCGCCACCACCGCGGCGGGGTGCGATGGCTGCACGGTGACTCGGGTCGGGCTGCACGCGAGCCGCGGAGGCCGGGGAGAGGCGCCGCCGAGCTCCATTCACGAAGTCCGGGCGCTGCGGCTCGCCCGCGGGTCGGAGGCCTCCTCCCCCATCCTCTAGGTCTTGGTTTTATGAATGGGCCTGGCGGCGAGAGCCGCGCGCCCTGTTTACTCCGCTCTTTGTGACGTCGCGTCCCCGTGACTGGGCGCGAGCGGCCGGTACTCCATTCACGCGCCCGGGCTGGCGGAGAGGGTGGGACCGGTGGGGCGAGGGGAGTCGCGAAGGGGCGGGGAGCGAGCGCGGGGGGCGGAGCAGGGCTCGCGACCTAGAATGGAAAGAGGCGGGGCCTCGCGAGGTAGTAATGAATCTGCCCCCTCCCGGGGGAGAGCAGAGGAGCATTAATAAATCTATAAGCCGAGGAGAGGAAACTCTGGCTGGGGCAGACCGCGGAGCTCCAGCAGTTCGTGGGGAACGGCGGCCGGAGCAGCACAACGGGCAAAATACAATAGAGGCGACAACGGAAAGGAGCCCTTGGTCCTCTCCCGTAAACACACTCCCCTCGACCGCCACCTCCCCCTTGGCACCGTGCTGCCTGGCGCCCGAGGCCGCTCGGACTGCTATGTAACTGCGAGGCTGCGGGAGGAAGGGGACCGGGGAGAAGAGGTTCGGCCGTGGGAGCCCCTAAGGGCCAAGTTTGCGGCCACTTCTGCCCGCGCCCTCCCTTAGTCCCCGTTCGCCCCTTCCCGCAGCCCAGCTGGCCCGGGCGTCCTTCGCCTCCTCGCGTGCCCAGCAGCCGCGGTTCCTGGCGACCATGGTGACGGTGGAGGAGCTGCGGGAGATGGACTGCAGCGTGCTCAAAAGGCTGATGAACCGGGACGAGAACGGTGGCGGCGCGGGCGGCAGCGGCAGCGGCAGCCACGGCGCCCTGGGGCTGCTGAGCGGCGGCAAGTGCCTGCTGCTGGACTGCCGACCGTTCCTGGCGCACAGCGCCGGCTACATCCGAGGCTCGGTCAATGTGCGCTGCAACACCATCGTGCGGCGGCGGGCCAAGGGCTCGGTGAGCCTGGAGCAGATCCTGCCCGCGGAGGAGGAGGTCCGCGCCCGCCTGCGCTCCGGCCTCTACTCAGCCGTCATCGTCTACGACGAGCGCAGCCCGCGCGCCGAGAGCCTCCGCGAGGACAGCACCGTGTCACTGGTGGTGCAGGCGCTGCGACGCAACGCCGAGCGCACTGACATCTGCCTGCTCAAAGGTAAACGCCGGCGCCGGGCGCGAGCTGGAGGGTCGATGCGGCGGGGCTCCGCGGCCTGAGCCTTAGTGGGCAGGAGAAGAAGTGCCTGGAGGGACTCGTAACTGCGGGATCCCCCCCGCGCACTCCTTTGTGCGTACTGGTGTGTGCGCGTGGTGTGCAAGGATTCTGTGCGTTTGTGTGCAAGCGCGAGCTCCTGAGGTCCTCAGAGACGGTGAGGGCGCCGTCACCTGAAATTACGGACCCTTCCTGGCGATTCTGCGATTGTTTACAGCCACTAACGGTCTGGTCTTGCGGGCGAAGCGACTCAGCTGCGTTGCCCACCTTCGAGTCCAGGGAAGTGCTCCCAAGTGCCACGGTGCGGGAGGTGGCGGGACAGGTTAGGCCTGTCGGTTTGGCGTGTCAGGGCCCCGCACTGAGTCCGACCCAGAGATCCCGAG